>NC_054381.1:17496116-17828616 GCF_017654675.1 Xenopus laevis | reverse complement strand
TGTTACTATAGACTCCATCTCTCCCTACTATACCTGCTATCCCACAGTCACACTCCCTTCCCAGAGACTACTATCCCACTGTTACTATAGGTACCATCTCTCCCTACTATACCTGCTATCCCACAGTCACACTCCCTTCCCAGAGACTATTATCCCACTGTTACTATAGACACCATCTCTCCCTACTATACCTGCTATCCCACAGTCACACTCCCTTCCCAGAGACTATTATCCCACTGTTACTATAGGCACCATCTCTCCCTACTATACCTGCTATCCCACAGTCACACTCCCTTCCCAGATATGATTATCCCACTGTTACTATAGGCACCATCTCTCCCTACTATACCTGCTATCCGACAGTCACACTCCCTTCCCAGAGACTACTATCCCACTGTTACTATAGGTACCATCTCTCCCTACTATACCTGCTATCCCACAGTCACACTCCCTTCCCAGAGACTATTATCCCACTGTTACTATAGGCACCATCTCTCCCTACTATACCTGCTATCCCACAGTCACAATCCCTTCCCAGATATGATTATCCCACTGTTACTATAGGCACCATCTCTCCCTACTATACCTGCTATCCCACAGTCACACTTCCTTCCCAGAGACTATTATCCACTGTTACTATAGACTCCATCTCTCCCTACTATACCTGCTATCCCACAGTCACACTCCCTTCCCAGAGACTACTATCCCACTGTTACTATAGGTACCATCTCTCCCTACTATACCTGCTATCCCACAGTCACACTCCCTTCCCAGAGACTATTATCCCACTGTTACTATAGACACCATCTCTCCCTACTATACCTGCTATCCCACAGTCACACTCCCTTCCCAGAGACTATTATCCCACTGTTACTATAGGCACCATCTCTCCCTACTATACCTGCTATCCCACAGTCACACTCCCTTCCCAGATATGATTATCCCACTGTTACTATAGGCACCATCTCTCCCTACTATACCTGCTATCCGACAGTCACACTCCCTTCCCAGAGACTACTATCCCACTGTTACTATAGGTACCATCTCTCCCTACTATACCTGCTATCCCACAGTCACACTCCCTTCCCAGAGACTATTATCCCACTGTTACTATAGGCACCATCTCTCCCTACTATACCTGCTATCCCACAGTCACAATCCCTTCCCAGATATGATTATCCCACTGTTACTATAGGCACCATCTCTCCCTACTATACCTGCTATCCCACAGTCACACTCCCTTCCCAGAGACTATTATCCATTGTTACTATAGGCACCATCTCTCCCTACTATACCTGCTATCCCACAGTCACAGTCCCTTCCCAGAGACCAGTATCCCACTGTTACTATAAGCACCATCTCCCCTACTATACCTGCTATCCCACAGTCACACTCCCTTCCCAGAGACTATTATCCCACTGTTACTATAGGCACCAGCTCTCCCTACTATACCTGCTATCCCACAGTCACACTCCCTTTCCAGAAACTATTATCCCACTGTTACTATAGACACCATCTCTCCCTACTATACCTGCTATCCCACAGTCACACTCCCTTCCCAGAGACTATTATCCACTGTTACTATAGACACCATCTCTCCCTACTATACCTGCTATCCCACAGCCACACTCCCTTCCCAGAGTCTATTATCCAACTGTTACTATAGGCACTATCTCTCCCTACTATACCTGCTATCCCACAGTCACACTCCCTTCCCAGAGACTATTATCCACTGTTACTATAGACACCATCTCTCCCTACTATACCTGCTATCCTACAGTCACACTCCCTTCCCAGAGACTATTATCCCCACTGTTACTATAGACACCATCTCTCCCTACTATACCTGCTATCCCACAGTCACACTCCCTTCCCAGAGACTATTATCCATTGTTACTATAGGCACCATCTCTCCCTACTATACCTGCTATCCCACAGTCACACTCCCTTCCCAGAGACTATTATCCACTGTTACTATAGACACCATCTCTCCCTACTATACCTGCTATCCCACAGCCACACTCCCTTCCCAGAGTCTATTATCCAACTGTTACTATAGGCACTATCTCTCCCTACTATACCTGCTATCCCACAGTCACACTCCCTTCCCAGAGACTATTATCCACTGTTACTATAGACACCATCTCTCCCTACCATACCTGCTATCCTACAGTCACACTCCCTTCCCAGAGACTATTATCCCCACTGTTACTATAGACACCATCTCTCCCTACTATACCTGCTATCCCACAGTCACACTCCCTTCCCAGAGACTATTATCCATTGTTACTATAGGCACCATCTCTCCCTACTATACCTGCTATCCCCACAGTCACACTCCCTTCCCAGAGACTATTATCCACTGTTACTATAGACACCATCTCTCCCTACTATACCTGCTATCCCACAGCCACACTCCCTTCCCAGAGTCTATTATCCAACTGTTACTATAGGCACTATCTCTCCCTACTATACCTGCTATCCCACAGTCACACTCCCTTCCCAGAGACTATTATCCACTGTTACTATAGACACCATCTCTCCCTACTATACCTGCTATCCTACAGTCACACTCCCTTCCCAGAGACTATTATCCCCACTGTTACTATAGACACCATCTCTCCCTACTATACCTGCTATCCCACAGTCACACTCCCTTCCCAGAGACTATTAACCACTGTTACTATAGACACCATCTCTCCCTACTATACCTGCTATCCCACAGTCACACTCCCTTCCCAGAGACTATTATCCCACTGTTACTATAGGCACCAGCTCTCCCTACTATACCTGCTATCCCACAGTCACACTCCCTTCCCAGAGACTATTATCCCACTGTTACTATAGACACCATCTCTCCCTACTATACCTGCTATCCCACAGTCACACTCCCTTCCCAGAGACTATTATCCCACTGTTACTATAGGCACCAGCTCTCCCTACTATACCTGCTA
Organism: Xenopus laevis; assembly: GCF_017654675.1. Lineage (NCBI taxonomy): Eukaryota > Metazoa > Chordata > Amphibia > Anura > Pipidae > Xenopus > Xenopus laevis. The sequence continues at coordinate 17,825,662 of NC_054381.1, read as the reverse complement.
TCCCACAGTCACACTCCCTTCCCAGAGACTATTATCCCACTGTTACTATAGGCACCATCTCTCCCTACTATACCTGCTATCCCACAGTCACACTCCCTTCCCAGAGACTATTATCCACTGTTACTATAGACACCATCTCTCCCTACTATACCTGCTACCCCCACAGCCCAAGTGTCAAATGATCAGATCAGGTAGATATTGCCCACCTCAAGGTCTGGAGAACGGGGAAAAGTCTGTCCATTTGGGGACCTCACCAAACTAGCAGATCTTTAATAATAATAACCATGGGGTATTACCACCACTACTACTACAGTCACTGTCTGCACTATTGAATAGTGAATAAATGATGTTACTGATCCCTTGTATATTAAATTAGGAATCCAGTGATAAGGAATGGAGTATGTGATCCTTTAGTAGCCTACAGAGGCAACAGCAACCCAAATATTTCCTTAGGGCCTTGAGAAAACAATGTGTATGTCTGGTGACAAAATAAAGGAGATTAAATCTGACACTTCCACTTGTTCACCATTCTTGTGGCTGACATTGGTCACACGGCTAGACAGACACTCACTTGGGCCTGGTACCAATGGAGCTCCACATATGTACGTGAAAGGGGTCGCCTGGATTAGGGTTATGGTTTCCAGATCAGCAAAGCAGAAGTAGCAGGAATCAATATAGTGTAAATATAATAAATCCTCAGCCCAGTCACATTATAGTATAATTATCAGAAGTTGTTATTTTAGGGCAGTGGTTCCCAAACTGTGATTGCTGCTTCTCTATAGGAGCTCAAAGCCTTGAATGGAGGGGCAGCCTGAAGTACAATTGGGACATATTTGGGTAGAACCCCCTTTTCTGTTCAGATACTCCTAAAGCTCAATTAGAGCAAGATGTTGGCTGAATGCTTATTCACTGCCCTAAATTTTACAACTATGGCTGGTACAGCAATGTGTTCATATGGCAGGGGATTCTGGGAGTTGTAGTCTAACTACAGTTACAGGCCCTCCAGCTGAGCATTTCTGATTCATGTGATTGGTTGTGAACTCCTTCTGTGTAGATTTTGGGGTGCTATATTTGTCTGTGATGAAAGAGTTGGGGCTGCATCAGCAATTTCTTTGAGGACACACCATTAAGTTATGAGATCTGAGGCAACTGGGAAACCGTACATTGTGCTGACGCTATTCTATGGTATGAGCAAGTGACAGCTCGGTGACAGTATTGGGGTGCACTTGAATGACATCCATTCATGTTTGAGGGAGCACCATTAAGGCACCTGCTGTGACCACTTAGTGGCACTATTAATGCTTTATCTCTGCAACAGGGATATTTGGGTTTAGTGGAAAACATACAGCACAATGCACCAGAATTGCAGGCCATTATTGGGGCAAACCATCCAGTTGGGTTTTGCTTTATCTCAGATGTTTAATACGTTTAGAAACAGCAGCTGAGAGTATTTAGGGGTGCTCTAAGCAGGTTGGCCTGCACTAAATGAGCTTGGGGTTGATATTACCATATCATCCCAAAACCACAGGACACATATAAAGCATATCTGCAACATGGCAATGGGCACAGCCCTAGTAACCACTTATTATTATTATTATTATTTTCCAATCATTATATGATCTGATAAGTACATTATTTTAATACAAGAACAAGTGGGGGCCTTTTGAATGCCTTTCATTAGGATACAGTGACCCCATGGGTGCTGCAGGAAGGCATGCTAGACATTCTGTTGCCACCTCAATGCTTTAATCCAGATGCTAATTAGTAAACATTTTGCAGGCACAATGTATGGCTACATAGACAAATACAAGAGGTCCTCTTCACTCAAACCATTATCAATATAATAAGGACATTTTGTGCCTTAGAGCAGAAACACAAGCTCAGATTCAGGGAGATTTAGTTGATAAATCGCCTCTTCTTCGGGGCGACTAATATCATCGAACTGCCTCCCACCGTCTAGAATGTAAATCGCCGGCGCGATGGCACTTGGAGCACTTCATTTTCAGAAGTCGCCCGAAGTTTCCTCGTGAAGATTAATATTCTAGCCAGTTTGGGGAAATTAGTCGCCCCGAAGAAGAGGAGATTTGACGCTGGGCGAAACTACCACAGAAATTCACCAGGGAAAAATTTGTTGGTGTCAAAATATTTTGGACGTGCGTCCGAAAAGCCACTCACGTCAAAATAGCTGCGCGTCAACACTATTCGGACGTCTATTGACTTTAACGCCGCAGTCAAAATTTACATGGGCGTTCATTTTAGAGTTTCACTAATTTTTTTAAAATTTTCCGCTGTCTTGCGAATTTCACAGGAAATTCTCTAATTTTTCGGCAAAGCAAAACAGGAGAAACTTCGCCCATCACTATTGTCCATCTATTGCAATATATTTAAGATGGCCAACTACATCAAAGTCATCCCTGGTATGGCCAGTCCTACACTCAACTTGCATCTGATTCAATGTATGGCTACCCATAAATCAGTGTAGTCTGCAGCATGCATCTACATTAGCAGTTTAGTCATTCAGAATAGGAAGGGGTGATAGCCTGAGCTTAGATAGTGTGGGGGGCCCATCAGATATCGGTACTTTAAAAAAAGTTTTGGGGTTCATCAGAATGGCATGCACTGAGGCCCCCCCAGATTTTGATGGTGCTACAGGGAGATGTGCTGGAGTAGTTTTGGGGGTTCATCATCAGATCGGTATACACTAAAGGTAGCTTTTATATTTTTGGGGTGTTACAGAATGCGTCCCACTTCTAGGGGTACTAGATGACAGACAGTGCCCTGCAGGGTTGCCAGGTTGCTGGTTTTCCAGCCAAATCGGGCTACTAATTTAAAGCCCAGGCGGGTTTTGAAAGTACAAACTAGCCAAGGTATGGCTTTAGGCTACTTTTTGGGCCTTTGGCTGGTTTGTACTTTGGAAACCAGACAAAGTTTTTTTTTTGCCCTAATGTGCCAAGCCTACATCTCCCAGTGCACGTTGGGTAATATAGTTTTCGTTTTACAATTTCCCAGCTGCCAAGTTTAATGTAAGACTACAATACCCAGCATGCAATGGGACTGACTTGTGTAGAAGTCGGGAGTTACCGCAATTTGAGCTCTGTACCCCAATCTCCCATACCCCTTAAGCATTTTTGCATTTTCTCAGTTTCAGACAATTTTGGGGCAAAAATCTGCTGGCCACCAAAATGTCTAGAGGTTGAGCTGTTTTACCAATATTTAATGAAATTTAATATGTATTAGGGCCTTATGGGCCCCTCTATACCTCCTGGGCCCCCCTCGGCATTTGCACATTTTTTACATATATTTATTTGTTTTTTTAGACTTTTTTTTTCACTGCACATATTGTGCTATTTTTGAGCTACTTTTGAAGTGCCTCTTGGCTAGTTTTGGGCTGGTTTTGAAAATTAGACCTGGCAACCCTGGTAGCCTGGGCTTGTTTGGGGCGGTCATTAGATGTGAATACACTTACTGCAGCTTCTGTAGTTTATAGGGGTAGCAGGATCACATGCACGCGAAGGTTTTAGTTTGAGGTTTCATCATCAGAGCAGCCTCTTTCTGTCTCCTGACAACTTCCTTGACTACTTGGTGGTCAGACTGGTGGGGAAATGACCAGCAGGTGGCGCTGTTGTTACAAAATCCATTCCTATTAACAGCACATGTATCCCTTAATATCTCGGAATAAAAACAAAACAACTAATGAATGTAAATGACAAAAGTGCTTAGAATAACCCCATTATCAGTTTTACATTCACTGGTTGTAAAGGTTTACATATCCTTTAAGCATTTTCCTATTCAAATGTCTAGAAGTTGACTTGTTTTACCAATATTTATTGAAATTGTAGATGTATTAGGGCCTTATGTAATTACGCCCCTGGTGACGGGCAAATCTGTCCCATTTGGCTTTGTGGAAAAAATTGCGAAACAGTGAAAAATTTAAAAAGGCGGATTTTATTTTTTATTTTTTACTTTTTTTCACTGCACAGATTGGGCTATTTTTGGGCTACTTTTGAAGCGTCTCTTGGCTAGTTTTGGGCTGGTTTTGAAAATTAGGACCTGGCAACTCTGGGGTGTAGCAGTAATTTGTGCACTGACCCCCCCACGTTTCTAGGGCATTTGAGGGTCCATCACAACCCCAGGTCAAGCACAACTACACGCATTCAAATGGTTTTGGGGCGCAGCACCCCAACAATATCAGAGCCAGTGCAGAAGGGGTTAAAGCGAGGAGCCGCAGTACTGCCCCTTTAATGTGCGAGTGGGGCCCCTCCCAGTGGTTTGAGCCAGAGCTCAGAGGAGTGAGAGGAGGCAGCGCTCGCACACAATGGTCTGCCCCAGTGCTCCCTGCTAATCCCGCTGCCAATACTGAGCTCTCAGCGGCCGGAGGAGAAGGAAGGGGCAGTGCGGGCGCGGGGAGGAACAATCGCTGCAGCCCCCGATGTCTCACTGAGTCGCGGCGCATCTGTCACACACACAGGGGACAATACAGACGCACCGCCCGATCCAGCGGAGAATGGCGGATCCTCGCAGCCTGGACAGCGTATCCCTGCCGCTGGAGGTGAGAGCCAGACTGGCCGAGCTGGAGCTGGAATTATCCGAAGGTAAAATCGCTGCGACTCATTGTCTGACGCTGCTGCCTGGGGAGGAGGCGCTGCTGCTGCTGTCAGGGATAGGGGACATTACACACACACACTGCGGGATTTGTCACATACACTCCTGCTGTCATTATGTTGGGAGCTGCAGTTCAGCCACAGTCCAGGGGCCACAGGTTATTCGCCCTCCCCGCTGCCTATTCCTGACAATGTTACCGCAGACTCGCTGTATCCTGCAGCAGCAGCTCCTCCTGTCACTGGCCACCGAACCCTTTGCTTTCCAGCACATGTCACACACAGCCTGACTTTCTTTATAATCCCTGGGGGGCATTGACATGGGCAAATCTTGCTAATCCCTGGGGGGTGGGCAGGATGGGGTTAACGGTTTGCCTGTGAGGAACAGGTTGTCCTATGTGACAGTTGATCTCCCTCTGCTGTCAGCCAGGCCTGCAGCCCCTGCACATACCCAACTGTCATGAGCCTGGCTGGCAGTGAAAGTGTTAAAGCTTTGTGCAGCGCTTCTGTCAGCAATATATATATGTGGAGTTCAGTGATGTGCAGTATATATATAAATGTGTGTGTGTGCAGTATATAAATATGTGTGTGCAGTTCAGTGATGTGCAGTATATATATATATGTGTGTGTGTGCAGTATATAAATATGTGTGTGTGCAGTTCAGTGGATGTGCAGTGTATATGTATATATATATATATATATATATATATATATATATATATATATATATATATATATATATATAAGTGCATTATGTAAAGTGCCTGGCCCTTGGTACAGAGAGAGAGAGAGGGAGCCGCTCGCCTCTGCATCTGGGTTGCGCTTCTGCAAAACGGCGCTGTCCGTCTGTCCTGATGTGGATTGTTCTCAAACACACGGAGAAAATGCCATGACATTAACCCTGTCCTTCCCTGGCAGTACTGAGTCAGGCTTCTGTCTCATTGTGAATGTCTGCTGGCTATCATACTATATTTATATATATATATACACGTGTGTGTGTGTGTCTTTGTGTGGGGAGGGACATCGTCAGCCTTTTTATTCTGAGGGCACAAAGGGTTAATGTGGTGCATTCTGTCCTGCGCTGGATACAGACAGATTGCCGCTTTTGGGCAAAGGAGACGTTGCTTATGGATGAGGAGGTTCATTTTGACTTCCAGCTTTGGCTGTAGGGGCATGCTGGGAAATGTAGTATAAATAAGCCCCACCCTATCCAGATGTGCTCATCACCCTCCCTCTCTTTTTATACCCAGTCCAGTAAGCGGAATATTAGTGAGATTGCCCCCCCCCGGCACTAACACCTCTCCATAAACACAGGGGGCACTTCATTCATTACATCATTAATCCTGAATGTCACACGTTGGTGTCTTAATTGTCGGGAGTACACGATTTCAGCCTTTTCCTACAGAGAACCCTTAGATTTCTAGTGCAGTTTTCCTTTTTGTAAACGCTGGGTCCCTAAATATTGCCAGACTACATCTCCCAGCATGCTCTCTTACAGGCACTGGGCTAAACCCATGCTGGGATCAGTAGGCTTCCATAGTATAGGAGATGATTATTAATTAATAATTATTAGCTGTACTGGCTGCATATTAACCTTTTCAACCAATCAACAATTAGCTTGGATTTGGCGTATGTAGGTGTAATATTGGAAGCAAGAATCTGATTGGTTGCCAGGGTCACTGTCCAGTTGCGTCTGCCTTATCCTATAATAATGGCCTAGTCCCGTTGGAATCCAAAAATACTGTGCGAGAAGAATCTGTGGATAACTCTGAATCTGGAGGTGGCAGTTGCCAATGGTGGCAGTTGCGACTCCAGAACAAAGCGATTAACTGGGTCAGTGTGTGTGTGTGAGCTGAGAGGATTGTGCACGTCTCTCTGGTGTGTTCCTGTGTCAGACACTTTCACAAGTCAGTGCAAAGCCATATGTGTGATGTGTGTGTCACCTGCAGACTGCAGTGAAAGGAAAGTGACGCGCTCCAGACAAATAAGGGCCCCGGGCGTTCTCTCTTACACACGTTTGTATCTTCCTGCTGACAAAGAGGTTGACTAGGGCCCCTTTATTTTGGGTGTCCGACCTGCAGCTGTTACTGACTACAACCCCCAGAATCCCCTCCGACTGCTGGAATTGTGTTTGTAACTTAATGTATAGTGTGTGTAGTTAAGACACAATTGTGTTTGTAACTGAATGTATAGTGTGTGTAGTTATACACAATTGTGTTTGTAACTGAATGTATAGTGTGTGTAGTAATACAATATTGTGTTTGTAACTGAATGTATAGTGTGTGTAGTTAGACACAATTGTGTTTGTAACTGAATGTATAGTGTGTGTAGTTAGACACAATTGTGTTTGTAACTGAATGTATAGTGTGTGTAGTTAGACACAATTGTGTTTGTAACTGTATGTATAGTGTGTGTAGTTATACAATATTGTGTTTGTAACTGAATGTATAGTGTGTGTAGTTAGACACAATTGTGTTTGTAACTGAATGTATAGTGTGTGTAGTTAGACACAATTGTGTTTGTAACTGAATGTATAGTGTGTGTAGTTAGACACAATTGTGTTTGTAACTGAATGTATAGTGTGTGTAGTTATACAATATTGTGTTTGTAACTGAATGTATAGTGTGTGTAGTTAGACACAATTGTGTTTGTAACTGAATGTATAGTGTGTGTAGTTATACAATATTGTGTTTGTAACTGAATGTATAGTGTGTGTAGTTAGACACAATTGTGTTTGTAACTGAATGTATAGTGTGTGTAGTTAAGACACAATTGTGTTTGTAACTGAATGTATAGTGTGTGTAGTTATACAATATTGTGTTTGTAACTGAATGTATAGTGTGTGTAGTTAGACACAATTGTGTTTGTAACTGAATGTATAGTGTGTGTGTAGTTAAGACACAATTGTGTTTGTAACTGTATGTATAGTGTGTGTAGTTATACAATATTGTGTTTGTAACTGAATGTATAGTGTGTGTAGTTAAAACACAATTGTGTTTGTAACTGAATGTATAGTGTGTGTAGTTAAGACACAATTGTGTTTGTAACTGAATGTATAGTGTGTGTAGTTATACAATATTGTGTTTGTAACTGAATGTATAGTGTGTGTAGTTAAGACACAATTGTGTTTGTAACTGAATGTATAGTGTGTGTAGTTAAGACACAATTGTGTTTGTAACTGAATGTATAGTGTGTGTAGTTAAAACACAATTGTGTTTGTAACTGAATGTATAGTGTGTGTAGTTAGACACAATTGTGTTTGTAACAGAATGTATAGTGTGTGTAGTTATACAATATTGTGTTTGTAACTGAATGTATAGTGTGTGTAGTTAGACACAATTGTGTTTGTAACTGAATGTATAGTGTGTGTAGTTAAGACACAATTGTGTTTGTAACTGAATGTATAGTGTGTGTAGTTATACAATATTGTGTTTGTAACTGAATGTATAGTGTGTGTAGTTAGACACAATTGTGTTTGTAACTGAATGTATAGTGTGTGTAGTTAGACACAATTGTGTTTGTAACTGAATGTATAGTGTGTGTAGTTAGACACAATTGTGTTTGTAACTGAATGTATAGTGTGTGTAGTTATACAATATTGTGTTTGTAACTGAATGTATAGTGTGTGTAGTTAGACACAATTGTGTTTGTACCTGAATGTATAGTGTGTGTAGTTAAGACACAATTGTGTTTGTACCTGAATGTATAGTGTGTGTAGTTATACAATATTGTGTTTGTAACTGAATGTATAGTGTGTGTAGTTATACAATATTGTGTTTGTAACTGAATGTATAGTGTGTGTAGTTATACAATATTGTGTTTGTAACTGAATGTATAGTGTGTGTAGTTATACAATATTGTGTTTGTAACTGAATGTATAGTGTGTGTAGTTATACAATATTGTGTTTGTACCTGAATGTATAGTGTGTGTAGTTATACAATATTGTGTTTGTACCTGAATGTATAGTGTGTGTAGTTAGACACAATTGTGTTTGTACCTGAATGTATAGTGTGTGTAGTTATACAATATTGTGTTTGTAACTGAATGTATAGTGTGTGTAGTTAGACACAATTGTATTTGTAACTGAATGTATAGTGTGTGTAGTTAGCACAATTGTGTTTGTAACTGAATGTATAGTGTGTGTAGTTATACAATATTGTGTTTGTAACTGAATGTATAGTGTGTGTAGTTAGACACAATTGTGTTTGTAACTGAATGTATAGTGTGTGTAGTTATACAATATTGTGTTTGTAACTGAATGTATAGTGTGTGTAGTTAGACACAATTGTGTTTGTAACTGAATGTATAGTGTGTGTAGTTATGCAAAATTGTGTTTGTAACTGAATGTATAGTGTGTGTAGTTATACAATATTGTGTTTGTACCTGAATGTATAGTGTGTGTAGTTAGACACAATTGTGTTTGTAACTGAATGTATAGTGTGTGTAGTTATACAATATTGTGTTTGTAACTGAATGTATAGTGTGTGTAGTTATACAATATTGTGTTTGTAACTGAATGTATAGTGTGTGTAGTTAGACACAATTGTGTTTGTACCTGAATGTATAGTGTGTGTAGGAAGCACAGATGCTGTTGGGTAAGGGTTAGTGTGTCCAGTTAAGCAATATGCTGGCTCTATTGGACTACAACTCCCATAATTCTTTGCCAGACAGTGGCTCTTTGGGAATGCTGTGAGATGTAATGTAGAAGTGCTGGAGAGCTGTAGCTTTTGTTATATAGTGTGTCTGCCCCTCACTGTATATTGAGCCTCTGGCCCCTTTGCACATCTGATCTCCATTCAGCCGGGGCCTCCCTGACAAATCTTAGGGTTCACAAGAAGTTCAGGAGCTGCCGGGTCCCTCTTAAATCCCAGCACAGATCTGCCTTGATCTTTCCCCAGGCCCGTGAGATTGGGCTTCTAGGCTTGCACTCACCACTGTGGCCCCTTATTGGCTGCTCTGCCCAAAGCCTTTCTTATTTACACTACACAAAGTCTGCTGCCAGCCCTGGGGAACAGGCTCCTTACACCCACGTGTAGCCTCCCCTATATATAGTGTTACAGTGTATCAGCCCAATGTATTGTGTGTGTCAGCCCAGTGTACTGTATGTGTGTGTATCAGCCCAGTGTACTGTATGTGTGTGTATCAGCCCAGTGTACTGTATGTGTATCAGCCCAGTGTACTGTATGTGTGTGTATCAGCCCAATGTATTGTGTGTGTCAGCCCAGTGTACTGTATGTGTGTGTATCAGCCCAGTGTACTGTATGTGTGTGTATCAGCCCAGTGTACTGTATGTGTGTGTATCAGCCCAGTGTACTGTATGTGTATCAGCCCAGTGTACTGTATGTGTGTGTATCAGCCCAGTGTACTGTATGTGTGTGTGTATCAGCCCAGTGTACTGTATGTGTGTGTGTATCAGCCCAGTGTACTGTATGTGTGTGTATCAGCCCAGTGTACTGTATGTGTGTGTATCAGCCCAGTGTACTGTATGTGTATCAGACCAGTGTACTGTATGTGTGTGTATCAGCCCAGTGTACTGTATGTGTATCAGACCAGTGTACTGTATGTGTGTGTATCAGCCCAGTGTACTGTATGTGTGTGTATCAGCCCAGTGTACTGTGTGTGTATCAGCCCAGTGTACTGTATGTGTGTGTATCAGCCCAGTGTACTGTATGTATGTGTATCAGCCCAGTGTACTGTATGTGTATCAGACCAGTGTACTGTATGTGTGTGTATCAGCCCAGTGTACTGTATGTGTGTGTATCAGCCCAGTGTACTGTATGTGTGTGTATCAGCCCAGTGTACTGTATGTGTATCAGACCAGTGTACTGTATGTGTGTGTATCAGCCCAGTGTACTGTATGTATGTGTATCAGCCCAGTGTACTGTATGTGTGTGTATCAGCCCAGTGTACTGTATGTGTGTGTATCAGCCCAGTGTACTGTATGTGTGTGTATCAGCCCAGTGTACTGTATGTGTATCAGACCAGTGTACTGTATGTGTGTGTATCAGCCCAGTGTACTGTATGTGTGTGTATCAGCCCAGTGTACTGTATGTGTATCAGCCCAGTGTACTGTATGTGTGTGTATCAGCCCAGTGTACTGTATGTGTGTGTATCAGCCCAGTGTACTGTATGTGTGTATCAGCCCAGTGTACTGTATGTGTGTGTATCAGCCCAGTGTACTGTATGTGTGTGTATCAGCCCAGTGTACTGTATGTGTATCAGACCAGTGTGTGTGTGAGGGGTTCTGCAGTACAGAGAGCTAAGAGGCCCATTGGAATGGAAAGGAGACTCCTCCTGTGCTGGTTGCTGCACCTCCCTCCCTCCCTGGGTTAGTATGTTAGGATTAGGGAAGCTTTAGTGGATCATCATCTGTCACTACCATGCTCTGGGCCCCTTGTTCCCCTTGTACAGTCCTGTGCAGCGGGGCCCTCATCATCATCATCATCCAGTACCGGCAAATTCTGTTCCCTGTTCAACATTCACACCACACTTAGGGGGTCTGAGGCAGAGATATTAGTCCTTGTATAGGAGCCCCCTCCATTAATAGCTCCCAAAATATATATCCCTCTGACCAGGAATCAGCCTCCAGTCATTTAGATCTTTCTTCCCCTTTAGTAACGGTTTCTCCCAGTGCCTCCTGCCAAACAACTAAATGCCGCCTGCCAGATCAGTCGGCAGCAGGGAGGGGCCTGATTTGTTGACATTGTTTTCTTTATTTAACACTTTGCAACGGAACGGAGCTGGGATTGTTACAGCCGGCCTATAGTGGGGCCTAGTAACCTTTATCAACCAATCAGCAGTTAGCATTACCTGGGCACCTGGAAGGAAACATCTAATGGATTGGTGTTGGTTCCCAGAACTGGGTAGATTTTGCCTCCTTTGGTGCAGTTGATTGTGTATCAGGGATATCATTGCGTATGAATCATTGCCGTGTGTCTTATAATAATGCTGGACGGTTACGGTGCTGGACTATTGATTGCTGGGCTGTCCATTAGTAAATATGTTCATTCTGGCAGCAAGGGAAATAACCCCTTTTAACTCCATCACGCATAGTGACTTGCTCTGTGAGATGGCGAGCGTAATTCCACGCTTCTCCCTTTGAGGCGAATGTTTGGGGTGCAGGGGAACGGGTACTTAAAGGGTAACGCCACCTAAAAACAGGTTTTTGCTTATGAAAGAAAATGTCACTCTAAGCAGCTTTTATTAAAGGGATACTGTCATGGGAGAATTTTTTTTTTCAAAACACATCAGTTAATAGTTCTGCTCCAGTAGACTTCTACACTAAAAAACATGTTTCAAAAAAGCAAACAGATTTATTTATATTTAATTTATATTAAATGGGGCTAGACATATTGTCAGTTTCCCAGCTGCCTCCAGTCTGATAAACTTCAGTCACTCTTTACTGCTGTGCTTTACTGCTGTACTGCAAGTTGGATTGATATCCTTTAGGTCAGAGACACACACTGTTATTTCTGGTGATTAGTCACCCAGCGACAAATCGTTTCTTCTTCGGGCGACTAATCTCCCCGAACTGCCTTCCCGCCGGCTAGAATGTAAATCGCCGGCGGGATGGCACTTGGATCGATTTGGCTTTCTGAAGTCGCCCGAAGTTTCCTCGTGAGGCAATTTCGGAAAGTGAAAATGTACAGAGGGCCATCCCGCTGGCGATTTACACTCTAGCTGGCAGGAAGACAGTTCAGGGAGATTAGTCGCCGAAGAAGAAGCGATTTGTCAACTAATCTCCTGAAATAGCAGCGTGTGTCTCTGCCTTTAATGTGTCTGACTGTTATATTCGATGCACTACTGGTTCTGATCACTGAAACCATATAGCAGAAGCCAGAACTGACATATAACTATCAAAAACCCACTGACACACCCTGACCTCTCAAATTGTGGCGCACACTGCTTGGTCACAGGGATCGACACCCTTAGAAAATGAACCGTAAGTCATAACATGTAACTAGGTGGCACTATTATTATGCAAAAAAAGGCTTTGGGTGCAGTTGCCCTTTAAATTTTGAAAAGGCTATAGCCACATTTGTGCTTCTATAGGGAAATATAATCAGACAAAGTTCTTCCTCTCTCTCCCAGCAGTGTTGTCACACTTTATGGCTAAAATTCTTGCTATCTTTATAACAGAGCATTTGGTCACAGCAGTCACATGTCCTCTCTGAAACCCCTTGTTTACACCAGCGCAGAACGAAGAGCAATTAACATGATTAAAGAGCATGTAAAACCCTCAAAAATAAAATTGTGCCTAATGGAAGAAAAGCAATTTTCCAATGTACTGTTCACTCATTAAGACATTTCAGTGGTTTAACTAGCAGTGGGATAGAGATCGGAAAGCTTAGCAAGGCAAAGGAAAAGGCTCACAGCACTTGCGGTGCTAGTTCCCCTTGAATTTCTTGTTTGTGCCTTTTCAGACCCTGCCATCCCCTTGAAAGTCCTTGTTGTACAGCATCTCTGCCAGTGAGACAGGCTGTGCCCAGAGAACGTGGACAAAATCTAAACAACATTCTCTGTTTGTACCCAGGTGCCGCTGTGATCAGGGCGAGGGCACTGGCTGTAAGGGATCAGGAAGTGGGCACTGACTGGAGGGGATCAGGGCGAGGGCACATCTGGAGGGGGTCAGGGGAGGACAGGGGCTAGAGGGGGTCAGGTGGAGGGCATTTTGTGAAGAAGGCACTGGCTGGAGGGGCTCGGGCAAGGGCACTGGTTTCGAGGGGGTTGGGGCGAGGGCACTTTCTGGGGGGGGTCAGGGCGGGCTGGGGGAGATCTGGACAACGGCACTCACTGGCTGTAAGGGATCATGAAGTGGGCACTGCCTGGAGGGGATCGGGGCGAGGGCACTTTCTGGAGGGGGATCAGGGCGAGGATACGGGCTGGAGGGGGTCAAGCGAGGGCACATCTGGAGGGGGTCAGGTGGAGGGCACTTTCTGAAGAAGGCACTGGCTGGAGGGGGTCGGCAAGGGCACTAGCTGGAGGGGGTCGGGCAAGGGCATTGGATGAATGGGGTTGAGTCAAGGGCGCTTTCTGGAGGGGGTCAGGGCGGGCTGGGGGAGATCTGGACAAGGGCACTCACTGGCTGTAAGGGATCGGGGTGAGGGCACTGGCTGGAGGGGCCCAGTGCAAATTCTCCTCTGTTACACGAGTACATATTTCTCACACTGTGGGTTTATGCCCCACCTACAGTATGTGTCTCTTCTAAAGCTTTCATCAGTGCAGCAGCTATGGGCTCGACTCATGCACCAACATCTTTAAGAAATTAGGCCTTTGATTTAGTGTCTAAAAAAACTATTTGGATGTAATTATAAGCTTCTGTGGATGGGTTGCTTGAAGCGCCGGGAGGTGCTCCCTAGATGTTGTTAAACTACAACTCAAGTGCTTTAGACTTTCATTATATGCTGATGAATGCTGGGGGTTGTTGTTCAGCACCATTAGGGATACAGGCTATGGGATTGTATTGTATAGTCTATGATGGAGTCAGGCTGGAAGTTGTTTCATTGTATAACTGAGGGGCATATTGAATATCTGCTCTCACCCTCTATGACCTACTTGCCTTCTTCTTCTGACTCTTTCCAGCTTTCAAAAGGGGGTCACTGACCCCATCTAAAAAAACAAATGCTCTGTAAGGCTACACATTTATTGTTATTGCTACTTATTACTCATGTTTTTATTCAGACCCTCTCCGATTCATATTCCAGTCTCTTATTCAAATCAATGCATGGTTGCTAGGGTAATTTGGACCCTAGCAACCAGACTGCTGAAATTGCAAACTGGAGAGCTGAGCATTAAAATTAGGGATGCACCAAATCTAGGATTCGGTTCGGGATTCGGCCAGGATTGGCCTTTTTAACCAAATCCAAATCCTAATTTGCGTATGCAAATTGGGGCAGGAAGGGGAAATCATGTGACTTTTCATTAAAAAAAACAAAAGTCATTTTTTTCCTTTTCTGATCCTAATTTGCATACTAATTTGCATATGCAAATTATGATTCAGTTCAGTATTCAGCTGAATCTTCTACGAAGGATTCAGGGATTCGGCCGAATCCATAATAGTAGATTCGGTGCATCCCTAATTAGAATTTACATTATGGTGCCCATTTGGAATTATAGTCTAGCCAAGTACCTTCCTAATTCATGCACCCATGACATTTGGAAACAGTTTTTTCTTTAAAGGGGAAGTAAACCCTGTTTTAGGGTAGGAAAGGCGAGTTATACCATAATCAATGGTGTGCAGCATACAGAGAAGTAAATGACTGGGGCTCTGCAGAAGAAACCCATTGAATAAATAATGGAGGAGGTGCTAATGGAAAACACTCTACTACACAATGTATTTGTGTGGCCGCTGCTTGGAATCACTCGGCAGGGTGTTTCCTGCAATTGCCTGGGTTTGTTTCCACCGACACTTACAGAACAGCTGAGCCTTGGCATTGGGCTGATGCAATGAAGCTGCAGGGAAACACATATATCTGGCTCTGCTAATATCCATTATATCCATTGCACTGAGGCCTGTGAGAGCCATAGCCCCCCCTGTCAGGGCTAGTTCAACACTGACATGCCTGGCCTCCTGTAGTATCCTATAGTATATATTACTATAAATGACACTTAGTTCCTCTCTGTCCCACCTGCATGTTGGCAGTTAGCGTGGGCGCCATTAATAAAAGCTCAGCTGGCAGTTGTGTCTCGTCCGACCCTTTGCCATTGTTTTTTGTTGCAGTGTGAAGGGCAAATCACTGCCTTGGCATCTCACTGTCACCACATTGTCTTGTACTGTGAATGGGAACTGGCTTCTCAACGGACAGTACCATGTGCCATGTGGCTAGCAAGCTGTGGCCGGGGGCCTCAACAATGGGCCCTATTGTGCGCCAAGCAACGGCCGCTGATTTCAGGCATATGGGCCCGTGCCTTGTCATGCTCAATCCCTGTTCTGCTTTCCCCTCATTTGCATGTCAGGCTGGGAGCTTAAAGAGGTTGTTCACCTTTAAATTAACTCTCAATAACTGTAGAGAGTGATATTCGGAGACAATTTGCACTTGGTTTTAATTTTTTTTCACTATTTGTGTTTTTTGAGTTATTTAGATTTAATTCCCCTAGTAACCATGCACTGATTTGAATACAAGACTGGAATATGAATAGGAGAGGCCTGAATAGAAAGAAAGATGAGTAATAAAAAGTAGCAAAAACAAAATTTGTAGCCTTAAAGAGCATTTGTTGTTTTTTTTTTTACATGGGGTCGGTGACCCCAGTTTGAAAGCTGGAAACAGTCGAAATAAGAAAGCAAATAATTCATAAACTACAGTAGTATGTTGTATATGTAGTATAAAATATATGTAGTATAAAATATATTATATAATGGGCCCACTAGGAGACCAGGAAGGTCACATTCTTCTGAAC
Organism: Xenopus laevis; assembly: GCF_017654675.1. Taxonomy (NCBI): domain Eukaryota; kingdom Metazoa; phylum Chordata; class Amphibia; order Anura; family Pipidae; genus Xenopus; species Xenopus laevis. Next base: position 17,809,666 of record NC_054381.1, on the reverse strand, counting down.
TGGAATGTAGAGCTCCCTACTTCCCCTTTAAAAAAAAACTGTTTCCAGATTTCATGGGTCCCAAGGCAGCAGCCCCTACAGGCAATACCCCGACACCAGAATTATTCTTGTACCCCAAATACAAAGCATCACAGCAGCTCGGTCTGACCTCCATAGGGCTCCATAAAAGGCTGCAGCAGGGTGGTCTGTCTACAGTTCTCTTCTGAGACCCTTTGGGAGTCAGGTCTCATTAATGATTAAACCATTCAGCTTATTGTTCTGCTCAGTGTTGAGCTGTGATATAAAAAGCAGCGCGGAGTTGCCAGTGATTGTTACAGGAAAGTCAATGACGGTACAGCAGCTGCAATATAAACTACTGCTGCAGTTCCCCTTTAAAGGACCTTTTCACTTACTTTTAGTATGTTATAGAATGGCTAATTCTAAGCAACTTTTCAGTTGGTTGTCATTTTTTATAGTTGTTAAATTATTTGCCTTTGTCTTCTGACTCTTTCCAGCTTTCAAATAGGGGTCGCCGACCCAATCTAAAAACCAAATGCTCTGTAAGGCTACAAATGTATTGTTACTTTTTGTTACTCATCTTTCTATTCAGGCCTCTCCTATTTATATTCCAGTCTCTTATTCAAATCAGTGCATTTTCAGCAGTCTGGTTGCTAGGGTCCAAATTACCCTAGCAACCAGACTGCTGAAATTGCAAACTGGAGAGCTTCTTAAATAAAAAAGCTAATTAACTCAAAAACCACAAATAATAAAAAATGATAACCAATTGCAAATCGCTCTCTACATCATACTAATTTTTTAGTATGTTATAGAATGGATAATTCTAAGCAGCCTTCCAATTGGCCGTCATTATTTCTTTTCTGTATTTATTGAATTATTTGCGTATAGTCTTCTGACTCTTTTCAGCTTTCAAATAGGGGTCACTGACTCCATCAAAAAAAACAAATGCTCTGTAAGGCTAGAAATGTATTGTTATTGCTACTTTTTATTATTCCTCTTTCTATTCAGGCCTCTCCTTTTCATATCACAGTCTCTTATTCAAATCTGTGCATGGTTGCTAGGGTAATTTGGGCCCTAGCAACCAGATTGCTGAAGTTGCAAATAGCTGACTAAAACGCTAAATAACTCAAAAACCTCAAATAATAAAAAAGGAAAACCGATGGCAAATTGTATCAGAATATCACTCTCTACATCATACTAAGGGGTTTCTTTACCAAAATCCAAAAATATCTTGTTACTTTTTTTACATCAACTTCGACCAAATCCGCACAGGTTATTTCCCCATATTTCTCAATACATTTTCCTGTGCGGGAAAAAAATCTTGAAAAATTCTAATTGTCGGATTTTCCACCCTGATGTTTGCAGAAAAACAACAAAATCTTCGGATTATTGCAGGAAACCCTAGCGCAGATCAGTATATTTTCGCAATTTTCTCCCTATGATTTATATACAACCGTGGCAAGTATAATCCTCGGGGTATAATAAATCCAGAATAATTTGAGGTTTTTTTTTTTTTTCATTAAAGTTTCATTAAAAGTTTAAAAAACTTGAATTTTTCGAGTTTTTGGCATTCTGACTTTAAAAAATAACCCCTATAAGTTATTTTAAAGGCGAACAACTTTAAAATAAAGTTGAAGCACTTCTCCTATTGCCATGATCGTCACGTAACGGCGTGCTATTAAATGTTATATAGCACATCGGAGATACATTTTAATGCACCTTCTACTCTAATGGAAGCAGCATCATTCTGCTGAGCCTCTGGGTTTTTGCCCTTGCTTAGCAGAATGTATTAACGTGAAAAAACTTAAGACTTTAAGTTTATAGAGCCTTCCATTATCAGGAGTTGGGTGTGTGCTGGTTAATTGATTTCTTCTTTTGTAAGACAAAAAAAAAACTATAAATGGATACAAAGTGTTTTTTTCCGTTTCAGTTTGGTGCTGCTGGCGCTTTAAAGAAGACTGTTGCTCACTGATACTTTCCCTTTAAAATTCCACAGCAAAGCTTTTTCAGCTGCACAGGGAAGCAGATGCGCTCTCGCCTAAGTGTCAGACACAGAGACAAACACAATAAGCAAACAGTGGCTAATGAAGGCTGCCGGGGGTATTTGGCTACATTCCCTGCATCTCTTTTGCCTTTATCCCACCTCCGTAATGACACAGCCCCCCACCCCGGCCCTGTTTCTGTGTGTTGAATTAGGGAGTGTGTGTGGGTGGCATTTATTATATCCCTATGAATATTCTTATTTATAGGGAGCTGCTGATTCACCCAGCAGCACAGCCAATGGAATATGCTGGAACTATACAAGCTAAAAAGACACGTTACCCCTATCCATGGGGATTACAGAGTGTTAATGAGCCATTTGGAGGCAATTAAAAAATGGTTCTGCAGCTCAATAAAATGACATTTTTAGGATTAGCTGTAGCATTGATTTTTTTTTACGGGGATCTCTACCTAAAAGATCTGTTGGTTGTGTAATGAAAGTAAATCTCATTCTAAGCAGCTGTCCAATATACGTTGGATGCTTTCAAAGCTAGTTGTATTGCTTTTGAGAGCCGGCTGTATATGTTCTCCGCACTGCTGGTTCTAACTCCAGAAACAATGTAGCCAAAGCCAGTGGAATAAGAGATCTGGAGGAGGAATGCATTCTGCTATGTTGTTTTAAGAGTCACAACTAGGGATGCACCGAATCCAGGGTTCCGTTTCGGGATTCGGCTTTTTTCAGCAGGATTCAGATTCGTCCGAATCCTTGTGTCTGTCTGAACCGAATCCAAATCCTAATTTGAATATACAAATTAGGATTCGGTTTGGTATTCGGCCGAATCTTGGACCAAAGTTTCGGGGATCTGGCCAAATCTCAAATAGTGGATTCAGGGCATCCCTAGTCACAACCAGAGAACAGAAAGAGTTAAATAGCACTTTCAGCAGCAATTTCAATTGCAAATAACTTTTTGTAAACATTAAACAAGGTGTCATTGGGCCTCCCTTTACTAAATGGAGCATGGGGTGAACTGGGTGTGAGTGTAAATCCCATGCAGTGGTAAAAAGTTATTTTTTTTAGGTTAACCCCATACGAGTATTGGATCCGGAATCGGGAAACCTGTTATCCGGAAAGCTCCTAATTAAGGAAAGACCATCTCCCATAGACTCCATTTTATCCAAATAATCCAAATTTGTAAAAATGATTTCCTTTTTCTCTGTAATAATTAAACCAGGGGCGTAACTACAGAGAGAGCAAACCCGGCTGCAGGGGACCCAGGAGGGATAGGGGGCCCCATAATGCCCTAATTAATGAGCAATTTCTGTATATATTGGTAAAACAGGACAACCTCTGGATATGATGGGGCCCTAAAATTAATTTGCTGTGGGGCCCAGTAACATCTAGTTAAGCCAATGAATAAAACAGTATTATCCATTATCCAGAAAGTTCTGAAGTACAGAATGGCCATCTCCAATGGACTCCATTTTATCCAAATAATACAAATATTTCTCTGTAATAATAAAACAGTAGCTTGTACTTGATCCCAACTAAGATATAATTCATCCTTATTGGAAGCAAAACCAGCCTATTGGGTTTATTTAATGTTTACATGATTTTCACGTAGATATAAGGTATGAAGAGCCAAATTACAGAAAGATCTCTTATCTGGTAAACCTCAGGTCCCGAGCATTCTGGATAACAGGTCCCATACCTGTATAACTAATCCTATTGGCTCAACGCATGGGTGTCAGAGGATGATTCCACTATGGGGTTGGTGGGACTGGGTGGTAAATTTTGATGTGGAGTCAAAGGCTTCTTCCAGTCCTATCATTCTGGCTTTCTGTATAACAATGATGAGTGTCCCTTATCTCAATCACTAATAATTGTTTAACAGGATATGGAGACAAGGGAAGATAAAGGGGCACTATAAATGCAGCTCCAGATTCTTTTCTTATCTCCTCCACTGTTCTTGTGTGAACAAATTAAGTGTGTGTGTTGAGATATACAATAGTAATTCAGACCAGGGACCCAAAAGCACATTTTTTTCAAAGGGATTCTGTTATGATGTACTTTTAATTAGTAAGTTACACTGTTTACACTGCAAATAATTCAATCTACAATATAAAATTTCATTCCTGAACCAGCAAGTGTATATATTTTTAGTTGCAATATTGGTGTGTAGGTGCATCTCAGGTCATTTTGTCTGGTCATGTGATTTCAGAAAGAGCCTGCACTTTAGGATGGAACTGCTTTCTGGCAGGCTGTTGTTTCTCCTACTCAATGTAACTGAATGTGTCTCAGTGGGACCTGGATTTTACTATTGAGTGTTGTTCTTAAGCTCCACATAGACGCAAAGATTTTTCTTGCCGAACAACCGATTTTAGCAATCCTTCGAAATTATCGTGAAGTTAGTGGGATTCGAACGATCGTACGATTTTTCGGCCATCAGAAAATTGATCGGCCAGGTTAAAAAATCTTTATCGGTCCCAGTGCAAACTATCTATGTTTGCAGGGCCAAGCAGGCAGCTACCCTTTGTTTTCCTGGCAAATGGTCTTTTTAGTTGATGGACAATTCGTACGATCGTTTCGAGATAATCGTGGTCTCACGATGACAATCGGATCTTTTAAAAATCTTTACATCTATGGCCAGCTTTAGATCTACCAGGCAGCTGTTATCTTGTGTTAGGGAGCTGGTTACCTTCACATTATTCTGTTGTTAAGCTGCCGGGGGGGGGATATCACTCCACTTGCAGTACAGCAGTAAAGAGTGACTGAAGTTAATCAGAGCACAAGTCACATGACTAGGGGCAGCTGGGAAATTGACAATATGTCTAGCCCTATGTCAGATTTCAACATTAAATATAAAAAAAATCTGTTTGCTAAAGAAAATTTTGCATACTGCTACCCACAATTCCCAGGGTCTGCGTTCAATTCTCTCTGAATGTTTAAAGGCAGTTTTTTCCATGTGAGTGTTTAAAAGCATTGTTGGATAGAAATGGAAGATGTTTAATATCGATGGTACGGTGGGTGGATTTAAAAGGTGGGTTTTGAGCTTGTGATACCCAGTTCTGGAGTATGTCTATGTATCCTACGTGTTAGTTATTATACATGGGAACTGGATGATCTCTTAGTAGGCTCTCAGGGACAACATAGACCTATATGACACCTACAGTATATCCTTTAGCACTTTCTAACTGACTTGAGTGTGGTGCTTGGGTGTCAGGTTGTATGGTCTGACACATTTTATTCACAAATACCCACACAGAGAAAATAGCTCAGGCAGTGTCTTTATATAGCTACAGTGCTTTGTTTAGCATCAGCTCTATATAGGGTTGCCACCCGGCTTTTACCGGCGTAGCTGGTAAAACACCTGCCAATGCCAGGGCTGGTATTACATATCTACCGGCAATGTAGCTGCCGGTAAATTTGTAATACCCTTAAAGGAGAACTAAACCCTAAAAATGAATGTGGCTAAAATGCCATGTTTTATACAATGAACTGATTGCACCAGCCTAAAGTTTCAGCTTGTCAATAGCAGCAATGATCCAGGACTTCAAACTTGTCACAGGGGGTCACCATCTTGGAAAGTGTCTGTGACACTCACATGCTCAGTGGGCTCTGAGCAGCTGTTGAGAAGCTAAGCTTAGGGCTCGTCACTAATTATCCAGCAGAAAATGAGGTTGGTCTGTAATATAAGCTGATGCTACAGGGCTGATTATTAAATTCTGATGCTAATTGCACTGGTTTCTGTACTGCCATGTAGTAATTATCTGTATTAATTACTAATCAGCCTTATATTGTGACATTTCTATTCTATGTGTACTGTATATTGTGAGTGGGTCCCTAAGCTCAGTAAGTGACAGCAGCACAGAGCATGTGCAGTGAAACAGCAGAAAAGAAGATGGGGAGCTACTGGGGCATCTTTGGAGACACAGATCTTTACTGCTAAAGGGCTGTGGTTGCCTTGGGCTGGTACAGAAACGTAAAACATAATGTACAACATTTAAAGCCTACTTCTTTTGTTAAGCTTTCGTTCTAATTTAACAAAACCCCTTGGCCTGCCCCAATCTGCTGGAAAATTAACTTTTGTCCTACTCCTGGCCTTCGTTGCGTCATGCCCCGTCCCTTTTAGGTCACTGTCCACCTCTTTTTTTTCCCACCCCCCAGCAGCCAGTAAAAATTTTAGGAAAAGGTGGCAACCTTAGAGATATATATATTTATTTATTTATATATTTAATGGTGACCTGTTGGGGATGTACATGACTCTTATTAACTGCACGTCAACCATCCCTGACATCTGAGATAAGTAGGCGAGTGAAAGCATGGAGAATGCTTTCACTTATGGAATGTTCCATAAACGCATGCTATTTAGGCAAATGTATTCAGATGAGAACGGGAGACGAGGAAACGGTGTGGCCATATCTGTCATCATCAGCCCCGACTCATGCCTGTTGCCTCTAAAGCTGGGGAGTAACCCTTCACTTACAGTTCCATGATGAGCCACGGGACAGATGGACCTCTTGCAAGTTATTTAGTGGGAGTAGGCGGGTGCTGGTCTGTTCTCCCAATTTTCTCGTAATAATACATTAAAGGGTTGTTCACCTTTGAGTTACTTTTTAGTATGATGTAGAGAGTGATATTCTGAGACCATTCGCAGTTAGTTTTCGTTTTTTAATATTTGTGGTTTTTGAGTTATTTAGCGTTTTTATTCAGCAGCTCTCCAGTTTGCTCGAAATTACCCTAACAACCATGCATTGATTTGAATAAGAGACTGGAATATGAATATGAGAGGCCTAAATAGAAAAAGGAGTGATAAAAAGTAGCAATAAAAAGTAGAATGAATTGTAGCCTTACAGAGCATTTGTTTTTGTTTGAAAGCTGGAAAGAGTCAGAAGGAGGCAGACAATTAAGAAAATATAAAAATAAATAAATAATGAAGACCAATTTAAAAGTTGCTTACAATTAGCCAGTCTATAACATACTAAAAGCTAACTTAAAGGTGAAAACCCTGAAACAGCAACAAATGTAAAGTTTTCATTTGACTTGAGAAACATATTGTAGAAATTTTGTTTTTGTGTGTGTTTCAGCTCTTCCCCGTTCAGACACCTTTTTGTTTAATCTGTTGTCTAACCAGAGTCAACTGTTGTCCCCAAATGCAAAAAAACAAAAAAAATCATGTATTCTAGATATGCAGAGCTGAGTTAACATTATATTCATTCTTATGTCTGGTTTTTACCAGCCCTTTAAGCCTAGGGTTACATGGGTGACTGTCTTTAAAGTGTTTAATGATAGGAGGAAGGCCACCCATTCTACGACCCACCCACAGGAGCAGATTTGTTTCAGAGTGACAGCTGGCACATTCGGAACAGGACAATGTTGGTACCCAATGGCTGATAGAAGTGGTGATTGGCTGGGAGACTTTTTGGAGCCTATTATTTACAGGAATGGGACCTGTTATCCAGAATGCTTGAGACCTGGGGTTTTCCAGATAACAGATCTTTCCATAATTTGGATTTTCACACCTTAAAGGAGAACTCAACCATAAAGTTAAAAAAACCCTACCCTGCACAGACCACCCAGCCTAGCTGCTACCCCGCACAAATGCTCCTAACTCTTTACTTACCCCTTGGGGTATGATTCTGTCCAGCGGACTTCATGGGCGTCATCTTCAGCCGCTTCGGTAATCTTTGGAATGAGACCGGCGCTTCTGCAATTTTCGCGAGTTGTCGCGAAACAGAAAATTGCTGATACGCCGGTCTCATTCCGAAGATTACTGATAAGAAGAAGATGGTGCCTGTTAACTCCGCTGGACAGAATTTGCACCAAGGGGTAAGTGAAGACTTGGGGCATTTGCCCAGGGTAACACTTAGGCTGGGAGAGAGGAGGGAGAGGGGTCTATGTAGGGTAGGGAGGTAGGGGTTTTATAACTTTAGGGTTTGGTTCTCCTTTAAATCTGCTAGAAAATCATGTAAATATTAAATAAACCCAATAGGCTGGTTTTGCCTCCAATAAGGATTAATTATATCTTAGTTGGGATCAAGTACAAGCTCCTGTTTTATTATTACAGAGAAAAAGGAAATCATTTTTTAAACTTTGGATTATTTGGTTAACATGCAGTCTATTGGAGATGGCCTTCCCATAATTCGGAGCTTTCTGGATAACTAGTTTTCAGATAACGCATCTCATACCTGTATATGAATTAAGACTTGTCTATGCTATGGGCCTGTTGTTGTATTGCAACTTCCAGCAGCACCACAACAGCCTTTGCCTGCCGAAAACTGCAAGCCAGTAATACCTTCTCCGAAGCTTGGGGAAAATAAAATAAATGGAATACAGGTATGGGACATGTTATCCAGAATGCTCAGGACCTGGGGTTTTCTGGATATTACCTTAATTTGGACTCCATACCTTTATGAGGTTGTTCACCTTTGAATAAACTTTTAGTATGACGCAGAGAATGATATTCTGAGACAATCTGCAATTGGTTGTTTTTTTTTATGATTTGTGTTTTTTTTTAGTTATTTTAACTTTTTATTCAGAGGCTCTCCTGTTTGCAATTTCTGCAATCTGGTTGCTAGGGTGGACATTACCCTAGCAACCATGCACTGAAATGGATAAGATACTGTAAGTGTCAGAAGAAGAAGAAGGCAAATAATTAAAAAAGGATTACAGGGCCCATGTGAGCAGAAGGTGCTTTAGGAGATGTAGCTATGAATAATGAGTGTTCTAGCATGGCCTTGTCTGCCCTGATATTTATGTATAGGAGAGAGTATGGATTTATCCATTATTTTCCAATAAACGCAAGAAAAAGCCAAAAGCCTTGCTCCGTGCTGCTGTAATTGATTTGTCACTGATCAAACCTGATTTCTTCATACTGATAATGATATCTGCAGGAATTGCTCCTGGCTCACCTGACCTTTCTGGGCTGCCAAGGAGTCGATCAGTAAAAGAAAAAGGATTTTTGGACTGAGATATCCAACTTGTCGTGACTTTATCATTTTGTGAATCCACCAAACTACATTTCCCAGAATGCTGTGATAGCTTTATGGAAAGAAAGATGCAGGTTTAAATAGCTGTGTGAGCCCTAGTGGTTAGGCATGCCCCCCTTGCTGAAAGCTGATGGATAATTTTGTGTTTCTCTGCTGATATTTTACCTAATATTCAGCTATGGGACAAGGCACACCAGAGAGTGTCAGCCTCAACACTAGATGCCATAAAGTGTCCGTATCCCTTTAGGGTCTGGCCACACGCGTAGATTCGGGGAGATTAGTCGCCAGGCGATAAATCTCCTCTTCCTTTTGGCGACTAAACTCCCCGATCTGCCTTCCGCCTGCTAAAACATAAATCGCCTGGGGGCAGGCACACGGAACGATTCGTTTTCCGAAGTCGCCCGTAATTGCCTTACAAGGAAACTTTTGCAACTTTGGAAAACGTGCTCCCCCAGGCGATTTACATTTTAGCCGGCGGAAGGCAGATCGGGGAGATTAGTCGCCGCGAAGAAGAGGAGATTTGTCGCTGGCGAAAGGGAAAATAAACAAATTGAACGCTATAAATATATTTAAGTACAGGTATGGGACCTGTTATCGGGAATGCTCGGGACCTGTGGTTTTCCAGATTACGGATCCAGATAACGTGTTTTGGATCTTCATACCTTAAATCTACTAGAAAATCATTTAAACTTTAAAAAACCAAATAGGCTGGTTTTGCTTCCAATAAGGATTAATTATATTAGTTTGGATCAAGTACAAGCTACTGTTATATTACTACAGAGAAAAAGGGAATTGTTTATAAACATTTAGATAAAACAGTGTCTAAGGGAGATGGCCTCGCCATAATCTGGAGCTTTCTGGATAATGGGTTTTCCGAAAATGGATCCCATATCTGTACAGGTATGGGACCTGTTATCCAGAATGCTTGGGACCTGGCACTTTTCAGATAAAGGATCTTTCCGTAATTTATATCTTCATAATCATTTAGACATTAAATAAACCCAATAGGCTGGTGTTGCTTCCAATAAGGATTAATTATATCTTAGTTGGGATGAAGTACAAGTTACTGTTTTATTATTACAGAGAAAAAGGAAATCATTTAAAAAAATCGGAATTATTTGTTCAAAATGGAGTCTATGGGAGACAGCCATCCCGTAATTTGAAGCTTTCCGGATATAATGTTTCCGGATAACTGATCCCATACCTGTATTTTTTGATGCATTTTAGGTATTTTGATGCTGCATTTTGCACATAGAGAAACCCCAGTGGGCCCGCTGATGCTGTACAAGACCCTCAATAAAAGTCTGTAACATAAATGGAGGAAGGTGCTCAGCTTGGATACTATAAAATCAAATCCGAGTGACAATTACCCATTACTGCCCATTGTCTGTGACATATAGGGGAGCTGTGTGTATGAATAAATACATTTTATAGCGCTTCCTGCTTCAGCCTTTATTTATTGCTCCCCTATGCAATGAGATCTGCATGCTGCCTTCCCACATCCTTATTAACCCCTTTTAGGGGAACTAAAGCACAGCATTTTGTAATATTCCCCAATACAAATTATTTCTGCGGCTGTTATTTGGAACCCACTTTGAGCACTGAAAGCAGAGGCAGTATGGCAGCTCCCACATGTATATTTAATAAATGCATCCTGTACAGAATAACCGGTACCCATATTTTTTTATATGAGAATTGTTTAACAGTTGTACAGATATTGGATTAGTTACCTGTAAACCCATTATCCAGAAAGCTCTGAATTGCGGAAAGGCCATCTCCCATAGATTCCATTTTATCCAAATAATCCATATTTTTTAAAATGATTTCCTTTTTCTCTTTAATAATAAAACAATAGCTTGTACTTGATCCCAACTAAGATATAATTTATCCTTATTGGAAGCAAAACCAGCCTATTGGGTTTATTTCATGTTTACATGATTTTCTAGTAGACATAAGGGGCGAAGATACAAATTACGGAAAGATCCATTATCTGGAAAACCCCAGGTCCCGAGCATTCTGGATAGCAAATCCTATTCCTGTACATTAATAAGTCCACACAGGGCGTTTTTGGGAGATTTGGTCGCCTGGCGACTAATCGGCTCGTTTTTGCAGCGACCAATCTCCCCTAACACCTTCCCTGAATCTGTGCCGGGCTAAAATGAAAAAATGCCAGCGCTAATCAGACGCGGCGGTTCGTTTTCCGAAGTCGTCCAAAGTTGCCTCACGAGGAAACTTTGGGCGACTTCGGAAAACGGATTGCAGTGTATGATTAGCGCCGGTGTTTTTTCATTTCCAGCGCAGATTCAGGGAAGGGGTTTGGGGAGATTGGTTGCCGCAAAAACGAGGCGATTAGTCGCCAGGCGACCAAATCTCCCCAAAACGCCCTGTGTGGACTTACCCTTAAGGTATGAAGAGCCAAATTACATAAAGATCCATTATCCGGAAAACCCCAGGTCGAGAGCATTCTGGATAACAGGTCCCATACCTGGAGTTGAAATAGTAATTCCTCTTTTAAAAGCTTTGGTTCATGAGAATTGTAATTCTACTGCTCTGTGTGTGCTGCTGTGGATTTCAGAAGTCAAATCAGAGGCCCCCAGCAGTCTGGTTAAGCAGGGGTTAATAATGACATTTCTACTCCCAGGAGCTGGGAATATAGTCTCAGATATCCTCAGCATTGTACATAGATGCTCCTTCATATATGAGCTCTCCCTGTGATCCCTTCCACACGTTCATGTCAAAGAGCTGAGCAAGGGTGCTGGGAGTTGTTATTCAGCAAGTGCCGCAGGCACTGGGAGCTGACTTTTCTGCCTTAGTAGCACATAGCAATGTATCAAGCTGTGCCTCCCCTCCCTACTTGACCTTGAGCAGAGAATGGAATAATAATGGCATTGTTCTCCTTTCAGATCCAGTGGGTGCTTAGTGTGATCTATAGATGGGGCATTTCAGGGGAGCGTAGGCTGGAGTGGGAAGGCAGTTTTGCCCCCAGGGAATGTACTATCCATGTGCTGGCAGTGAGCAGGGTGATAGAGTGCAACTGCCAGCGTGTTTTGCAGGAAACGGATAAGAGGAGACATGGCAGATGAAGTGAGCAGGAGAGCAGCTTGTTGGGATTGAATGTGGGAACAGGGGAAGGAGAGCAGCACCGGAGGGGAAGGGGAACTCTAAAGGCTGATTGTTCTGCAGAGTGCAGAACCTGGCCCATTTGCCCTTGAATTCCTTTTCTGAGCCTGAGAACCTTTCTTGCTTTATATTCATATTTTATTTTCTCATTACCATTAATGTGTGTGGGACAAGCCTCTTGGCTTGACAGTAACCCTCAACCATCCCTCCCAACATTTTGGAAATTAAAAGAGGGTCAAAATAATTGCCGCACAAGTTGCTTTGCACGGCGACATTTTTTTTTTTTTTGACCATGCCCATTTTTCCGGCCACACCCCCCTAATTACCATGTTCATTTTCCAAAATTTGGCAGGTTATGAAAGTTTGAACATGTTTTTTTTTCAGTTATTACAGTTTTGCTAATGAAGGTGAATTTCCCTTTAAGCTGTGAAGGCAGGGGCAGATTCGGGGAGATTTAGTCACCTGCTATAATGAGAAAACGCCAGCGCAATGGCACTCGCGACACTTTGATTGCCTCACGAGGAAACTTCGGGCGACTTTGGAGATCGAAGCAACACGAGTGCATTGGCGCAGGCAATTTTTAATTTTAGCAGGGGGAAGGCAGTTCAGGGAGATTGTCGCCCCGAAGAAGAGGCGATTAGTCGTCAGGCGTCTAAATCTCCCCGAATCTGCCTTTGTGCCCCTGCCCTGAGTCTAACTTTTCCCAAGGGACTTGTTATTTTATATTGTTGCAATTACTTATTTTCAAATTGTTACAACAGTATCTTATCTGTAGCTGTGGCTGTTCTGGGCTCTCTGCCAAAAGCCAATTAAGTTAGAAACTTTGTTTCTTTTTCTGACTGTTCCGTGCAGAGAAAAACTGGACTTTCCAGTACAAATGAGTTACTGCGGGTTGTCCCTCTAAAAACGGGACAGTTGGGAGCTATGCCTCAACGTTAGTCTTTTTTTTTACATGAAGGGGCAGCTTATTGGTGTGTATAGAACCAAAATGATTACCTTCTCATAGATATCGATCAGGCCCCGGTGAATATTCAGTCGGCCAAGGCCATGTATTTAGTCTTGCACTGTGTGAGCTGATCATTAGCCCTAGGGCTAAACAATCCAATCAGCGACCTGCTTTTATTCTCAGAGTTAACCAGCGATCAAAGTCTGCCTGTGGTGGGGGTTGTAGTTCAGCAACAGCTGGAGGGAGTCCCTCCCTTTCTTGTTAGATATTTTGGATTTCCATATGTTTATTTTGCTTCTCTACTTTGGCCACCATCCTTCCTTCATCTCCAGTTCCAGGTCTGACTTACTCTGCATGCTGATATATCAGCATGCAGAGTAAGTCAGACCTGGAATATATATATATATATATATACCTAAGATACTTGCAAATGGGTTATGTTATACATCATACAAGGTACTATCTACCCTGCATGGCCCAGTTCTTCCTTTGTATGCCACCTTCATATCTGCTATACAGGTATGAGATATATGATCCGGAAACCCATTATCCAGAAAGCTCAGAACTTCAGGAAGGCCATCTCCCAATACACTTAATTTTAAGCAAATAATTACATTTTGTAAAAAGGATTTCATTTATCTCTGTAATAATAAGGGCAGAGACAGACGAGAAGATTCGGGGAGATTTAGTTGCCCATCAACAAATCGCCTCTTTGGCGACTAATCTCCCCAAACTTCCCTTCCCGCCGGCTAGAATCTAAATTGGCAGTGGGATGGCACTTGGATCACTTCGTATTCCGAAGTTGCCAGCGCTCCGAGTGCCATCCCACTGGCGTTTTAGATGCTAGCAGACGGGGAGGCAGTTCAGGGAGATTAGTCGCCCGAAGAAGAGGTGATTTGTCGCCGGGCGACTAATCTCCCCAAATCTTCTTGTCTGTCTCTGCCCTTAAACAGTACCGACTAATATATAATTAATCCTTATTGGAGGCAAAACTGTCCTACTGTGTTTTAATGCATTTTTAAATGGAGATCCAAATTAAGGAAAAACCCCTTATCCGGAAAACCCCAGGGTATCTGCAGGGGATAGTAACTGCTGTTAAATGGCCATTATATCTTCATTTCTTATGTGCCATGTGAGGTTGCCTAGTAGAAATATAAAAAATTGAATATAAATGTATTTCCTTTTTACTTTATTTTTCTACATATTGTGCCAAGGCCTCGGTCTGCGGTTTAAGCCATATGTACAAGCTCATGATCGCCTCCTACAGGCCTTCTATTGTGTTTATCTAATTCTAAGCAATTTCATGCATGTGACCTGATGAATGAGGGGGTGTGGCATGACATCATTGGGTGGGCAGGGCCAGGGATGCAAATGGCACTCTCCATAGCAAGGTCAGCAACCCGTGTGTTTTAATTTCCTTTTTTGAAATAAGAGTGCTAGGCTATCAGCCAGCAAATTATTCCCTTGTACTAAGCACAGCTCTGTTGAACATCTGAGATTATAGTGGCCCTTTAATGATACTGTCTACGCACCATTAGCTGTACATAACTGCCCATTCATCAGCTGCAGGTGGTCATAGATGCTGTGTAATATCATTATTTTTTTTACTGAATGGCTATGTAGTTTATTAGGTATGTGATCATTGTTTTCAGCAGGGACAGTAGATCACCAGACCACCATGCTTTGATCACTGGCCAATTAGAAGAGCTCCTGTCCAGTTAACAATATCCTGATGATATCTGCACTTTAATGTCATATGACCCACAAACACGCGGTGTTATTGGTTAATAATGTATGGAAAAAGTTGCTGAACTAAAGAATTGTCCAGAACAAGCTGATCTAGGCATTTGGAACAGTATCCCAGGCCGTATATCTACCCGGAGTGTTGGCCGCAGAGTGATTCCTAAGTTCAGCTTTATGTTCAGTTTATGTGCAGAGGCGCAGGCCTCCATGACAAGGGCATTTATATTTATGGCTTGTTAGACATGGGAAAGCCAGGGATATATTGCCTTGAAAACATTTCTTGGGACTCCAGGGAGCTGTTCCGTTTCATAGGTAGAACCTGCTTTTGCTACAGTGACTTTTGAATAGATTTTGTATAACTGCGCGGTTCCAAGACTGTATAGCTGGAGGCTCTCTTTATACGATGAGACGTGAGCTCCTTATGCGAGGAAAGAAGGACAAATTAGTCCATTAGTTTATTGTTATTTGAAAGATTAAAAAATGACATGGTATCCATAACACTGAGTTACTCTATCAACATCATTTATTTAAATATATGTATATATATATATATATATATATATATATATATCACGTTCCAATGAGTATCCGCACTCCAATGCACTCTGGTATGGCTTCTTCAGCTGGGGTTCGCGGTTAAAATATGTGTATTTGTATTCTGTGAAGAACCAGCACTCCCATATGTAAAAATATCAGTTTTTTATTTCTGTTGCATTCCAACGTTTCGGTCCCTGTTGGGACCTTTCTCATACTCATATCTCATCCTTTTACATATGGGAGTGCTGGTTCTTCACAGAATACAAATATATATATATATATATATATATATATATATATATATATATATATATATATATATATATATATATATATATATATATATATATATATTTTTTTTTTTTTTCAAAATGGACCAGCACACCGTTTATCTTCAATCAAAAATAGTGTTTATTCTTCATACACTGTGCATCCTTGGATGCACAGTGTATGAAGAATAAACACTATTTTTGATTGAAGATAAACGGTGTGCTGGTCCATTTTGAAAAATATATAATACACATTGACTAAGCACCCGGCTTGAGACTTGGAGATTGGAGTGCAAGTGTTCATATTGGTATATATATATATATATATAACAAGGGAAAGTTGTGCTCACCACTAATTTTTAAAACCATTAGGCGGGGGTGCAATGAGGCCGTGACCACAAAATACATATAGACAAATACAAGAGTCCTCTGCACTCAACCCATTATCAATATATTTAAGACAGAGACATTTTGTGCATACTGCTACTAAAAAATGCCTTACCCTTTAAACAACACAGGGATTGTTTGTCCATATATTGCAATATATTTAAGCTGGCCAACTACGTCAAAGTCATCCCATATCTGGCCAGTCCTACGCTTAATTTTCATCTGATTCATTAAGAATTCATTTGCTTATGCACCCCTTTGAAAATCCAAATGTCACCTCCCTATGTATGCTACCTTTCCTCCCTGAATCAAGAACCATTTTTACTGGCTAAAACACCACCCTGGTGGTGACCCTGCGTGGCATATGATGTGCCGATTGGCTGTATCAAGGGTGCCCACCCTTCCTGATTGGGTGTTGGTATCATTCTCCTTTTGTTATAGAGAACAGGAGATTTGCTCGTCCTGTGCAAGAGGCTACGAAAGAGTGAATGATCTGTCGCTCGGAAATGGCTCTTATCCTCTACCTTGTGGCTCTGTGTGGGCAATCATCATGTCCGCTCCATTTCTTCTGCTGTGGCTGATGATTTAAGTGGCAGACAAAGAGAGAGAACTCTTGTGCTGAAACGCTGCTTTATACGCATTGCAAGAGGCGGAATTTCTCTTCCCCCAACCCGCTCATCACTCTGTCTCATAATATTTGCCCTAAATCACCTCTCAAGCCAAAGTGGAAAACATATACAGTTTATGTATATTTATTTTGCTTTGCATGTTCTATATATTTGGGAGGTGTTTTGGCACACAAATAATTCATGGTCTGTCAGAACAGGCGGCTGCACTGGTCATATTAATGCTATTAATTAAATATGAAACACCCTTTTCTGCTTTCACTTATAAGCCAGACAGACTGTCTTTCATTATCACTGAATGCTGCATGCACCCAAGGGACCCCCCAGCAGAATGGGACTGGGAATCTTAAACATCATTTGCTGTTATTTTAAAGCACAGCTGTTAGATATTTCCAAACGTTTCCTGGAAACGGGTTGGAACGAGAGAATTCTTTCGCCGATTTTCGTTGTGGAAATGATGCCTATAGACTTCAAAGAAAAAAAAATGTCATTCGTCAAAAAAAACGATGCATGTCAAAGAAAAATTCAACACACATTAAAAAAAATTGTTGCCCGTAGTCTTTAATGCATTTTGACAAATTTTGGGCGAAGAGAAAGGTGTCAAATTCGCCCATCCCTAGAAATGACTCTCTTTTTTCTTTACATATATACCAGGATGCCATTTTATTATCCTATGCAGCAAAACAAAGCCAGAGTTGGGTTCATTGGGGTCTCCAACCTCCTTAAAACAAAATGTAGCATCCCAGTGTATTGCTATAATTCTCTATTATTATAAATCAGTGCTTTCCAGCCCCAGCCACATTATCTCATTCTCTCTTTCTGACAGCAGACTGTTCTTGATGGCACTGTCTGCTCACACCCAAGATTGATTTCTGAAGGCGGCTGAATCTGAGCTGCTTGTCTGCTTTCCCTTGAATGCAGAACTAATGATCAGTGATGGTGATGGTTAAGGCTGCAATGTGCACAGTTTCCTTTTGCCATGGTGTCCTCCCCTCCGGCCAACCTTCCAACTGCTCCTCATGAACCTCTAATTTGTCCCTTTGTGCTCCTTGGGGTCATAGTGGTGTTCTTAAAAGCTTTATGGTGGGAGTTTACCAGGGAGAGCGTCCTGCAAAGAGATCAGAAACTGGCTCCAGATGAGGGTCCACCAAATGAGCTTGATAAAGGATTCTTGGTGCTAAAGAGCTTTGAGACCTTCAGCCATAATATTTACCTAGATGTCCCTCTGACTTCTCATTGCAATTTCCAAATAAATCATTTGATTTCACATTTTAGGCCATGAGGTTGATTATACAAGGTACAGCTATGTAGTGGTGCGCACCTATGTTTATATGTTTAATATCTTGCGATTTTCCCATGCCTTCTGAAATGAAATTCACATTGTAATTTATAGTACAAATGTATATTTCCTTCCATCTGCTCTTGCTCTTTAGTTGACTTTAGTAGGAGCCTAAAGGTGAAGCACAGATATTATCATACGAAATTTAGTTTCTTACGATATTCGAGGCGTGTATGGCGGGAGACGAGCTGACCATTATCGGCAGAAGATTTGGGTATTGGGTCTTCGATCAGACAGGTCGGAAGATCTAATATGCTCCTGAACATCGACCTCTGTTATCTGCTGAATCGTGAGATACAGGCAGAATTCTATTGTTTCTACCTGTATATCTGACAATTCAGCTGTAAGGGGTTATTTATCAAAGGTCGAGTTTTAGAGGTTTGTGAGGTTTCGAATGCTTTCTAATTTATGAAAAAACTCAAATGTAAAAAACTCAAATCAGTATAGTTGGGGCAAAAAAACCCTGAAAACTCAAATTATTGAGTTTTTGGCAAAAAAACAAACAAACCCACGAACGATTGAATTAATCGAGTTTTCGATCGAAATCCACCAAAAACCCCCCAAACATCATGAAGGCTACAAACATCTTCAGACGGTTGACGGGGCCTCTGCCATTGACTTTTACATGACCTCTACAGTCTTTAGATGGTGTATTTTTCAAATTCAAGCTATTTCCAGCTTTGGGGTATAATACATGTAAAAAAAAATTGAAATTGGCTCGAAAATTCGAGTTTTTACTGAAAAATACCCTTGAAAACTTGTATTTTTCAGGTAAAAATCAACTTGACCTTTGATAAATAACCCCCTTATGTCTGTACTGAAAAGGAACGCTTGAAAGATTGTAATTGTTACATCTATGGCCACCTTAAGTACAGCTAAATACCTTACCCATCTATAGAGGTACTGGGTGTGGTACAGTGTTTGTTGACTTGTGAAATATCCAGGCTTGTCACCATGGAAAGTCATAATGGGGAGGATTCCCAGGGGATTTACGCTGTTAAAAGTCTGTTTAAAAAAACCAGCTGGGAAACAGCTCAGGATTTGATGGATCTGCAGGGAGTTGTGCTTTATATAGTGACAGGGAAATGTGGAGATGAGCTGAATATTAGCCTTTGGGTGTGCATTGTTGCTCACAAGAGAGAACAATTTTGATAATCTCTCGACCAGTAAGGTGGGAGAACAAAGAGTTGAATTTCCATTTCCAAATAACATTTGCCATATAACTCTTTTTATACAATGCAAGGATTAATGGTGATCAATAAGACCTGAATCCCTTGGAATCCACAATACCTGAAATCTCATCTGAGTAAGTTATAGTGAGTGGCTGTTCCAAAGATATGAACAACCCTAGAACTTACTTAATGCAGCTTCTATTTATTAACTAGTTTGTACCTCAATGGACCCACCCATCTTCTGTGATGACACTGGTGGTCAAAAATATGGTTCCTATGGATAGTCTGTCTTTTAACTTGTAAATAGATGGATTATGTTTGAGTTCTGGTTTTTCATTGTTAGTGGCACATTTTATTCTGGGCTGAGGCTGAGGACCTCACCCTTTGAGTTTGGTAATGCACACCCTATATGGCTAAAAGTATGTGGACAGTTGGACGCCCCTTGTAATTATTGAAATTGACTATCAAAGCTACACTACAGTTGGGAGTGGAAGACCTTAACTGGGTTGCATTCACCTTAACCCAGCTGAGCACCCATGGGATGAATTGGAACTGATGGTGAGCCAGGCCTGATCCCCAACCTCTTATGAATGGAAGCGAATCCCACCAACAATGTTCCAACATTTAGTGGAAATCCTTCCCAGAAGAGTAGAGGCTGTTATAGCAGCTAAGGGAGGACCAACTTCATATTAACCCCCTTGTTTATGGAATGAACGGGCAGGTGTGTATGTACTTTTTGGCCATGTAGTGTATATAGAAGGGTGAAAGCCTGAAATGTAGAAATACTATTGGATCTGTAGGAAACAAACCTAAAATAACTGGAAAAGGAACCTTTACGTTGTTGGAGGTACTTTCTTTAGAATGTAACACAGCAGCTATTCTTGAGTCAGAAATGATGTTCCTCGCTCAAGATTTCTTTCAGGATTGGGTGAGTCATGTTGAATGTAGGATTCGGTTAGACTCTTTTAGAAACAGTGCAATGCATGCGGATATACATATGTAAATATTTTATAATGACCCTGGGATTAGACTGTGGTTGAGATGAATCTGAATTTCCAACGCCGCCAAGTGGAGAGAACAACCTTTCAAATTGCTAATCCCCCTGTACACCAAGAAAACCTTCCCCCTTATGGTATGTAGGAGGACAGAGCTTCAATATTTGGGACCTAATTGCATTTCTTTGCAAATGTGTTCCAATACAGTCTTCCCAGCTGGCCGTTTGCTAACATTTATTATAGTTTTGCCCACATTAATTAAACAGCTTAATATATACCAAACCATTATATTGATCACTTATTATATTGATCTTAGCTATATAAAGCAACATTAATAATACATGTGTTCTATACAGCATAGCCTCAGGACATCTACCTACGCCTGCTGTGATGCTGTCACATTAGAAAGCTGTCATGCATTCCTCAGATAGCTGGCCTGGGCCATATGCCTGCAGATCCCTCTTGTTGCGATGGATGGGAGCGGTGACGTCTACACACACTTGTGGTGTGGTTGAACTAAATCGGTGCTACAGGACTTGAAACAGTTGGTGTCCCATAACTGAAACCTGAAACTATTTCACAGAGAGGGTTGACCTTGTTACTGGGTTTACAGCATCAGTGCATAATTGTGATTATTGGTTCCTTTCCACCACGTCCAACCTTTGTACTTGAGTTCTACCACTTGAAATTCTTTATTTGTTCATCTTTTTTCCTATTTATGACTTGAACTGTGGACCTAAGGAGGCATGTTTGTACTGAATATGTAGTCCCATGGCAATATTATAGGGGGATGCAGCTCATGAAGCTCATGACTGAAGACTTGTGAGTGTAGGGGGCCAAGTAAGACCCTAATTAATTAGCAATTTTAATATATCTTGGTAAAATAGGCCAACTTATAAATATTTTGGGGCCCTAAATTGAATTTGCTATGGGGCCCAGTAACAACTATTTACGCCACTGGTCTTAAGGTGGCCATACACGGGCATACTTTTATCGTTCTGCGATGAACGATTGTATCGATAACTGATTGTCTGACTATTATTTTACCATACGCCATCCACGGAGAACGATAATATGAATGGATATAATCGTATCATTTGCTTCGTGTATGGACGAACGTTGTTCAACAAACGAGGAGTGGTGCTAGCATTGTGTCACTGTCTGTAGTATATAGTCAATTTCTCCTTCCCTGCACCATGCAGACATATGGATTTATGGATTTATGTCTTGTTATGGCATAATAAACTTCTTTCACATATGAGGTGATAGGGTGATATTCCTGCAGTCAGCACCAATTTATTTCTTTACATAGTTCATATGGTTACAAATGAAGCTTTCAGTAAAGAACGTTCAGGTCCTTCCGTATATGTTCGTTGTTCCGTATATGTTCGTTGGCTTGTGCTACAATCCTGACATGCGCAAAGATGGATTTTATCCCCGAACGACTAAAACTTTTAAACTCATGCGATCAATTTTGCGAACGATAATGTTGAGACGATCGTTCGTCCGATGATCGTTCGTACACCATCAACCATCCGGCAGGTTATCGATATTATCGGAACGTTTGTTTGGAAGTAAAAAACTGCCCGTGTTTGGCCACTTTATTTTTATCTCCTTGTGCTGCCAGCCCCAGAATAATTTAGGGTGAGGGTCATACATGCATTTTATGTCCTTGATCTTGCTCAGACAAGGAACAAGCACCATGGCAAAGGCATTTAGACACTTTCTGATGGCTACCTAGGCTTCAGCCTAAGCGTCATATTCTCAATTTATATGTTATTCAGCCAATATTCAACTGCTTTGTGGTTTACATGGAAGGCTTTGAGGTTCTGCAGCACCCAGCTGGTGCACCCGTTCAGCCTGCTCTGATGAATTGTGTGTAGCCTTGACTCAACGGTAATCCCAAGGTTCTCTTGGCTTGCATCCATAGCCATGAGACTTGCTTATTATGAATAGAAATGCAGGGCATTACCACTATGAAAACAGTGCACTGCAATGTGCTTGCGTCCTTATTGATCCATTGCACCGCAAGTTGCAGCCGATAATACTCATAAGGTGCCTGCAATGACACTAAATCTCTTGGGGAAAAAATATCACATTTTTGTTAAAAAATAAAGCAATTGTCACATTGCACCTATGGCGGCCTATTGTATAAAATACAGGAAATGTGTTAGCGTAACCTTAATTTCATGTAATCAAAGGAAATAGTGTAGTCACAAACAATCTGGTGACCTTATGAATGCAAACTCTGTGCTGACTTGCTAAATTTACTTGATACAGCATTTATTAAACAGGCTATAGTGTCAGAACTATAATCTTATGCCATAATGTTTCCTGACCTACAACTGTGTTAATATCTCTTAAACAATTGTTTAAGAGATATTATAGCAATATTAGTGGGGCGGTTGTCTTTCGCAACTAGTACAGGTTTGGGACCTGTTATCTAGAATGCTCGGGACCTGGGGCTTTCCGGATAACGGATCTTTCCGTAATTTGGATCTTCATACCAGGAAATCATTAAATAAATCCAATAGGCCGGTTTGCTTCCAATAAGGATTAATTATATCTTAGTACAAGCTACTGTTTCATTATTACAGAGAAAAAGGAAATCATTTTTTTAAAATTTGGATTATTTGGACAAAATGGAGTCTATGGCATAGGGCCTTTCCGTAATTTGGAGCTTTCTGGATAACGGATTTCCGGATAATGGATCCCATACCTGGGATACCCCTTCAAGGTGAGGCTGAAGTAGTCCTTTTGATCATTGTGTTTTTATAACAGACCCAGTGAAAGTCCAACTGGCCGACCCCATGTCCCAGTGGAAAGAGGTGGATTTGCTTGTAGGGGGAGGCAGCAGAGTGTATGTGTATATATATATATATATATATATATATATATATATATATATATATAATATATATATATATATATATATATATATATATATATATATATATATACACTGTATATATATATATATATATATATATATATATGTTCTGCATCACATTTCTGGCTTAAATTAGAAACCCTTCAGTAACAGTTGCTTTTACCCCTCTTCCACATGTGTGACCTTTTGTCACTGGAATCTTCCCTGTTCTTAAAAATCTCCTAGAGCAGCAATTACCTTGGACTTGGCAACTATTAACAGTTGCCTGACACTCCTATCCTTGAGCTGCTGTTTACGTCTGCCTGTACAGCAGCTCTATTCAGTGTCACCTACAAATGCTCATTCTTTTCTCACATTCTTACCTCTGAACCTTTGAGCTCCATGCAGATAATACAATGGTCAGAATTGAACCCAGGACCCCAGAGCCGCAAGGCATCAGTGATAATCCCTCTGCAAATGATCTTAATTTTCCCTTCAATTTGGTACTGAATTAGATCATTATGTTCCTGACACTCCTGGGGTTCCAGAAGCCATCGTTCTGGCATAATGGTTCATTTTATGTTGAATAGGGGGGTAAGGGTAGAATATCATATATATGTGGCTTAGTGTGCTCATAGGAAGGAATCCCCCGCAGGGCTGAGAATTAACGCTCTCGCACTAGCGTCGCATTGAGAAGAGGTGTTGGTATAACTGTCACACTCCCCTGCCATTCTCCCCATCACTGCATGGCCAAATATGTAGAGAATGAAACAGTCTCACGCGTCCTGCTCACTTTATTAGGGGAATGTGTGATTTATGGAACCTATTATGGTTGGCACTGTGCCTTTAGCCCACGCTGAATTGTTGTGTGCCGCTCACTCATAGCAAAAAATCTGCAGTCTGGGGGTCGTAAGGATGTTACTGTCACCTTGGGATTGATGAATAACATGGATAATATTCCTGTAATTAGTGAACTGTGATTCACACCCCACCAGCAGATCCTTGTGTGACTGGACTTACTGTAACTTATCCACCATAAGATCCATGCAGCACTGCATACATGAGCCATTAGTAGCTGCCAACTGTCAATGGAAGAAATATTATAAAATATTTATAAATGTCCTACATATTCTCTATCTATCTATCTATCTATCTATCTATTATCTATCTATCTATCTATCTATCTATCTATCTATCTATCTATCTATCTATCTATCTATCTATCTATCTGTTTATCTATCTGTTTATCTATCTGTTTATCTATTTCTCTATCTATCTATCTATCTATCTATCTATCTATCTATCTATCTATCTATCTATCTATCTATCTATCTATCTATCTATCTATCTATCTATCATCTATCTATCATCTATCTATCATCTATCTATCTATCTATCTATCTATCTATCTATCTATCTATCTATCTATCTATCTATCTATCTATCTATCAACATCATCTATCTGTATCCCTCTGTAATTGGGACTCATCACTTGCTGACCTAGGAAGGCTTGAAGGATAGTTCTTTCTAGGCAAAATGTAGACTGGAAGAAAATTGTCTAGGTCTAGTAACCCGTAGCAACCATTAGTAGTTATACTGAAGGCAAGACTGCGATTAGTTGTTTTACCGGACCTGGGCAAACTTTGCCACTATCACTACAGCACCCCCTAAAGAGGTACTTTTATGAAATATATTAGGGTAATGTAATAAAAGGAGCAAATATTGCCCAGGTCTAGTTACCCTTACCAACTCATCAGATGTTTTTCCTTAAAGAGACATGGTACCTGCTTACTGGCTTACTGGCAAATGTGGCAACTTTTATAAGGTTACCTCCTAAAGGTGTCTCAGAACTCATAGCAATAAAAGTATTTTTCTTTCAAGTAGTAGACCAGTACTTTGCTGCGCACCTTCCATTGCTTTAGTCCAGTCCTGATATAGAATCACTGTGCATCAGGTGCAAAGGGGTAGATGCTAATCAGTCTTAATGTTTGGGGGTTCATATTGGAGGAGCTGAGTTACGTTGTTGGTTGTAGTGTTTCTGAGTAAGTGTCTACTGCCAAAACCCGACACATGGATCTACTGGGTGAAGGTTTCTTGGATCTATCTCTTATTGATTCCCTCCTGCAACAGATAATGGGAATAAGTTCATAATTAATTCCAGACCCATTGTTGGGTTGTTGGGTTGACCCATTGTTACTGTATTATATTGTAAAGTTTACGAGTGCAGATTTGTGGGTTCTGGTGCTTGTCTGGGAGACATACAGTACCTGATTATTGGGAACCATTGCCCTCTGGTTCGATCTTGGAGAAAAGGGAGAAAAGAAGCATATCATACTTCGCCACTGAGAGCAACATCCAAGGGGTTGGGTGAACAACATGTTGCTTTTGAGCCACTGGTTGGGGATCATTGGTTTAGACACCATTATCCTTGGTTTTATGGGATTTGTTGTTGGAACATGATGGACGAGGCATAATTTCACAATATTCAATATTAGCTTTGTGTGTCTGCTTTTGAAATGTATGCTGGCAGCTGTTAGAATGCCGCGATTTGGGCGAAAACTCTACATTAAAGGAAATTAACTGAAAAAATAACATATAAGTTGTTCTTTCTTCTCTATAAGTGTTCAAGTCAGATTGTGGTTTAGTACAATGTCTGAAGAACTCCCACTAGCAGTGGATTAGACATAATGGACTCGCTGCAGTGTAAATTGCTTAGCAAGTGTCTGTCCATTAAATTGTTTTTGTCAAGAGGCTGAACAGGGAACAGAAGAGTTTTTATTCCTGCAAAATTAAGATAAGAATGGAGAAGAGCTTATTCAGCTCCCAGACTAGTGACATCGATTAACTTGCAGGTTTACGGATTACCGGATATGTTTATGTAATAACAGAGAGGAAATGTACAGGAACACTCATATTCTTTGTATTGTTATCAGTGCAAGTCACAAGGTTCTGCTTCGGGAAGGGGAAATCCAAACCTTATTGAAATTTTAAAACATGTCTTTAAAGGGTAAAAATCATAAGTCCATAAACATAAAAGATATATATATATATATATATATATATATATATATATATATATATATATATATATATATATAGCAAAGAAACAGCACTCCAAGGACTTGATATGTGAAAAATTAAAGATGATGTTTTGTTTTCAAAGTTTCATTTTTCACATATCGAGTCCTTGGAGTGCGGTTTTCTTTGCTTACTATGTATTAAGGTTTTGACCAGGCAGATGTCGGTTTGGTATACATAAATATATATATATGTAATCAACTAGTGTCAGAGGTGCGGGCACTCCAGGAAAAGTTTATTTATATATATATATATATATATATATATATATATATATATATATATATATATATATATATATATATATATATAATATCAAAACAGGGGGGTTGTGGGAGCACTCTAAAGGCTTTAAAGTATATATATAAGTATAATAAATGCTATTGCATATGTACCCAAAACAGGGGTTATTTTGTTACAAAGTTATGATCATAAAATTGATAAGCCACCATACCACGTCAAGGTAAACCCCGAATGGCGGTCCCTAACTTGTTTTATATTTTATGTGCATTTTAGCATTACCTGTAATCAATGTCCATTGAACGCTGTTTTTTTTTTTATATATATATATAACTTTGAAAAAGGCTGACTCACAACTGAAACGTTAGTGTAGATTAAGAATACATTTTTACATTTTCGTAAGTCCTGTGAGTGCGGCTTCTTCAAAAGGATATCGTAGTAGCAGTTTGTGTCGTGCACCCAGTCATTGTGGAGCGTTTAATATATACATATATATACTTTTCCTGGAGTGCCTGCACCTCTGACGCTAGTTGAGTGGAGGTGCTTCATCAATGTTTGAAGGTATAAGGAATAAAGGATCTGCACTCTCTTTGTTGTTTCAAAGTGTAACAGCTTTTATTTCTACATCACAATCCGACGTTTCGGTCCCTCCTGGGGACCTTTCTGAAGGCTTGTTAAAGGGCCCTGTGAGGCTCGAAACGTTGCCATTTTTTATTTACATGAGCTAATGAGCCAATAAAATTATAACATTGAATAATCACCATAATCATCAGAGTGCTGCAGTTACTGAATAATGCATAGTATTCCCTTGACCCGAGGCAGGTTGGGCTAATCACTGCTGAGCACCTGATCCAAAAGGATTGTGCACAAGGTTTGAGCACTCCATTTCTGTGTGGAACTACTATGTGTCTCCGGGCGGTTATTTCTATTGGTGTTCCTGTTGGGCTTGGTTGCTGCTGTTTGACAAAGGCCCAGTCTGGGTAGCCACACGCTTTCAAAGCTCCTCTGAGGTGTTTTTGCTCTTTGTTTTTGGACTCTGTATCAGTTGCCACACATTCCGCCCTGTGGAGTTCTAATGACACCCAGTTTGTGTTCCAGCGCATGGTGGGAATTAAACAACAGATATTGATCCGTTTTAAGATGAAGTTTCACTTTAATGAATATATTTGCTGTATTCTTGTGTTCTCGCTCCCAACAAAGCATTTAGGTGTTTTCGTCCAAACCGCTGCATTTCGATGCTGCACTTTGACAAAGAGCCATGAAAAAATACTGCTGCAGCACCTCTTTGTTGCATAAAGTGAAAAATGTAATGTATTAGGTCAGACAACCAGGCCTGGTTATCTGACAAAATAAATTAAATTTTTTCACTTTTTGCGCCAAATAGTTGTAGCTTGTGTTTGACATGTGGTGGGCTCCTTGTGCTCATGTTAGGTGTATGTGTTGCCAATGAATGAGAATCCAATGCCGGTGGGTACAAACCCTAAATCCTGACTTATTTCATAGGGCCGTCTTTATGTGATGACCAGTAATCTCTCTCTCTCCCCATCGTATTGCTGATTGAATAAATGAAATATTTTGTAGTTTACATGATGTTACTCTGTTCTAGTGGAAACGTTAATCCACAGGGGCCCATAACCCTCCCCGGCCTGTACAATGACTAACAGATGCTGAGATTTCACTTCAGTTTTCTGCCCATGAGATCACAGAATAAACATGTACTTAGAGGATCTGGCATTCCCCAATCGAGCTTGTTTCAGTTCACCATTCCATTGCAGCCTATTATTCAGGAAGGAGCAGAGAATGGAGAGTGGGGGGTTGAGATGAAATACCAGCGAGCACATTGTGCAGAAATGCCATCGCAGTTGTTATGAGAATATGCGCCCCATAGAAAGGGAGGGGAGTAATAAGATACAGGCAACATCTTCCTGCAATTTTGTTATTTTTGTGTTTTCCTGACACTTTGGCAGTCATGCATTTCTTTGGATCAGATATTAACGTTTGCCATAACCCTCCTGCCCTCCCCTAGCACTCAACAATGTAGCACTCTTTGGGGAATAATGTGAATTGAGTTCTGTCTGTCTTTAGATGCCTCACTCGGATCAGAAACAGTCAACACCACGTGTAATCAGCATCTGGTGTCCATTGGACTTGGTCAGTCAACTCTTTCTAGGAGGGATGGGATGGAAGATTATGTTGGGAATGTTAATACAGTAGGAGCTCATAGCTTAAATAAGGAATATTCTCATAAACCAACCAAGGGGTCCTACTGCCCCCCACTTGACAGCTCTGCTAAATACCAATTGTTATCTTTTGGTATGAGCATGGGGCCTTAGGGTCTGCTTTTGATTTAAATACCCGGTAGTAACATTAAGGGCATATCTTCTAGAACTATTGTTGCTTTAAAGTGTACATGAACCATTGAAGCCAATCTCCAGTATGTTTATGGTGGGCAGACCCCAATTTCTTTGTACCATGGATGCTGGTTGGTTTCTGGATCAGGCGTGTACATGTACCGTTGCACCATGTTGCAAGTATTTGGGCAGAAACAAAAGGAACAATAGAAAGGTTGCTAACCTGCCTTGATCTGATTGGTGGGATATTGATGAGCATCAGATAGCTTATTAAAAGTATTAAAATAAGGTGAGTTGGCCTCATTCTAGTTGTTGATGGGTGAGATGACTCAGAAGCTTGCAGGTAGATTCCACTAGGGAAGTCCAGGACTGGGTGGAGAAAACCTTGGCTTAGACAGCAGTTCCTCTTTTATGGGTTTCACTGACTCCTGAAACTGATGTATATTCTAGAATCATTCTGGACTCTCTTGCTGGCTTCATTTGATATGGCAGCCTTATGTAAATAAGGATGTCCTTTACATATTTTCCTACCTCAGCCTGCTATGGGTATTATAACTTGTGTTTATATTGAACTCCTGGTACGAACTTATTGGAAACGACGTATAGCAATACATCATGTTTAAGGTATTCTAGAAAGGGGGAGACAGTGTTCCCATGTAATGGATCTCTCTTCCCAGTCATGGACTATTATAAGATTCCTTAAGAGGGACCAGGAGGCAACATGTCCCAGCATACCATCTGCATGGCATATTAAATCCTGACGGAGGTTTAAGCCGTTTATTTGCTTTTGGGAATTAAGCCTTTATTTTATGTGCTTTTGGGAACTAAGCCTTTATTTTAAATGGATATTGTTGTCAATGTCAAAATAAAAATTGTTTACATGGGCCTGAAAATGTATAATTGGGTTATATCACTTAGCTACAATTTATTTTTGCAGTTTTTGTAGATTATGCTTGAATATTATTTTGGTTCACTTTATAGTGACTGTGAGACTCTTCGTAACTACGATGGAATTTGGTTACACTGACAAACACTTGCATTGCATGAAGGGAGATTTGGCTTTCATATTCTATTAATTTGATAATTTAACAACGGCTCCTACCTCCCCAAGTGATGATACCCCACCAAGTGATAAAGTAGAGGCTATCATCCCCTCCCACTCTCTCTCCATTTTGAATTTTAGAGTGATTGTGACCAATTTAGATTGCATGAAATGTTGCCAAAGCCAATGCTTAATGGTCACATAGGACAACTGACTGGTCAAAAACATGCATCATTCCAACGCATGTGGCCAGTAGGTTGGTATGTTTATACAAGCCAGTATTTGGCGGTCACGTTCTACTGATCCAGCCTGTTGTTTTGTTCTACAACCTAGGTGATCACACCACACTGATCAACTGAATTTCTTGGTTGGGATAGGGGGAATGCGTAAACTCCATCTTAAGCAAGTTTATGAGTCACACAGGAACAGTTTATATTGGAATATATGGGATTTGTTGGTGGATTTTGACTAATTTGCTGTGCCATACATTCAGTTGGACACCATAGCCAATCTGGCCATTA
This sequence comes from Xenopus laevis, assembly GCF_017654675.1. Lineage (NCBI taxonomy): Eukaryota > Metazoa > Chordata > Amphibia > Anura > Pipidae > Xenopus > Xenopus laevis. The sequence continues at coordinate 17,779,467 of NC_054381.1, read as the reverse complement.
ACCCAGGCTGAATTTCGATGCATTCAACAATAGTTCCAATGAGAACCAAACTGGCCCACACTGATCATCTGTTATATGCAGAATCTAGAGTCAAATACCGATCAGATATATCACCTTGTGTATGTGGTCACTACCACTTCTGTGCCTTTGTTGGTTAATGGTTCTCTCCAAGTCTGTGGTCAGATTGCCCACAGAGGCACTCATTTGACTGACAAGTCAGATAACTGGACCCGCCCTTGTGTGGTCACTATATAGATCACTGGTAAGCAAACCTTTGACCTCCAGATTGTTGTAGCTCCTATGATCCTCTGGAAGCCATGCCGATTTTTATGAAGCTTTGGGTATTGATCCACCAACATGATGAATTTAGGACTTCTAGGTAAATATGTGAGTTAGAGAAGGTAGGTAGTGACACTGAGGGCACCAGAGTCTCACTCCACCAAGTAATTTATATGTCCTCCAGCCAAAGCTTCCATAGCCAACTTCATATGACATAATTTTAATATAATCTGCCCTTGTTATCCAGGGGTAGATCAGATAACATGGCCGCTTTATGGAATAATTTGGACAGCACTGACCTAGCCGCATGGTGCTGAGCCCTGTTCTGTTTCATATGTTTATAAATGATATCTTGTGTCTGGAAGGCAAGCTATGCCTCACTGTTGACAACAGAAATACTCAGAATACTCTGGGGGCATTAAACAAATGAGTAATGCTTTAACAAAATTTGAGGAATGGGGAGAGTTGCGCGATCTGTAATATAATGTCAAGAAATGCAAAGTATCTAGTTTGGAAAATTCTCAATAATGAGTATATTGTTAATGTAATAAAAAGACACAGAGGAGTAAAAGGACCTTGGAATTTCTATTTGAAATCATTTAAATGCTTAAAGGGGAACCAATTCCATGAGAACAATGTTATCCATTCAGTATAAATACTGTTTAAACTTCCCGTCTACCTTCTGAGGCTCTGCTGTTTGAAGTTGGTGATGTACCTTGGTGGAGAAGTTGGCACCCTTTGCCCATTTGTGCCAGTTTAGTAATGTGCCCAACGTCCACTAGGAGACATGTGTTTAATGAGCTAGGATATAATGAAGTTAACTCATGTTGCATAGGGTACAGTTGGGGGTCGCAGATTCAACCTGGTAGGTACATGTAATCGTGAAAAGGGCCTGACACATGTCCTTGTTATGAATTAAGATGAAGCTTTAAAAGAACAAACTAACCCACCCAGAAGATAGCACGAAGAGTTAACTCAAGATGCATAATGTACAGGTGCATAAGTAGCAGATTTAGCAAGATGGTGGGTAATTGTAATAGCGCTTAGGGTCAGGGCACACGCTAAGATTCAGGGAGATTTAGTCGGCCGGGGACAAATCGTCTCCTCTTCGGGCGACTAATCTTCCAGAAAAACCTTCCCGACGGCTTGAATCTAAATCGCCGTCTTGGATGGCACACGGAGCGCTTCCTTTTCCGAAGTTGGCGACTTTGGACAATGAAGGGATCCGAGTGCCATCTTGCTGTCAATTAAGATTCTAGCCAACGGGGTGGCAGTTTGGGGAGATTAGTCGCCTGAAGAAGATGTGGTTTGTTGCTGGGCAACTAATCTCCCCCAGTAGCTTTGTGTGCCCCTGCCCTTGTAAACAAATATTGTTGGGGAGATAAAGAAAGGTTATGAGACCTGTTGTCCTGAGTCTAAAATAAGACAAAGGATTAAAAGAACAACATAATATATTTATAAGTAGAGTTTATCATGATAAAGTAGAGGGTGTCTTGTAGAAAACAGCTCCTTGTGTGACCCGTGACCTCCTGTTCCTACAATATTTTTGGGAAGGAAATCAAAGCTAACCCATTCTTATACAAGTTTGACAGCTCAGATAGATTGAGTGCCAAAGAATGTGTCTTATTACCGGGCCTAAACAGAGACACAGAGGGTCAAGGGCAACATATGGGGCACATCTAGCATTGAGGCTAGATGTGCTCCTATATCTATGGGCTTGTATGGCAGTCCAGGGATCAGAGGTCATGTCTAATGGGAGCTTTGAGTCTCCTTCAAACTCTAGCTGTTATGTCATTTACTTGGAGAAAAACTTGGACAAAACGCCTGGACAAAACTATTTCTTCTGATGAAAAGTAATAAATAAGTGAGTTAATCAACTATTATTTGATCCTTTAGCATGGTTAGTGAACTATTGTTATCAGTTATTATAACGGCTTGGCCAGGCTTCTCCTTGTCATGTGTGACTGGATTATTTCTGGAGTAGCTCTGAGCAATGTTGTCTTCTCTGCAGCATTTTTATGTTTGGCTTCATCATTAGGCTCGTTTGCTGCCAGCAGAGACCTCGGCAAACTATAATTCTTTTAAAGAAAACAAAATAAAAGAAAAAAAAAAAACTGCAGTTATTTCCATGTGGCATTGATGGAAGCCGATGTTGTAAAAGCACATTATCTGTACTGTGAAGACGCCTATATGTATTAAAACCATAAATCTGCCTGGTGCCGGCCATAAATCACACATACAGTAGATTAGTTTTGCTCTCTAGGAGCTGCAAAGGTTGGAGAAGGCAAAGGAATAATTCAGCAGTGAGGCTGAGCTCTACCCCCATCATGGAGTTAAACCCAAAGAGTAAAACTACACGACTAAAGAAAGACTAAAACTACAGGCTAAGCCTTCACTGAGTTAAGCTGGCCATAGATATTGAGATTTTTTAAAAGATCCGATCCTCAATGTGAGACCACGATTTTCTTGGAACGATCGTACGAATTGACAATCAACTGAAAAGACCAATTTGCCAGGAAAACAAAGGGGAGCTGCCTGCTTGGCCCTGCAAACATAGAGAGATTGCACTGGGACCGATAAAGATTTTTTGACCTGGCCGATCAATTTCCTGACAGATGTCGGCCAAAAAATCGTAAGATGTACGATCGTTCCAATTCCACTAACTGCACGATAATTTCGAAGGATTGGTCGGACTTCCCTAAAATCGGTCGTTCGGCAAGAAAAATCATCACGTCTATGGGGAGCTTAAAGTGGGTTACTTTAAGCATGGCTATTTTTTTTCTTGCTCAAGATACAAACTATAAAGGGCAAGTAAGGACGTCCTGAAAGGTCCATTCTCTTAAACCAGTCAGAGGACATTAAACCTTTAGGGCACCTCTGTCAAATTACTTTTTCTTCATTATTTGGCCTTTGGCCCCTGGATCCATATTTAGACTGTAGATCAGTGGCTCCCAAAGCAGCAGTGGCTGAGGGAAACGTAATGAAGACCAGTTAGGGTGCGATTTGGACTTTGGACCTAATGCTGACTTAGATGTATGGATGAATGGCTGATATTGCATCCAACACCTAGTTATGAGTCGGGAGGTGCCTTGACCCAATGTTTGACCTCAGATCAAAAAATCTGAAGGGTGTAGATCAGGGGTCCCCAATCTTTTTTTACCTGTAAGCTATATTTAAATATACAAAAGTTGGGAAGCAACACAAGCCTGAAAAAAAGTCCAGGGCCCCCAATAAGGGCTGTGATTGGTTATTTTGTGCCACATGTGGACTGGCAGACTACAGGAGGCTCTGTTTCACGGTATACATGATCTTTATGCCTCCCAGACTTAGCTCAAAGTCAAAGTTCAAAAATAAGCACCTCCTTTGAGGCCACTGGGAGCAATATCCAAGGGGTTGAAGAGCAACATGTTGCTCCTGAGCCACTGGTTGGGGACCACTGCTGTAGATCGGTACAGTTGTTATTTAGCTAGGCAGTCAATCATAATTGTTCATCATATCATTCAGTACTTGATGCAGTCAAGTACGGTGATGCCTTTTTTTTCTCATAGCATCATGATGATTGAGAAGGTCCTGGAGAAGGTACTCAATTTAGATAACCCTTAAATGAGAACTAAACCATAGAAATGAATAGGGCTAAAAATGCCATGTTTTATATACTGAACTTATTGCACCAGCCTAAAGTTTCAGCTTGTCAATAGCAACAATGATCCAGGACTTCATACTTGTCACAGGGGGTCACCATCTTGGAAAGTGTCTGTGACACTCACATGCTCAGTGGGCTCTGAGCAGCTGTTGAGAAGCTAAGCTTAGGGCTCGTCACTAATTATCCAGCAGAAAATGAGCTTCCCCTGTAATATAAGCTGATGCTACAGGGCTGATTATTAAATTCTGATGCTAATTGCACTGGTTTCTGTGCTGCCATGTAGTAATTATCTGTATTAATTACTAATCAGCCTTATATTGTGACATTTCTATTCTATGTGTACTGTATATTGTGAGTGGGTCCCTAAGCTCAGTAAGTGACAGCAGCACAGAGCATGTGGAATGAATCAGCAGAAAAGAAGATGGGGAGCTACTGGGGCATCTTTGGAGACACAGATCTTTACTGTTAAAGGGCTGTGGTTGCCTTGGGCTGGTACAGAAGCACAAAACATAATGTACAACATTTCTACCTACTTCTTTAGCTTAACTTTCTTTGTCCTTTAAAGGAGAAGGAAAATCGTTTATCACTTGGAGGTGCCAAATGTTGGGCACCCCAAGTGAATGTTTTGACTTACCTGAAAACCCGGGCCGGTGCTCCTATCAGTAGAAAACTGCACTGGGCCAGGGTTATACCAGTGAGCACCACAGAGCGCTTCTGTTCCGGCTTTTCTTTCTTCAAATTTCCCAGGGCAAGAGCATGCGCAGTAGAATGCAAAAGCCAACTTTTTAGTAAAAGTTTGGCTTTTCATTCTAAGGCGCATGCGCAGCTGCGAGAAGAAATCGTAAGAGGATCGCTCCATGGTGCTCACTGGTATAACCCCGTGCCGGTGCAGTTTTCTACTGATAGGAGCACCGGCCCGAGGTTTCAGGTAAGTCAATACATTCACTTGGGGGTGCCTAAAGCTGGCCATAGACTCAAAGATTCGCTCGTTTTGGCGACATCGCCAAACAAACGGATCTTTGTATAATGCCCCAGACCTATTTACACAATTTAAAAAGATAAAGAAGCCCTTAAAGTGTCCCTTATGGTTTATTTCAATTATATTTTTTTGTTTGTGAAACAAAGGGTCACTTTGATTAATAAAAAAAATGCATTTTCACTGACGTATGGACTCGGCTGGAAGCAAAGTGGTTAAACGGCCTTCGCCAAGTACAAGCAAACTGTGGGAATAGTTCACATGACGACCAACCCCAGCAAGCGCTGGATTTCATTCCATTTCAACATGCCTGGGAGTGGATCTATTTTCTCTTGCAGATTAGTCACAGTGAGGTTTTACTGGGTTCCTTTGACTGAAAAAGACAGATGCAGCCATTGCCCTACCCCTGTTGTAGTAGCCAAACAAAATGGTATGGTGTCAGATTAGGTTTGGAAATTGACAGTCACGAAGCATGTTTGTTTTTATCTCTCTGATTGGAAGGGAGCAAACATGGCATAGGGATGTGATGACCTATAACTTGCTTTATTTCTGTTTGTGAAAGGGAAGCCGCAGCTCGTCACTTGTCTGGAATTCTTCCTTGTTAATAGGGTTGGACTGGAGTCATGGGGCCCCACCAGGACACTTGAGATTATGGGCCTCAGCTTCAGAATATTTCCTCTCCACTTTCTTACTCTCATATAATCTTACATTATATACTGAACTCACTGTATCGACGCAAGGGTTCAGCAGCCCTATTACTGTAATGATCCAGGCCTTTAAAGCTGTTTACAGGCGCTTCCCATATTCCTGGGCCATATGTTGAGTGTCAGTGGCACTGCACATGCTCAGTGTGCTCCGGGCAGCTGTTGAGAAGCTAAATTTAACAGATCTTCAGTGCTAAAGGGCTGTGGGTGCCTTGGTCTAGTAAAGAAACCCAAAACATAATGGGGCTCATTTATCAACACTGGGCAAATTTGCCCATGGGCAGGAACCTATAGCAACCAATCAGTGACTAGCTTTCTTCAGCTGCAGGTAAAGCAGTGAATGCAACAATTTGATTGGCTGCCGTGGGTTATTGCCCATGAGCAAATTTGCCTAGTGCTGATAAATGACCCCCAATTTCTAGCATCCTTTATTAAGCTTTAGTTCCCCTTTAAGTTCTATTTGTAACAGTGCCAAGGGTTGATTTTTAAAGCCTATAAATAAAATGCTTTCTTTTTTTTTTCCTTGAGTCCGAGCAGTATAATTTCCCAGTGCAACTTCTGGGCTGCCATTAGAATCCACTTTTCCCTTTGGGGTCTTGTACAGGTATGGGATCCGTAATCCGGAAAATCGTTATCCGAAAAGCTCAGAATTAAAGGAAAGCTGTCTCCCATAGAGTTAATTTTAATCAAATAATGAACATTTTTAAAAAGTAATTTCCTTTTTCTCTGTAATAATAGACGAGTACCTGGCACTTGATGCTAACTAAGATATAATTGTTATTATAGATTATAATTAATCCTTATTGGAGGAAAAACCAGCCTATTGGGTATAATTTTCACAACCAAAGATGGACAGCACTCCGGAAAAAAGCAGGTTTATTGAAGGGTACTGCGGATAACAATCGCCTTACGCGTTTCGGGAATGAATCCCTTAATAATTCCCGAAATGCATAAGGCAATTGTTATCCGCAGGACCCTTAAATAAACCTGCTTTTTTTCCGGAGTGCCGTCCTTCTTTGGTTGTGGATATTGTGTTGACAATGGGGACAGAGCACCCAGACTTTTATGGGGGAGCAGCCACGGGAGCGTGAGTTTTTGAGCGGTGCCCTTTGTTTCTTTTATTGGGTATAATTAATGTTTAAATTTTTAGTAGATGTAAGGTATGGAGATCGCCTTATCTGGAAAACCCCAGGTCCTTAGCATTCTGGATAACAGGTTCCATACCTGTACAATGGAAATTATTTAGGGCAACTAGTTTACCGGGTTCTTTGCAATGTGTCTCCTATTAGACACTCCTGTTAGGCCCCTGCTTTGATGGACAGTTTCTATAGACATCCTTTTTTTTTTTTTTTTTAAATGAACCTGGTCGGATTCAGAATATTATAGGAAAGCGACATACATTGTATATTTATCACACATATCTGTATTGTTCAAAACTTGGAAAAGCAAGTGTTCTGTTTCTGGCATATTGATACGATCCAAGCATTCAGGCTAAAAGTGAGGATTAATATTTGGGTTGAAAGGCCGCTAGTTTTTATCCCTTACATTTTATTGCTGGGTGTGTACAGCGGAAAGCCTGGAAGATGCTGGGGTTAAGCATGAGCCATCCCTTGTAAGCAAATGCAGGAGCTGCTCTGAGGCAGTGACACAAGATATAATTAATGCTTTGTGCTGAAATGTTGTTGTTTTTTTCGCTCTTTCTTTCTTTCTTTCCAAATTGGCTTTGGCATTAGATGGAATGAAACTTGTCCGCCCATTTTGTAAATGAGCTTTATTTACAGACTTGACCTTGGAAAAAGGGCAGATTCTGCATCGACCACGGCTAAACTGACCGGGTGCAGAGTATATACTGTACAAGGCACCTGTTGGGTTCGTTATGCAGAGACACTTTACTGATTTATTATAAATTGAGATGAAAATGAGCACGCAGACATTGTCAAGACAGGTATGGGATCCGTTATCCGGAAACTAGAGATGCACCAAATCCAGGATTCGGCCTTTTTCAGCAGGATTCGGATTCGGCCGTATCCTTCTGCCCGGCCGAACCGAAAACGGATACTAATTTGCATATGTAAATTAGGGGCAGGGAGGAAAATCACATGACGTTTTGTCACAAAACAAGGAAGTAAAAAATGTTTCCCCTTTAGTTCGGTATTCGGCCGAATCTTTTGCAAAGGATTTGGGGGTTCGGCCGAATCCAAAAAAGTGGATTTGGTGCATCACTACCGGAAACCCGTTAACCAGAAAGCTAAAAATAATTTCCTTTTTCTCTGTAATAATAAAGCAGTGCCTTGAACTTGATCCCAACTAAGATATAATTAATCCTTATTGGAGGCAAAACCTATTGGGTTTATTTAATGTTTAATTGATTTTCTAGTAGACTTAAGGTATGAAGATCCAAATTATGGAAAGAATCCGTTATCCAGAAAACCCCAGGTCCTGAGCATTCTGGATAACAGGTCCCATACCTGTACTCACAAAGGTACCTGTACCGGATCCCATGCACAATTCCAGCCTTCTCCTATGATTTGCATGGAATAAATCATCAGGTAACCCTACTGGGGTGCATCTGTGGACAAGATTGCACCCTAACGCCATTAGTAGCACCATGTTCATTAGTGTGCCAGAAGTGATGGCTGAAATCTTGCACCATATTGGATTACACCGCAGAAATTACACCAGGGAATCTGGAACAATTGTACATTTCATAAACGAACCCTTTGGTCTTTCCTGAGCCTTTACCAGGACTTCTACCAAGGATCAGAAGGCATGGCCATATATCCCTGTGTGCAAAAAAAAACAAAAACCCGCTGAGAAACAGGAAAACTTGAGCAGAATATTATAGACAATAACCAAAATTTATGATGCGTCTGGAATGCAAGTAACCATGGCAACAAGGAAGCAAACAGAAAATTGTCACAGTAGTCGGGTGGAAGAATGCTGAATAGGATTATACTGTGGCATCCGTCATGAAGGGTTTTTAAAGGGGTTGTTCACCTTTAAATTAACTTTTAGTATGATGCAGAGAGCGATATTCTGAGACAATTTGCAGTTGGTTTTTTTATTTATTTATTATTATTTGGGGTTTTTGAGTTATTTAGCTTTTAATTCAGCAGCTCTCCGTTTTGCAATTTCACTCATCTGGTTGCTAGGGTCCAAACTACCCTAGCAACCATGCATTGGTATGAATAAGAGACTGGAATATGAATAGGAGAGGCCGGAATAGAAAGATGAGTGATTAAAAAGTAGCAATAACAAAAAAAAATTGTAGTCTTAAAGAGCATTTTGTTTTTTTAGATGGGGTCAGTGACCCCCCATTTGAAAGCTAGAAAGAGTCAGAGGAGGAAGGCAAATAATTAAAAAACTATAAAAATGAAAAAATTCTATAACATACTAAAAGTTAATTTAAAGGGCAACCATAACTAAAATCATTTCCTAAGTAAATATACTATGTGAAAGTTCAAGAAATCCGATTTTTAAAACAGTTAGAATTGTTTATATAATGTAAATCATCAGCTCACTATTCCTTCTGCAAGATCTCCACTGCAGTTCTAGCTGAGGCAGCCATCTTGGATTTCACTGGCTCCTCCTACCTATATCTTCCCAGCCAACTGCAGCTCTGAAATCTCGCACATGCTCAGTTGAAATTCCTTGTTGCTTATCAACCCTTCTAAGCTATTTTCAAATCAGCCAAACCTGTGTGTTAGCTGCTGTACAGTAGTGCTGCCACCTGCTGGAAGTTAGTGTGTGCCCTTCATTTGCATAATAACATCACCAGCAGGGGACAAGATAGGTAAATCTCCTGATACGTCTAGTGGAGGAGTTTACTAAAACAAGGCATTCTGGGTAGAATACTCAAAGCAGTGTTACCAGTGCCGGATTTCTTCAACGGCCGCCCCTAGGCCACGCGGTCCGACCAGGCGGATACGCGGTCCTAGCACCCGCCTTCCCAGCGTACCGGCGAAAAAACGCAGGCGCAGCTGGTGTACTTGAACGGGGACGCGAACGTCCCCATAATGCGGCTGGGCGGCATGCCGCCCCTGTTTTTTTGCCGCCCTAGGCCCGGGCCTATGCGGCCTTGCCGCAAATCCGGGCCTGAGTGTTACAATCTGAGCATGCTCCTGAAATTTGCATATTATAGTCTCAGTAGGGCCTCCCTCAGTGAAAGAACCCATTTGACAAAGTAAGGGATTTTTTAAAACCTGCAGTTTTTTTCAAAAAACTATATATGTAGTCTGATTAAACGTGTTTATGTTGTACTGGTCAGATTGTTAATATGTGTTTGATTTTGGGTGTGATAAGTGCACTTTAAAGGTGAACCACCCCTTTAAAGGAGAAGGAAAGCTACCTGCAGTCTATTGCCAATGGATTAGCCACAATAGTCCAAGTTATAACACTATATTTATTCTGCAGAATGCTTTACCATACCTGGACTGATCAAATCATGGGCCCTAGGGCCCAACGATCAGATCAGGAAAGCAGACGGTTACAGTGAGGACCACATTAATGAGCTGATGTTGTTGGAGTGCGGACAGGATTTTTAAACCTGTCCGATTGATATCTGAGCCAATAAGCTGCCAACATTGTCTGATTTTATCTCCTGTGAATGGCCACCTTAAAGGACCAGTAACATAAACATTTTTTTAAAAAAAATTAGTTTCTACTTAACAGAGAAGAAAACACCAAGGCAGTTTTAACTTTAAATTCGGAAAGTCTTTATTAAGAAATTACTTACCGATTCTCTACTTGCTCTCCTCGTCAGAAACGGAGACAGGGCGCTGATCCATTGTGCGGCGCTCGATTTCTCCTCCCTGGTTATCTCCTATAGAAGGCAGGGAGGAGAAATCGAGCGCCGCACAATGGATCGTCGCCTTGAGGAGAGCAAGCAGAGAATCGGTAAGTAATTTCTTAATAAAGACTTTGCAAATTTAAAGTTAAAACTGTCTTGGTGGGTTTTTTTCGTTAAGTAGAAACGATTTTTTTTTTCAATTTTTTTTTTTAAATTACTGGTCTTTTAAGCTCTGATCTAAACAAGTGGCATGCGAAGGTGTGAAGAATATTAGAATAGGTTATAGGTGTCTACTGGTGGCAAATTGGGAGGAGATATGCTCATTTGGCCTATGCTGTATCTGCCGAGCAACACACAGGTCCCCTGTATCAGTACAGGTATGGGAACCGTTATCCGGAAACCCGTTATCCAGAAAGGCCGTCACCCATAGACTTTTTATCCAAATAGTCATTTTGTTTTTCTCTGTAATAATAAAACAGTAGCTTATTCTTGGTCCCAACTAAGATATAATTAATCCTTATTGGAAGCAGAACCAGCCTATTGGGTTTATTTAAGTTTAATTGATTTTCTAGTAGACTTAAGGTATGGAGATCCAAATTAAGGAAAGATCCTTTATCCGGAAAACCCCGGGTCCCGAGCATTCTGGATAACAGGTCCCATACCTGTACACTTTAGCCATTCATATATGACCAAGACAATTACTCATCATCTATTCTATATAATATAAATAATTTCTACATTAAACCCTGATTAGTACAGAATCATTTCTCTTGAATCTGGTGTGGATTTAAAGCAAACATATCAGGCATATTTTGGGTTACAAATACATTCTAGTGAGTGAATGGCATGTATACTTAGATCTATGCAATTAGTTTGAATGTTTATGTCAACCTATTAGCATGGCCACAGTCTTACCTAACCGTTCCGTTAACTTCAGTTGTTCCTCGCTCTCTAGATATTTGGATATATTGGGTATACAATACCATACTTACCTCCCCTAAAGGAAAATTCTGGCGTTTCATTTTTCATATACATGATGCGGATGATTCTGTGCATTACAGACCCAGCAAATTGGCATGTAGAACAATGTCTCACTTTCCCTTGGAAGGGGTGATTTATTTTTAGAGAGTAATGTGCGTATGCAAGGTATGCCATTTAAAAGCAGTAATCTATCTTCCTATTTGTTTGCAACGGCTTCAGCTTCTCGAAACATGGCGGGGAAGAGGTTTAACTGTTTGACGTTGGGTTCTGGAACATGGCAGGGAAGAGGTTTAACTGTTTGTTATTGGGTTCTGGAACATGGCAGGGGTGATGTTTAACTGTTTGACGTTGGTTTCTGGAACATGGCAGGGAAAAGGTTTAACTGTTTGACGTTGGTTTCTGGAACATGGCAGGGGAAAGGTTTAACTGTTTGATGTTGGGTTCTGGAACATGGCAGGGAAGAGGTTTAACTGTTTGTTATTGGGTTCTGGAACATGGCAGGGGTGATGTTTAACTGTTTGATGTTGGTTTCTGGAACATGGCAGGGAAAAGGTTTAACTGTTTGATGTTGGGTTCTGGAACATGGCAGGGGAAAGGTTTAACTGTTTGATGTTGGGTTCTGGAACATGGCAGGGGAAAGGTTTAACTGTTTGTTGTTGGGTTGTGGAACATGCCAGGGGAAAGGTTTAAGTGTTTGGTGTTGGGGGCACTGCAGCTTGAAGGATATTACTGATTGAGATCAAAGAACGCCCTCCACTTTCATGGCCTCCACTTTTAATTTTCCATATGTGTGTTCACGTTTAAATTTATCCCTTATTATATGCTACAGTGGGAACAGCGGGATGGAGACATTTGTTTCTTGCAGAACATTCAGTATTCAGGCTCTGCTTGCATCTTATTTTGATGACAGGAGAGATATCATATTTATACTGTATAATTCAGACTTTTTCAAGAAGGAAGATTATGTTTCTCATTACCCCCACCCCTTGTGCAAAAAGTGCAAAGTTACAATTAACCATGTTGTTGTTTTTTTGGACAGCAATTGTATAAGTGCATGCACAACAAAGTTTTGGGTCTGACTTGCCTTGTAAATGACACCCAATAAGGTACACTTGTGATAATATGGATGCAATAAGGGGTGCTGCTGTGAAGGGAACAGGCCCCGTGACTGCTGGTGGTGCAGGATGTATAGGGGAGCAGTGAGACGCTGACATATAACAGTCCCTCTTTTGACAGCTCGACCCGCAGTCCCTCGTTTGTACTGGAAAGTCCCGTTTTTCTCTGCACTGAACAGCCAGAAAAAGAAACAATGTTTCTATATAATTGGCTTTTGGCAGAGAGCCCAGAACAGCCACAGCTTCAGATAATATACTTTTGTAACAATTTCTAGATAAGCAAATAAGTAATTGTAACAATATAAGATAACAGGTCCCGTGGGAAAAGTTAGACTCACAGCTTAAAGGGCAATTCACCTTCATTAGCAAAACTGTAATAACTGAAAAAAAACAACAGAAATATGTTCAAACTTTCATAACCCGCCAAATTTTATAAAATGAACATGGTTTATTAGGGGGTGTGACCACAACAATGGGCGTGGTCAAAACTATTTTGCTGCGCTACACGTGGCAACTTTTTTTGTCACTCCTTTTATTTCCAAAATGTTGAGAGGTATGAAATAATCAGTTCCAGTATTGGTTTATTAACAAACATAAGGTGACAATAAAATGATATAGCTGTGGGGCTCAGCTTAATCATTTAATCATGGGGTGGTTCACCTTTCAGTTACCTTTTAGTATAGAATGGCCAACTTTTCTATTGACCTTAATTTTTTCATTTTTATAGTTTTTGTTATTATTTGCCTTTTTCTTCTGACTGTTTCCAGCTTTCAGACGGGGGTCACTGACCCCGTCTAAAACAAATGCTTTGTAAGGCTACAAATGTATTGTTATTGCTACTTTTTATTACTCATCTTTCTATTCAGGCCTCTCCTATTTATATTCCAGTCTCTTATTCAAATCAAGGCATGGTTGCTAGGGTAATTTGGTCCCCAGCAACCAGAACTGGAGAGCTGCTGAATAAAAAGCTAAATAACTCAAAAATCTGCAAATAATAAAAAATGAAACCAATTGAAAATTGTCTCGGAATATCACTCTCTAGTCTACATCATACTAAAAGTTAATTTAAAGGTGAACAATCCCTTTAAATCAGAGATCTTGGGGGCTGGACCAAGACTTTAGGGGATGGGACAATTATGCTTGGGAGCGGGTCTCTGACATCAGGGGCTAAGACTGGGCTGGAGTAATGGCTGACCTATAGAAAGTAGACTCCTAGCATCTTTATTTGCTGAGCCTTTTTGCCTTATATATATAGGTGCAACAGCATGACCATAAAGTAAAAAAAAAAGGTGCAGTAAAACAAGGAAACTTTAGCAGAATTAGGGCTGTAGTTAGGGCCCACTGGACCCCTTAAACTTTCGATTCCTTAATCCAAACAGTGTACTGCTCTTATTGTCACCCCTTCTCGCCTATGTAATGAATGGGAGGAGAATTATAAATGCGCGACCGTGTGTGTGAGGTTTGAGGGAAACCTCCGAGGCATATCTCATGACTAATAGCCAGATTTACAGTCAGATCCATCTGACACTATTGTACATTAGCTGCTCGCTCTCTGCAATATGAGTTATTCGCCTCTTTCCAGTGCAATGGCACAGTGTCTCATAAACCATCTGACAGCTCCATGGAAGGAACGATTGTGTGCAATCTGTATCTTTTTATTCCACATTTATTGCACTGTGATGACGGAAAAGAGCAAAGGATAAAAGTGAACCATATGTCGCCTTCATTCTGCTTTTCCCATAATGCCCTACTGTTGTGCCCTACAGATAACCAATGGCATTTTTCAGCCGCACATAGGAAAAATAACATTCTAAATATTTTTGCTTTTTCCCTGTATGTGTGTGTTTTCCTGTGTTGGAGCATGTGGGACATTAGATGAAGTGTTTCTAAGGCCATGAACACAGTAGAAGACATCTTAAAGGAGAATTCAACCCTAACGTTAAAAAACCCCTATTCCCTACCCTACATAGACCCCACTACCTCCCCCCCAGCCTAAGTGTTACCACTGGCAAATGCCCCTAATGTTTAGTTACCCCCTCTGTGCAGATTCAGGCATCAGAGTTCATGAGCGCCATCTTCAGCCGCTTTGGTTATCTCCGGAATGAGACCTGTGCTTCGGCAATTTTCGTGAGTTTGTGCAGTTGTTGCGAAACAGAATATTGCTCCAAACTGCGCATTTGTGCCGTCATGCCTGTCTCATTCCGAAGATTTCTGAAGAGAAGAAGATGGTGTAATCTGCCCAGAGGGTAACTAAAACGTTAGGGGCATTTACCCGGGTTAGCACTGGGGCTGGGAGGAGGAGGGTCGAATACTCCTTTAAAAGACACCTTAAAGGGGACCCGTCACCCAAAAAAAATTATTCAAAATCCTATTTTATCACATTAGCAAGCAAAATGAACTTTAATTACACTGTATAAATTATTTGAATCTTGCTTCCATCAGTCTGGGAATTCATTATTATAGCAAGCAGGCAGCAGCCATTTTGTGGACACTGTTATTAAGACAAGCCTTGTATCATCTCAAATTCTTGTTTGTGCAGCAGCATGGGGGACCTGATGTTCATCTTCATGCACTGGCTACACAATGAAATGGTAAAGAGAACGGGGGAATGTGGGGAGAGCAGTGACATCTAGGAAGTGCTGAATGGAAAGTGAAAGTAATTGCCTGCCCCGCCTCTATGCCCATGGCATAGAGGAGGGGCAGAAAATATTTGATTGACAGCTGAGATTTTTAAATGAGCTTACAACGGCCATGAATGCTTTAATAAAAAATAGAAATTGGATTTCCTATTTCATTCGAAAAGGACTTTTATTATACATATTTTTGTGTCTGGGTGACAGGTCCACTTTAATGGATTATCAGTCAGATTTGGCCCATTAAACAGTTATACACCTTCAATAAACATTTTTGTTTAGTTGCACCCCCTTGTTTTTCCCACTAGGTGCCCCTTGCTGCCTACCCCTAGTTCCAAATGCAAAAAAGGGGGGTTGTGGGTGCACACTTACCCATAGTTCCAGCAGTGTGTGCAGCTAACTGGCTGTATCTTCTTCTTGGATGTGAGTATCCAGGTGTATCATTTTATGGCTATCCCAAAACTCAATCTAGTGCAATCAGGGGCTGTTGGGTGATATTATTGCACTGACATTATTCTATAGGAATGTATGAACTTTCTGAAGAAACTACCCTACAAGGTGGTTATATCAAGGTTGAAACTACCCAAATCTAAACATGCAATGTCACCATTATGAGAATTGCATGCTCAGATTTGGGCAGTTTTAACCTTAATATAATATAATATAATATAGTGTGTCCAGACAGTAGCTCAGGAGCAACATGTTGCTCACCAACCCTTTGGATGTTGCTACCAGTGTCCTCAAAACAGGTGTTTATTTTTGAATTCCAGGTCTGAGACAAGTTTTGGTTGTATAAAAACCAAGTGTACTGCCAAACAGAGTCTCCTGTAGACTGACAGACCACACAGGGGCTACCAAATAGCCAATCACAGCCCTTATTTGGCACCCCAGGAAATGTTTTCATGCTTGTTTTGCTCCCCAACTCTCTTTACAATTGAATGTGGCTCACAGGTAAAAAAGTTAAGAGACCCCACACCATATTAGCTGGGGTTTATTAAAAAAAGCTTGTACTAGGACCCCAATTACCTATAGGCCAAGCTCTTGTATGATACAGAGTATCAAGATGTGAACTACAGGGCTGGTGGGTCTTCAGAAGATAACAATGACCTCTCTGCAAACGAAACCCTATGTACATGTGTCTGTGTGTTATCTACGCTGTCTAATCTGGTTAAGTACAGACTTGTTTGCTCTTAGCTTTTCAATTGCAGAAGGCCAGACGCACAGTGTTTGTCTAGTCTGATTAGCTGATGTCCTACCCATCACACCGCAAGGCACGAGCTGGTGGAATCAGATTCCCGTAGCACCCTGTTTATTCTCTGGGCCTATTGTAAAAAAATTAATTATTTGCCTGCCTCCTAAAGTTTCAGTCCTGTTGGTGGTGCAATCAGACCCATGTATCATTTCGGCTGTTCCCTGGATTTATGTCCTTTGTGTCTCTCAGTTATATCTGATTTAGCGGATAAGGGAGACAATATTTTTCCGCCTTGTCTCGCACAGAAAGACTTTCAGATGCCGAATCTGAAGGATAAAAAGAAATAGAAATGTACATAGATATCTCGTTGGGGATGTCAAGCGCAGGAAGTGCAGTTTCCTTGATCACAACTTGCCCAGGCGTCCGAGAAATCCTTAATTTCCTTTATGCTTTAATCACCGGGGTTGGGGGAGTCAGGAGTCACAAGGAAACCTAAATTAAATTATTTATTTTACATCAAATACTTAAGTTGGTTATACATGGTGAGAAGTGCTGACATGCAGGGGTGTTTTTATATATATCAGCACATATATATCAACATATGTATATATATATATATATATATATATATATATATATATATATATATATATATATATATATATATATATATATATATATATATAGGCATAAGATTCGTTATCCGGCAGTCCATTATCCAGAAAGCTCAGAATTATGGAAAGTCTATCGCCCATAGACTCCATTTATCTCTTTAGTTCTCTTGTAAGTTGTATTGGTAACAGTGGCAGGGGTCCTTTTTTTGAAGCCAGGGCCCCATAAATAAAATGCTTTCTTTTTTTCTTTTCTAAAATGTGTCCCTGTGTCTTGGCAGTATAATTTCCCAGTGTAACTTCTAGTCTGCCATTAGAATCCACTTTTTCCTTTTGGGTCCTGTACAGGTATAGGTTCCCTTTTCTGGAAACCCGTTATCCAGAAAGCTCCAAATTTCGTGGAGGCCATCTCCCATAGACTCCATTTTATCCAAATATTTCACATTTTTAAAAATGATTTGCCTTTTCTCTGTAATAATAAAACAGTAGCTTGTACTTGATCCCAACTAAGATATAATTAATCCTTATTGGAGGCAAAACAAGCCTTTAATGTTCAAAGAAGTTTTCTAGCAGACATGGAGATCCAAGTTACAGAAAGATTTCTTATCAGGAAAACCCCAGTTCCGAGCAGTCTGGATAACAGGTGTGTGTGTAGAGAAAGAAGGAGAATATTATTATTCTAAGGGAATAGAAACAATGCACCACTAGATATACAGCAGTGCCATATTCTGTCCATCACACAGCATGCTGTACCCTTTTATCATGCAATCTATATAAAATAGTAATGAGAAGCGGGACTCTGCAAGCACCCACTGACTTCCAATGAGAATACGTTTTTCATGCCGCAGTAAAAATGCCGCCTCCTCCAACTCTTCATTAGCGGCTAACGGTAAAGGAAACATTAACGCTCATTTTTATAAAATGAATATTGTGCAGTCTGGTCAGCATTACCTATGACATTTTATGTACTACATTTATATACAGATATGGGATCCGTTTTTCGGAAACGCGTTATCCAGAAAGCTCCAAATTACTATGTCTTGCGTAGGCTCCATTTTATCCAAATAATCCAAATTTATCCGAAAATCGTTGCCCCGAAAGCTCTGAATAACGGGAATGTCAGCTTCCATAGATTCCAAATACTCCAAATTTTTAAAGAAATTATTTCCTTTTTCTCTGTAATAATAAAACAGTAGCTTGTACTTGATCCCAACTAAGATATAAATAATCCTTATTGGAGGCAAAACCAGCCTATTGGGTTTATTTAATGTTTACATGATTTTCTAGTAGACTTAAGGTATGAAGATTCAAATTACGGAAACATCCATTATCCAGAAAAACCCAGGTCCTGAGAATTCTGGGTAACAGGTCCCATACTTGTACAGCACCAACATATTCTGCAATGGTGTATATAAGGGGATTAAATAAATAGTGACATAGCTTAAGCCCCCCATACACAGGGCGATAAAAGCTGCAGACAGACCGAGTCGGCAGCTTATTTGTCCGTGTGTGGGGCCATCCGACGGGCGTCCCGATCGATATCTGTCCGAAAGTTGGCCAGATGCCGATCGGGCAGGGTAAAAAATCCTGCCGAATCGCGGCCGCACCTGTTCGTTGTTCTGACTTCCCATATGGCCTCCATTCTGATCCGATCGTTGGCCCTAGGCCGGGCCCACGATCGGATCAGTCCAGTATCGCCCGCCTCAATGTGGGCATATCATGGAGCGATCATAGTTAACATAGTTAAATCAGGTTGAAAAAAAGACAAAGTCCATCAGGTTTAACCCCTTCAAATGAAAACCCAATCGACATTGTCAAACGAGTGGTTCTCCCTGTGTATGGCCACCTTAATAATGAAGGACCCTGGCAACAAGGGGCGCTGAGCTGACCCATTCCACAGCCCGCCACCTGTTGCCATTTTCCAGCGTTTCCACTGACCCATCGCTGATCTGATATCAGTCAGGAGAACATCGTTTTGTTCCCAAACACAGCTTCCAACTTAACCAGGAGCGTTAAACTTGGCAGCCAGTGCCAGTCCATGTATGGGCAGCTGTACTTTCCCTGACTAATATGATCATTGTTTACATGAGATAAAAGGGAGTTAGAGACTGAGAGACAGTAAGTTCCGACTCCAGCTCTGAATCATGGCCACAGCCACTTTTATTCATGGGCTTTTTTTTAGTTTGGGTATACACAATGCATTCTAGCTATCACGGAATGTCCTTTCATTTATCTTCCTTTGAAGGGACATTTGCCTATTAATTAGGAGAGCATAGAAGAGACACAGTAAGGCAAAAAGCAAGGCCTTTACAATGCTTTGTAACATTGGCTATAATTAGGGAGCCGGCTCATTTCTTTATAATTTCAGTTCCTAATCAAAATGGTACAGGCTGCTAGAATAATCCAACTACAGTATAGAACCCCCATTTTACGTTTTTCAGGGGGCCAGAAAAAAATGGTGTAAAATCGGGGAAATGTATTATGCATAATATATAGGTGGGACCACAAAACAACAATGTAAAATGAGGGGAAACGTAAAATCATGGGATGTAAAATGGGGTTTTCTCTGTATTTCCATCTTAACATGTCACAGCTCTGTACTTCATAATGCACTTGATAGTTAAAAGGGGTGGTTTGCTTGTTAACGTTTAGTATGTTATAGAATGGCCAATTCTCAGCAACTTTTCAATTTGTCTTCATTATTTATTTATTTATTTTTATAGGTTTTTTTAAATTATTTGCCTCCTTTTTCTGATTGTTTCTGGCTTTCAAATAGGTGGGCCACTGACCCCTTCTAAAAACAAATGCTGTGTAAGGCTACAAATGTATTGTTATTGCTACTTTTTATTACTCATCTTTCAATTCAGGCCTCTCCTGTTCATATTCTAGTGTCCCATGCAAATCAAAGCATGGTTGCTAGGGTAATTTGGACCCTAACAACCTGTTTGCTGAAATGGCAAACTGGAGAGCTGCTGAATACAAAGCTAAATAATATAAAAATCTAAAAAATATGAAATAAAAACCAATTGCAAATTGTCTTAGAATTAGTGATGGGCGAATTTGTCCCGTTTCGCTTTGCCGAAAAATGGCGAATAATTTGAGAAACACAATGAAGTTAATAGGCGTCACACTTCAACACACTTCAGTTGATACACTTCAATTTCGCACCCGCAACAGTTGTTACTGTGCTCCTATTTTTGCCAAATGCATTAAATTCAATGGGCGCCTGAATAATTTGTAGCGCGACAATGTTTATGCGTTCGACTATTGTGACGCGCTCCCAAAATTTTTTCGATGAGGCAGATGTTTCGCTGGCGAATTTTCACAGCTGTTTTACAAATTTATTCACTTTCGGCGAAATTCGCTGTGAATTTGCGCCTGACGAATTTATCGTCCATCAAAATCGCCCATCACTGCTCATAATATCACTCTGTACATCAGGGGTGTCCAACCGGAGGGTAACCGAGGGCTGCATGCGGCCCAGGATGGATATGAATGCGGCCCAGGCCCGAGGAAACGTCATAATAATATAATTATAAGTCTATTTAATATCCAGGTTTCCCATATTCCAGTGTATAGGTCCATCTGGTTATCCAACTGGTATTGTAGTTCTTGTCTGTATATTTTCTTTACGTTTACAAATCAAAAGTGTTTGTGTATTTCATGTGAGGCCCCAGACAATTTTTCTTTTTGCAATGTGGCCCAGGGAAGCCAAAAGGTTGGACACCCCTGCTGTACATAATACTAAAAGTTAATGCACAACCCCTTTAATGCTTTGGCATCTAGAATAGTCTCTAGCCCCAAAGTTTATGGGATGCCCCAAGTACAATTACAGGTGTGTTTTGGACCTGGGGCTTTCCAGGTACCTTTCCATAATTTGGATTCTCATACTCTAAATCATTTAAGCATTAAATAAACCCAATAGACTGGTTTTGCTTCCCATAAGGATTAATTATATCTTAGTTGGGATCAAGTACAAGGTACGGTTTTATTATTACAGAGAAAAAGGAAATCATTTTTAAAAATTTGGAGTATTTGGATAAAATAGAGTCTATGGAAGCTGACTTTCCTGTAATTCAGAGGTTTCAGGTTAACGGTTTCCGGATAACGTATTCCATACCCGTACAACTGTGTTTCTTGGATATGACTTAAAAAGGGGAATGGTGGAAACCAACTCATATACCATCATATATCTGCCCCAGGAAGATGAAGCACCCTTTTATGTGAGTCATGCTGTATACAAGATGATCATCAACCTACTTGCCCAAAGGGGCTCTCCAAGCTCTCCAAGAAGTATGGCTTCGTGTATGACTTTTTTTCTGCAGCAGAAGCTGTGGTTGGTTGGCGGTATCTCTTTAAGGCTGGCGTGCCTTGGGATAGTGTAAAGGTATACTTAAGAATTCCAATAAAGTAAAACACAGGAAGGGTGTTGATTCAGAAAAGTGCTGCAGTCAGGAAAGAATGTCTTTTTTTCCCCGTTGCAATATAATATTGCCAAACGTTACACTTGGGTTTTTGCTCTGATCCAAGTGAAACGTAAATCATATGTTGCGGATCCAAGTTTAAAGGTGCAACAACCACTCTTATTTGCATTCTAATATTTCCTCCTACCCAAAATGGGTTCAAATGCAACTAGAGCTTATAATTCATTTTGAAACATTTAATTTCCTATAGGATATAGGGTTGCTTTTTATAGCCTATAACTAAAAGCCCTATATGCGTCTGATATTGGCCACCCTTCTGTTCATATAAATGATCACTCGCATTTTACACCAACCCAATATTTTTACCCTTCAAGTTTAAGTGGAAACCGTATCTCATCCAGATGAGACCAGCAGAGCGACCTGTTACAAAACTGGGATGATATGCAGTGTATCAGTTACTGAATATATAACGCTCTGCTGTTATTTGATGAGGGTCTTCCCTATGATAAACTGTACAGCGGCTGTGCATTAGGGACCTACAGCTGATTTGACTGGAGCTGTCAGCACAACATCCACTAAAGGTGGCCATACACAGGGAGATCCGCTCATTTGGTGATGTCGTTAAACGAGCGGTTCTCTCCCCGATACGCCAACATTGACGTGGGTGATCTGATCATGGGAAAATTCAAAGAAAGAGCAGGGCTGTCCGGCACTCAAACTGATTCACAGGACCAGAAAAGTTTAAGTTAAAAAATACAAAGTTTAAAAATGTACACTTGCGTCTCCAACTGCCCTACGTGTTTCATACCAATCAGGGCACTTAATCACAGGCCCAACGATTGGATCAGAATGTTCCAAATGACAGAAAGACACATTATCTTGAAAAAGATCCCATATCCATATATCCTTCCGCAGTATAGTATCGGCACATTGTAATGAATGGATACCATTGTTGTTTTCTGTTTCTCCTGAACCAGTGTAGACAGTTCTGGTAGACCAGTTGGAAATCATTTCAGAATATCAGTGTCTACAAGCTACAATTAAATTCTAAGCAGTTATTGGTTGGAATGTTGCTTCAGTCGCCCTTCGTGATTCATGATATTATTTCTAGCGCAGTGCTAAAGAGAAGTTCTTTCCAGTGTAAGTAGTGAAGCATCAACATGGACTGTAGGATTGTGATTTTTTTTTTTGACACCACAGCCATATCTCTCATTTCCAGCACTTACAGATCAGGGTTTGTTAGACTCTTGGGTGGGATCCCACTTGCAAAGGATTCCATTTGCTTCCAGACAGTGAGTGCTGTGTTAAGCAACTATGTGGAATCCACCCATGAAAATAAATGAACTTAGGGAACCATTGGTTTTAGGGGGAGAACAAGTTTCTTGGAAGGAATGAATATTTTTTCTGGAGAACAATCTAACATTAAAGCCTCTGCTCCTTTATCCTTGTGCTGTGTATGAGAGAACAAAATAAATTCCTTAGTAAATCCAGCACTGAACTGCTGTTGTTGCAGAAAACCTCAACTCTGGGCCTTCTTTGGTGCACCTGCCTTGACATCTACAAATGAAGGGGTTAAAAATGGCTCTATTAGAGAATGTAAATGTGTTTGATGTATTTGTTTTATAGTGTTCAAGCTGATTATCTACATAGTATATATTTGAACAATCAAAACATGGTACAAATCACATGGTCATTCCAATCTTAATTCCACTGCCAAGACTTAGAAAACATAAAGCTCTGAAATACTTTATTTTCTCTGTGTATTTGTTTAAATGGAAAGGTTGACAGGTGAACATTTAATTACTTATGGTTTGCTTCACCTCGCTTCTTTGTGGCAGTTTCACCATTGCCTAACCCTCCTTCAAAAGCCTTTTGTAGGCCTCCCTAAGCAAGGTCCATAGTGTTAACGTCTCCTACATGTAGCTAGAATAAGATATCTCTAAAGAGTATTATGAGCATGACCAAGGGGAAGCATCTAGTAATGGGGTATTCAAGTGATATACCACCTAGTTATTGGACTGAGCAACTGTACTATGAAAAATTTATCAGGAATAGTTCTGATGGAGCAGGCTTAATTGAAGCTTCTAGAACAAGGGTCCCCAACCTTTTTTACCCGTGAGCCACATTTAAATGTAAAAAGAGTTGGGGAGCAACACAAGCATGAAAAAGTCTCTTGGGTGCCAAATAAGGGCTGTGATTGGCTATTCTGTATTCTACAGGAGGCTCTACTTGGCACTATACTTAGTTTTTATGCAATTAAAACTGGCTTCGTAGCCTGAAATTCAAAAATAAGCTCCTGCTCCTGTTGAAAGCAAAAACCAAGGGGTTGGGAAAATGCTCACGAGCTACTGGTTGGGGATCACTGATCTAGGACATATAGCTACATAATTTCCCTAATTAAAATAGTTGATGTGCATGGAAAAATGTCTCCCTATGTTGTGGTTGTTCCATCAAGACTTTTCCTATCTCTTTAGTAATGTCGGCATATTTTTTTGGCCTGGACTTCGGTATAACTGTAAACTGGAGATGTCCAGTTCTTGGATAAAAAAAAAAACCTTGAAGGATACATTTTCAAAAGTTTCTTGGCTTGGTCCACCCAGAAAAGAGAAGGTTTGTTCTAACTTTTGGCATTTAGTGATCCAAAGCTGCTAACATGTTTGTATATTAGTATTAAAATGGGGGGAGGTGGCCCCTTCTTAAGCGTGATTATACTCAAGCCAGTCTCCAGTCTACATCGTCTCTAAATATAAAATGCTCTTTATTTAGTGCTTTTTAGAGGATTAGTGTAATATCATAAAATATTTATAGTTTCTTCAAAAAAAATCCACAGTTTGAAGGTCTCTTGGCTAAACTAGTCTTTTGTTGGTTATAATCCAAAAATAGACAAGCAGTGTATTCCTATGGTCGTGATGATGCTGTTTAATAATCCATCCTCAGACCGTATGCTGGTACTTATATATAATCCTTCATGAGAAGCTTTGGATGCAGCACAAGTGCTTGTCTTTTAAGAAAAATAATAGAAGAAAGAAATTGAATTGAATATTTACAAGTACCAGTTCAATGAGTTTAAATGGAAAACATACCCTCTTTGTAAGTAGGTTTTAGGCTTTGTATGTGGGAAGTGCTGATATTTTACTTTAGAATCATGCTGACCAATAATATGCTTGTTTGTAAAACCAGGTCCCTAAACCTGCCAAGGTATATAGATTTGGGTTGACAGTGTGGGGCTCATTTGCTAACACTGGCCAAAATTGTCTCTACGCAGTAACCCACAACAACCTATCAGCAATAAAATTTGATTAACCTACTGAAAGTAGATAACCGATTGGTTGATACAGGTTTCTGCACCAGGGTAGTTTTATAGACCGTTAGATAATGAGCCGCATCTGACTCACAAACCTAGGAAAGAAGGTGGAGAATGCGGTTCACTAA
This sequence comes from Xenopus laevis, assembly GCF_017654675.1. NCBI lineage: Eukaryota > Metazoa > Chordata > Amphibia > Anura > Pipidae > Xenopus > Xenopus laevis. Next base: position 17,754,688 of record NC_054381.1, on the reverse strand, counting down.
TAGCAATAATATGAATATTTAATCAAAGAATTAGGAATATTTTGTAGTACAGATCAGTGTAGGATTGGACCCTCTAGAACCCACAATAGAACCTTGCGCCCATTCTTACAGCAATTAGCCATAGATACCAGATGGTACAGAATTTTACATAGGCCCAATACTTTACAGATTCCAACATGTTACATATTCTAATTCCCTAGGCCTGAAATAAAACAAATACTTGTGATTTTACTGTAGTTTCATTGTGTTAATTGGAATAGGGGTTTACACATGTCTCCCAAGGCAACAACTCCTCACTACTCATTTTAAAAATAGATTGTCAGATAATAATGTGCCAAATGCTTCTTATGAAGATCAAGGTCACCTAGACGGCACAAGTAGGCCTAGTTATATTAAAATGTAAATGATGAATGGTTTATTGTGGTCATACTTGTGCCATACTTCAGTTATCCAACGTGGGGCTGTTGGGCAAACTCTTGGCTATTGGGCTTGGCTGACCATGTTCATGGCCATACAACTGTTATATTCTCATATCTGAGCTTAAGTGAAGAGAAGTTGGGACTCCATTCACTTGCACATTTGCTAGTGCCCTATCCATACTCCCATCAGTTTTAACTATTTTCCAGTCTGGTCGAAGGTGGTGTATGGAAACCGTCAACCTCACCTCCCCCCAGAAGTGCAGTTTATGCCCCGACATTGAGGCTGTATAATTGAAATTAGCATAACTAATCTATCAGTCTGAGCATCTAACGCCACCTTCAGGCTGATATTTGCCCTAGAATATAACCTTTATTATCTTTGGGTTGGATCTTTTATAGCTAGCCATACTCAAGGTAAGGTATCTGATATCTGATTTAACCACAGACCCAAATTGCACATTTTTGATGGAAACATCACATGGGCTGATTCACGAGGATGATCACATGAAGCACTAATACATTAGAATCCCCATTTAATACATATTGCATTATATATTATATATGAGGGAAACTTAAAATTGGGGTATATAAAAATGTATGTTTCAATGTATATGTAGTAGTCAGCCTTCTGATAACTACACTAATATGCCAAGTCAGTTGATACAGATTGCCTTTCTGGCTTTTCGTAACATGGTTACATGGTAACTTGATTGGCCAAAACATAAAATGCTGCCAACCAATGACCAGGGGTCATTGGTTGGCTTAAAACTGAATGGGTCTGAATATTATAACAGCTAAGAGCATTTTGGCAATCTACATGTGTGGTCAACTAACCCTCCATGATACCTCAAGAAAAAGGTGTGGATACCTATTAGTCAAGCTAATAATTGCAATATGATTTCTCAGGTTATCCCTATAACAAAGCAGATATTTGGTGATGGACATAATTCTTAGCTTACATATTATGTATTTTCTGCCATGACCTAGCATCACATTCCAGGCCCCTATACCACATCTAAACTTAGATACTTCCAGCATGCCTTGTTATTAGGGATGCATCAAATCCACAATTGGGGATCCGGCCGAATCCCTGAATCCTTCATGAAACTTAAATATTTTACTTTGGATTCAGTTCGGCCAGACACAAGGATTCAGTTGAATCCTAATACTGCTGAAAAAGACCGAATCCTGGATTCAGTGCAACCCTACTTGTTATAGCATCTTCTCTTTACAAGGTGGAAACAGTAGCTATAACTTCACTGGGCAACCTAGTCCGAAGAGACTCTTATTTTCCTGTACTATAAGAATTAAGATTCATTCCAGACAATATTCATTCTAGACCCAATAAACGCCTTGGCGTAGAAATAAGAACTGATTGACTCAGGTACCAAAATACAGTATAATTGGCTTATGTCTCCAAATGAATAAAAAAGCAATCACCAGCAAATGGGTGCTGCTAAGTAGCAGACAATAACTATTGAGCGAGTTTGTAATGGTCCGGGGACCTTTGCCTTCAATACCGCTGAGCACTTGCACATTATACACCTGATGAAGAAATATAATGTAGTTTTTGGCAACTGTTTCTGGATGCCGGTGCATTAAATGCCAGCTAGTAATTTCACAACTGAATAAGCTTTATTGCAGGGCACAGAGTGTATTTTTAAGTCACATAACTCAGCATATAGACCTGCTGTATCTTTGTTGGCTGGCCAATACTTATCCTCAGAAGAAAAGTCCCTTAGGGTTATGTTACACTTGCTGTTTTGACTAATTGCATCCCTCAGCATTTTGTCTGCAAGTGCCGCTATACCTTTATTTGGCATTTTCCCTTTTGGATTTACCCCAATGCAAGTTTTAAATATTCCATTGACCCTTTTCCCCCAAGCCTCTCCTTAGCAGCCATTGTCTCATTGGCAGGCTGGCCAGAAAGTGTTAAAAGGGTGTGGTTTGATGTAATTGGGGGTGTGACAGCCATTAATGGCACTGTCCGTAGCATGGACAACTGAATCCACTCAAGCATAGTAACTGGCCTTTACTAGAGTAGTAGGGGCTTAATTTGGGCACCTTCCAACTCATGTGGGTTAAAGGTAGGGTTGCCACCTTTTCTGGAAAAAAATACCGGCCTTCCTATATATTTATCTTTTTTTCCCTATTAATAACATTGGGATCTTTTAACATTTCTTGTTCTAATGTGTATGGTTTATATTGTACAAATTATTTTTGAATTACATATACATGATTCTGCATAGCCATACGCTTGTGATTATCAAAAAGATATGTAAATTATTCATATTTTTTTGCAAACTCAATTAAAAGAATTTGAAAAGAAAAAAGAAAAAAGAAAAAACATTGGGATCAACCATTATTTTTACCGGCCAGGCTGGTAAAATATTGGACGGGTGGCAACCCTAGTCACAGATGACCTGCAATTTCACCCGCAGCAACCTGTCTCATGTGTCCAAGGCCCCCTGTTCCCCTGGGCTGCCCCCCAGTTGCAGTGTTTGCACCCTACATAGTGGTATAGTGACCCTTTAATTGGGTATAACCTCACTGGAGCTGAATATATTTATATAGCAACTAGGGATGCACTTAATCCATGTTTTTTATGCTATGCACAAGTGTTTTGCAATTTAGGGTATGCAAGAGGGGGGCAGGGGCCAGTCATGTATGAATGTACAGTAAATATGCAGAAAAGGAATCTTTATCCCCTGGTATAACTAAAACAAACCATCTCTATTGCGCATTTGCTTTTAGATGAGATCTAATAATACCTTGAAATCTCTGATTATATCTTCTGTCCTTTTAGGCCAGAGACACACAAGGAGATTCAGGGATATTAGTCGCCCATCGACAAAACGTCTTTTCTTCGGGCGTCTAATCTCCCCGACTGCCTTCCCGTCGGCTAGAATCTAAACTTGGAGCGCTTCATTTTCTGAAGTCATACGTAGTTTCCTCGTGAGGTAACTTTGGAAAACGAAGCACTCCGAATGCCATCCCGCTGGCCATTTCGATTCTAGCCGACGGGAAGGCAGTTCGGGAGATTAGTCGCCCGAAGAAAAGGCAATTTGTCGCCAGGCGACTAATCTCCCCGAATCTCCACGTGTGTCTCTGCCCATAGAAATGCTCTACATTTTTTATAATGAGGAGAAAATGACCGAATCTACAGCCAATTTATCTTGTTCGACTGCAATATACAATATTAATGGTCACATTTTATTATCACATGGCAATGCTTAAAGGAACAGTAACACCAAACAATGAAAGTGTTTTAAAGTAATGAAAATATCATCTACTGTTGCCCTGCACTGGTAAAACTGATCAGAGACTCAATTATAGTTCATATAAACAAGCTGCTGTGTAGCAAAGGCGGAAATTGAAAAAAGTCTATATGGCACAGATTAAATAGTGGATAACAGATAACACCATTATGTTCTACAGAGCTTATCTGCTGTGTAAACTGAGCCTTTTCTCCTTTGAATGGCTGCCCCCATTGCTACACATCAGCTTATTTATATGAACTATAGTAGTGTTTCTGAAGCAAACACACCAGTTTTACCAGAGCAGGGCAACACTGCATTATATTTTTATTAATTTAAAACACTTTTATTTTTTGGTGTTACTGATCCTTTTAGGGTGTCTGTTCAAAAACCTGGAGCCCCAAGTAATGCAGTCCTTTGATTTTATAAGGAGACCCTCAAAGTCTGGTTTGCCCTGGGTCATGCCAATTTTTACTTTTTCAACATTTTTAATAGTTTAAAGCCATTCATTCATATTAGTACAAATGAAAACCGTGATTAATGTATCCTTTTCTGTTCTCTGCTTCTGACTCTTGAATCAATGTAGCAGCTCGGTTGGCTTCCAGGTCAATCAGTCACCTTTTGCTGCGTCTTTTCAGGAGTCAGAACCAGAAGTGCAGAGAACATAAAAAGCCAGATAGATGCAGCGATTTCTTTAACAAATAACCTTTAAAACGGTTGGAAGTTTTTAATAAATGTATAATGAAATGTTGGTTAGAATTACATTTTCTTTCGTCATGTAAAAAAAAAAATTATTATTTTTTTTTGGTGGAGATCCCTTTTAAATAAATAAATATATCCTAAACGGACAATAAAAGCGTAAGACTTTTTTAAGTAGCCCCATGACACTGGCATCACTGATAAGAAGCAATAAAAAGCCTCCTTGCACAGTTTAATTAGTTGATGGAATCTGGTTGCCATGGTAATTCTTTCTCCCTAACCAAACGTGTAAAAAAAAACAATTTGAGTGGGAATTTCTCAGCTATTTATATGCAATGTCACTGTACAAAGAGCAGATTCCATTACAGTGGCATCACTGGTAAAACCCATGAGTCACCTCTGTTGCACGGTGACGTCACAATTCCTCCTGCAGGCTTCATTGTGACTTCTCCTCTTCTCAGATTCAAGAATAGCTGGTTTTTATTGGTGCACCAGTGTTTTATCTCCCCTATAAATCTTTTGCAAAAATAAGAATAAGAGATAGTTTAGATAAAAAATAGGTGTCTGCTAATAGTAACAGTTGGGCTGCAATGATCATCTAGCAGATCCAGTTTTCCTAACACCCATCACATGCCTGCACGTCTCTCCTCTAAGGTATAACCATTGTTTTATGCAGCAGAATCTCACTGAATTATTCATGGGGGGATTTTTTATGGACTCCAGAGAGAGAGAAGTCTACACTGAAAGATAAGTCTTGGAAATAGTAATGATTTATTGTAAGCGCACACACATATTAGCCCCTTTTTTTTCATGAAAATCCATTGGGTTTGTGCTCTAGGGTGTTAAACTGTCGCTCTGTATTTGAACTGTGGAATTTGATAAGTTACTAGTATATATGATTTGGCTCTGCCTTATTCTGCTGACCAAAAAATGCAAATGGGGTTCTGATTTATATTTTTTTAATGGGAAAGTGTAATGCCGTCTGTCCAGAGCCAGGTCAAGTAGTATTGGTGTCCTCCCTGACCCTACTTGCTCAACACAACATTCTCACCTCATCGTTGTTTGCCCGCACACTTCCCCCTGGCGGGGCTTGGAGCAATGGCAGAGAAAGCTAAGCCTAAAGATCAATTGGGTGAGAAATTTCAGACTGGAACTCCCAGGCCCCACTAGAGAACCCAAAAGCAAAGACCCACTCTTGCAAATATTTGATATAGATCAAGCTTAATTCTATAGATCTCACGTTCTCCTGTGGTTAAAATTAGATTGGACTGAGGGGAATATTTCTTGGCTGGGGTTCACTAGACCCTGGGCCCACCAGGAATTTTCTTATACTCTGACTGGAGGTCCAATCCCAGCTTGAAGGTCTATTATGATGAAATTTGGTATCAACACTTATTTGCTTAGCCTATGAGTAAGTGCCCACCTTTGGCACGAAACGCGTCAGGCTATAGTATGTCCTAATAAAGTTTTTTCATTTTTTATAATATTTTATCACTAAACAGTAAGTCATTCCCAATTTTTTTCTTTTTGTAATTATTTAACTATGTACAGCCCTTGGACTGGGAAATGTGGGATATGACTACTGTGTATAATTTTTATCCCCTTGAATAAGACGTGTGACTTTAATTAGACTTTGAACTACATTTAGAAAAGTGGAGGCATACACCACAGCAGAATTTCACATTTATTGGGATTCGCTAGACCCTGGGCCCACCAGGAATTTTCTTATACTCTGCTTGGAGGTCCAATCCCAGCTTGAAGGTCTATTATGATGAAATTTGGTATCAACACTTATTTGCTGTCCTAGATATTCCTAGCTGAAAGCATGAGCTAAGGAGGTCTTAGTCGAAGGTTGGACCTCTTTGGTCGTTGTCAAGGATCAAGGATAAAGGCCCCAATGTGAAATGTTGGTTGCACAGGTGATGATGCATTCAGTGGTATAATTACTAGGGGTGTGTGTGGGGGGGGAATGCACCCAGGCCCGCACCCCTTTGGGGCCTGCTGGAGCCACGGAAAAGTTCATTTGCAGGTGGGAGCGCCTGAAAATTTGATTGCAAGTCTGTGCACATGGTGAGTGGTGCAAATCCTGCTCCCCGGCTTCTTTAGTTACACCACTGGACACATTCAAAAAGCACCGTGTGCAGGTTCAACATGGAAGTTTAGTTTGTGTATGTGTATGTGTGTATATATATATATATATATATATATATATATATATATATATATATATATATATATATATATATATATATAATACACAAAAGCCATGAATATCTTGTAAATTATATCCTTATAATCGGTGAGTAGTGATGTCATCAGTTATAAACGGTGAGTAGTGATGTAATTTCTGTCACATGACTCACTAAAATTTGTGTATTATAATAAATAAAGTACCCCCAATTGTAAAATATGAGGATATTATAAGTTACCTCGGAGTTCAATGACCTGTATAAAAACACTCGGCCTTCGGCCTCGTGTTTTTATATGGTCATGAAACTCCTCGGTAACTTATAATATCCTTATATTTTACAAGAGGGGGTACTTTATTCACTATATATTATACAAGCTATGGACTAGGTTTGTCTTGACCTATGACTTATTTTTAAAGATTGTCCATATATCATCCCCTGGACACAGTTTCCAAACCCTATTTTCACTTACACTTGGCCATAATTCCTGGCCTGACTCACTAAGGAGCTCTTGGGAATAAAAACGGATTCAATCATTGTAGAGGAACAATTTAGTATATACAGAAACTTAACAGGGGTGTTAAATAAGAGGCAGTTACGGGTGTCTCTAAACACACGTTCTTCGAGGGCCAGCTCCTGAATGGTTAACTGTCGGCCGCCGAACTCAATGAGAAGATGGAACGCTCCCGTGTCTGTTCTGTAATTTGAGAAATAACTTACATGGCTGAAAATATCGTACAAATGATCTGGGAATGTGTGAGACATTTTTGGCTGTCATGGAAACAGCAGCCGGTGCCTCTTAATAATTTCATTTGTTGAATGTTTCCTTGACAACGACAGTCTTTCCGTATCAGTTTAAAAAAAAAGTGTTTTCTTCTTTTTCATAATATCTTATAACAACAAACATATTCTTGCCTATTAGGGCAGAGACACACGTGGAGATTCGGGGAGATTAGTCGCCCGGCAACAAATCGCCTCTTCTTCGTGACTAATCTCCCCGAACTGCCTTCCCGCCAGCTAGAATCTAAATCGCCGGCAGGATGGCACTTGGAGCGCTTCATTTTCTGAAGTCGCCTGAAGTTTCCTCGTGAGGCAACTTCGGGCGACTTCGGAAAACAAAGCGCTAAGAGTGCCATCCTGCTGACGATTCAGATTCTAGCTGGCGGGAAGGCAGTTCGGGGAGATTAGTCACCCGAAGAAGAGGCGACTAATCTCCCCGAATCTAGAAGTGTGTCTCTGCCCTTAGAGAGTGATTTGGGTCATTGGTGGAAGATCTAAATACAAGTCAGCCATTTAGGATAGTGTTTCACAGAATTCTCCTTACGTCCAACCGTGGCCACAAAGGCACCTAGTGGACTTTTTTGGCAAAATCATTCTCTTGGTCAGGGCTGGAGTGGCATAGAATGATGGCGGGTATCTCCTGGTGGGCTCAGGCCCTAGTAGACCCCTTTATAGGATTATTGCCTGAAGTTCTTTATTATATACTGTACCTCAGTGGGCACCAGATGTCAGGTTCTCTGGTGGGTCCTTTGTAGATGTTTCCCTGAAGTTCTTTATTATATACCACCATGGAGAACAGATGTCAGGTTGGTGGGTCCTAAGAGGTCCAGTCCAGGAGTGAATTTGATTGGGTCAGGTTAGCAACCCACATTATTGGCAGGTGTTCCTGCCAACACCAGAAGTGTGATATGAACTTCTTGATCCATTCCTGGCCGCACCGTGAGCTGGTTCTGGTGTCTCTGAAACATTGAATGGCTACTGAACGGTGACTTATGCAAGAGATCACTCGCCTTTAATTAACTTTGCAACAACCTTCACATTTCCAGGCTTGAGAAGGGGAGTTATGTAAGTGCTGGGGTTGACTCATTCCATGGCAACAATCGCATATCTCCTTCTTATTTATCAGGCTGCATGTTTGTGTTCTGGTTGGGGGTACAGACTGTGCTGTTTGGATATTATGTCATTTAAAGGGCACACATGCCTCTCAGTCCAGCCTTAAATATATGCTGGAATCTAGCTCAGTATCTTATAGAGGTTGATGTAAGGTTCTTTAACATGGAATAGTAGGTTTGTGCTTTTTTTTAAATTTTTTTATAAATTTGGTTGTGACTGCCTTTCCACAAGACAATCTCCCCTACCTCCCACAATGGGGGTTGCCCACCATTATGTTTATTTGTGTAACGTCTGTTCTCAAGTTGAACTAATCCATCACATACATATTGGGCCCAGACTGATCCTCCTAGTCGGTGATTAGTACAGTCCATGGCCAGGGTAGGGTTGCCGCCTTTTCCGGAAAAAAATACTGGCCTTCCTATATATTTATCTTTTTCCCTATTAATAACATTGGGATCAACCATCGTTTTTACTGGCCAGGCCGGTAAAATACCGGACAGGTGGCAACCCTACGCCAGGGTCGGACTGGGTCGGTGGGATACTGGAAAAAAAAACTGTGTGTATCCCGTCCCTTGTAGGCCCAGACCTGCTCCACATGGCTAACTGAGCTATACCCTGATCTCCCCCTACCACATCCACATGGAGTGATAAATTACACGCTGGTGGGAGGGGATTGGAGGGGGGTTGTGGCTGAGGAGGGGGGGCCTGACCCCCCCCAGTCCTACTCTGTCTATGGCGACTGTCAACCCCAGAGGAGCCGGTCTGCATTTTTGGTGGTACACTTGGTGAACTGTTAAGATGGAGGAGATTACGGGTTTTCAGTTTGGGAAGGAGGCAAAGATCCTCTGCTGCACAGGGGGAAAAAAGCTTAAAAAAAAGAAATGTTTACTTCGCCTTTAATATGCTTTATAGGATATGCAATCAAATATAGGTTTAGTTAACAGCAGCAGGGTTGAATCAAAAGCTTCTTTTCTGCTGTTTTCTGAACTATTTTTGTTTTTTCCAAAAAAAACTCTCTGGAGTTAAACAGAAGTTTTTTTTTTTGTTTTTTTTTTTTAACCAAATCTCCCCGAAATTACACAAGTGACAGAAATAGCTTCTTAACTCTCGTTCCTGCTGCGAGGAAATGTTCTGTCTGACGTGGGCGCCGGCTGAATCATTATTCCCCTTTTTTCCATAAAGCTTGGAAACTGCTGAAGGGGACGGGGTGCCACACAGGGGCCACTGCTGGAATGTAAAATTTCAAATTTAAAGGCAAATGCATGCTTAATCTTCCTCTCTCTGCTGCCTTTCTGTGCCTTGGCTAAGACTTTCCTGGTGGCATCAATGTGGTGTATGGAAGGGCTAACGCTGGCTGTTGATTTGCCTGTAAAAATGCAACAGATAAAGCATGCAATGCAATATGGCTTTTCCCACACACTTGGTATTTACTGCTATTTAAGGGGAGAATTTGGTTGTAATGTAGAAAAATCACATTACTGTCACAGATTTTGCAAGCAATGTGGAGTGGTAGGGACAGTTATAGATGCTTTGAGCTGTTAGAACTGGTCTCCGCAAAATCCATAACCCCCTTCCTTAAACTATACAGATATGAGACCTGTTATCAAGAATGCTCGGGACCTGGGGTTTTCTGGATAATGGATCTTTTCATAATTTGGATCTTCATACGTTGTCTACTATGTCTACTAAAAAATCATGTAAAAATGAAATAAACCTAATAGGCTGCTTTTGCTTCCAATGAATTCCAAGGATTAATTATCCTTTATCCGGAAAACCCATTATCCAGAATGCTCTGAATTACGGAAAGGCTGTCTCCCGCAGACTCCATAATAATCAAATAATCCAAATTTATAAAAATGATTACCTTTTTATCTGTACAGGTATGGGATTCGTTATCTGAAAACCCATTATGCAGAAAGCTCTGAATTACGGAAAGCCCGTTTCTCATAGACTCAGTTTTATCCAAATAATCCAAATTTTTAAAAATGATTTCCTTTTTCTCTGTAATAATAAAACAGTAGCTTGTACTTGATCCCAACTAAGATATAATTAATCCTTATTGGAAACAGAACCAGCCTATTGGGTTTATTTAATGTTTACATGATTTTTTAGTAGACTTAAGCTATGAAGATCTAAATTACAGAAAGATCAGTTATTCGGAAAACCCCAGGTCCCAAGCATTCTGGATAACAGGTCCCATACCTGTAGTAATAAAACAGTACATTTACTTGATCCAAACTAAGATATAATTAATCCTTATTGGAAGCAAAACCAGCCTATTGGGTTTACATGTTTACATGTTTTTCTAGTAGACTAGAAGAAGATCCAAAATACAGAAAGGTCCATTATCCTGAGCATTCTGGATAACAGGTCCCATGTCTACACTGCTTTCTTAATACAGAGAAAAAGGAAATCGTTGTTAAAAATTTGGATTATTTGGATGAAATGGAGTCTATGGGAGACGGCCTTTCCGTAATGTGGATCTTTCTGGATCACCCCCCTTGCCTGTAATGCTAATGGCCTTAAGCCACTATAATGTCCCTGACAAGTTTGGAAAACTTGCAAAATAGATGAAGCTGCTGGAAATCCTTCTTAATTGTTCATTTGGATCTGTTATCAATCGGCCCCAGTGGGGCATTATAATATAAAGAAGACCCTAATTGTATTCCTGGGGCAGTGATATTGGCACAATCCAACGGCTCATACTCATTCTATAAATAAACATTCTGGAGCAACAAAAATAACCGAGTCAGCGAGACGTCACAAAGACCAAACCTACCGCAGGCTGAACAGCAAGGGATAATAATGGATTTAGGGTTAAAAAAAAAAAAAGGGTAATTTTAGCGCTTAGCGATGACTAAACACAAGCTGGAGAAATAAAAATTAAATTGCTCCGCTGATCGGTATTAGGAGCCAGATGCTGTCAGCGCTTCCTATTTCTATTTTCGACTTCTTCCATCCCAGGCATCTTGCTGCTCCTTCCATGCATTTCTATGGACAGAAGCTGCCATACTGCTTCCTTCCAACCAATTGGGTTATTGGTTTTAAGGTGATCTATGCAGAAAGTTTCATGTGTGGCAAGCTATATGCCAACCCTTATAGGATATGTCCCCAATTTAAAGAAGGTTTAAAGCTTACTTAAAAGCATACCTCCTAGCTCCACAGGCATCCCTAATTCAATTGCAGTTGCAAGAAGTTCTTCAGCTGCCTTTCCTTTTTCCCGTGGACCCATTCACCAGATGAAGGTATACAATAACAAATAGTTCTGTTGGTGTAACCGTGCCAGAGCCATAATTACAGCTGAGTGCTGTGCGTGTGGATCAGCAGTGATAATATCGATCCCTAGGATTTATCAGAAGGACTCTTGAAGGGTGCGGGTCATGGACTTCCCTTTATCTCCCCAGGAACACTCCACTCAGACAATGACTTTATAGAGAGATCTGTCAATTCCCTGTCTCCTCTGTGAGATTATTGCCTAGTTATGGACTTTTTCACTAAAGGACATTATTTCACCACTGTTTTCATTGACGTCTCTGATTCAGTAGAGTCGCCACCTTTTCTGGTCACTTCATATCTTTCTTTTATTCCTTTCCTATTACAGTGGCTTTAAGAAACATTTTTACCACTCAGATCAGTAAAATGTCATACAGGTAGCAACCCTAACTGTCAGTTACTGAGCTGTAACATGTGCCAGTCATCGGCAAGAAGTGACTGGTTAGATTAATGGGATCATAGGACAGTCTGTATACTCCACCACCTCATTCCAACATATTTTAAAGACAAATACTTTGATTTATCCCTAAAATAAGTCACATTTTGAAAAGCTAGGGTGGCAGTTTCCTAATCTATAGACTGTCAGACCACCACCGGACCCACTAGGCCACTTTTCCAGACCTGTAACTGGTTCCTAACACGCAAGCAGATCTACGGAAGTTGATAAAGTCAACAACCGTCGCCCAACACTCTTTCTTTCTTATATAGAATAGCACCCAAAGCCTGGCTTCCAGTTTCAGTGGGAGTTTTAATTACTTGGAGCTTGTGAACAAACAGCCGAGAATGAGTCAGTCTCATTACTCATTTGCAATGTTTCTATAAAGGCAAAACAGTCAATTGGTGGAACATTACTGTTCCTGAAGGCAGTAAATGGTGCCTGAGGCTAATGCTTCGTTGGATACAGTTCTGTTCAAGATCATTGGTGGATTGCATCTTTTTTGCCCTTTGCGCCCTTCACTGCTCTTGATAAATGACCCCTAATGACTCTAAAGGTGGCTAAAAACGGGCAGATTAAAGCTGCCACTATCGGTCCTTTAGACCAATTTGGCATCTTATCTGCCCTTGTATGGAGCGTTCCGACGGGCCCCCCTGATCAATATCAGGCCAAAAATCGGCCAGATATTAATCGGGCAGGTTTGATTTTTCTTGGTGATCGAGGACCACATCGGCTAGTTGATGCGGTCCTTGTCCCATTGGTGCCCATTTCCTTCATTGTAATCCAATCGTATCGCCCTAGGGCCGAACAATCTAATTGACCCAATATCGCCCTGCCTTTGGTGGGCATATCGGGTTAAGATCCGCTAGTTTGGCAACTTTACCAAACGAGCGGATCTTATCGTGTATGACCACCTTAAGGCTGTGTCCCCAACCAGTGGGTCGCAAGCAACATGTTGCTCCCCGACCCCTTGGATATGCTCCCGGTGGCCACAAAGCAGGTCCTTATTTTTGAATTCCATTATTGGAGGTAAGTTTTGGTTGCATAAAAACCAGGTGTACTGCAAAAAACAATGTGTAGGCTGCTAGTCTACATAGGGGCTACCTATAGCCAATCACATAATATGCACCTACAGGAACTTTTTGCATGCTTGTGTTGCTCTCCAACTTTTTTTTTTACATTTCAATGTGGCTCATGGGTAAAAAGGGTTGGGGATCCCTGGTCTAAGGGCTGTGGCATCAGAGAGTTTGGTCTATTTGTTTGGGTACCTGAAGTCCTTTCCTTGCTGCAGATTGTGGGCACCTGTTACTGTGGCAGGGTTCTCAGAATGCCGAGAGATCATTACTGTGCTACTATTCCATTCTGCCCTCTTAGAAAAATTCTTGGCACTGGCCTTATAAAATGTATAGTAGGCATAGTCTGAATTCTTCTGTAGGACAGAGCATATGGCTCTGCATAGCTACTGGGGCAGTTCTGATGGGCAATAGTTTCCCCGTGCACTCAGTGCTGTATTTTGTTCTTGCATGGAAACATAATACTCTTTGTACCCTTGAGGGCCTGGAAATGATGTCCCCTCCACCTCTCCTTGTTTATGTGATATTTAATTGGATTGGTAAGGAACATGGAAAGAACAAGTGGTACCTCAAAAACGAGACTGCACATAAGGATATTTGCTTCCATGAACCCTTCTATTTGAAACAAAAATAAAACGTATTTATTACGGCTGATGCTCTGTTCCCAAGGAATGTGCACAAAACATTGTTTATCCTCTGCCTTTGTCAACGTATTTGCCCTAGTGACCTTGTTTCAAGAGCGAGCCTGCTGAACATATATGGGACCTGTTATCCAGAATGCTCAGGACCTGGGGTTTCCCAAATAACAGTTCTTTCCGTCATTTGGATCTTCATACCTTAAGTCTAATAGAAATCATGTAAACATTAAATAAACCCAATAGGCTGGTTTTGCTTCCAATAAGGATTAATTATATCTTAGTTGGGATCAAGTTCAAGCGACTGTTTTATTATTACAGAGAAAAAGGAAATCAGTTTTAGAAATATGGATTATTTGGTTTAAATGGAGTCTATGGCAGACAGCTTTTCCGTAATTTAGAGCTTTCTGTGTAAGGTATTTCTGGAAAATGGATCCCTTACCTGTACAAACATCATATATTAGGCAGGTTTGATAAAGTAATATCTGTTTATCTCATATGGAGGCTAATAATCGAACTGGGAAGTATAGTTTCTCTAGAGATTGTCCTAGGGCCGAATAAAAGGTGGATCCAATAAACCTAGAGGAAGCATCAACACCCAATAACTGTAATCGTCATCATTTGCTGCTTCTATAAAGAGAAAATAAAGATAAATTTCACTCATTAATGTGATTTTAGAGTACATATTTCATATATTTTTTTCTTTGTGATGGTTACGCACCCCCCCCCCCCTTGTCATTGCCGAGTCACCGTAGGCTCCTTCCTATGGTTATAGTTTGTCTAATAAACAAATCAAATCCAATGTGATCCTGTTGCTGGGGAAACAGCCCATTTTTGTCATTTGCAATCAGTGTAACTAGTTATTTATTTTCTTCTTTTTCCTCTTTAGTCGCAAAATTAATATAATTCTTTTTTTTTTAATGACTTGATCTTGACAAAGGCAATTGCAGGGCTGCCATCTTGTTCATGTGCAAGTGTGCTATTAGCCGGCATTTTACTGCACCCGGCAAAGAAGCGCGCTGACTAAAGATATAATTAAGGCACGCTGTGAAGGAGATGCCGAAAGCTCTTCAGGTTTCTATCTGTGACTATCCCAGCCAGAATATCAGATAAAATCTCCCTAAATAATTGACAGTCAGTCTTTCGCTGCCTGTTCCAATAATCCCATCAAATGAGTGTATTTTTGCAAAGCGATAGATATGGTACCAATAAGGGGCAAATGTCCTGAATATTCCAAGTATTTGGAAGAGTGTTTTGAGAACAAGCTTCAACTTAGCCTTTAATAACTGTGTCTAAATTATTTAGGGTATTATTATGAACCAGCCATCAGGGTCATCTCATCTAAGGTCGTCTTTTCATTGGCATAAAAACCAAGTGGCTCCACAGAATCAGCAAAATGTTTTTTGATGTTCAAGTTTGAGGTTGTGTCGTGCGTCAGGATCACTACTGACTCTGTATCAGTGGCTGATTTGGCCACTGAATTACTGGGCCAAATTTGTCCAATCCAATCTTTTGGTACCAATGTTTGGTCATAAAGACCAGACGACCTTTTGGCATCAATACTGTCTAACCTGCCTGATAGATACCTGCACGAAAAGATATTGGTCAGGAAGGGCCCATACACTGGCCAATGAGCTGCTGCCAACTCATTCTGGAGGGGCTTAAATAGCAGCTGTTATGGCCAGCTCTTATCCATTACAGCCTCACAAAAACTGCCTGCAGGGAAGATATAAAAGAAAGAACTGCAGTCCCATAGTCTTTAATGGGTCAAGTCTAATATTTTGCTGAAGGCAAGTGCTATCTGTGAGACCAGACTCATACAAACTGTCTGGCTTTGGAACTGTCCATGTGCCTACGGGTATCTTTATGAAATAAACATGCAGAAATGCACGTTTAAAGACATGTAAACATTACAAATACTCCATTGGAGACACACACAGAGCTCTACCTTTATTGAAGCCTATGAACTGGCATTTTTGGTTTTGGTCACACTCGACCCCTTTCTGTAGAGTCTTCCTCTGAGGCTGCAGGATCACTATAGAACCTAATATTAGAAACCATCTTTATGGAAGAGATGAGAGCACATCTACAGGGATCAGTGATGCTCAGCTCTACTACCCCGTTCCCTTACGATGCGGTTATTTATATACTAATACATTTGGCTTCTTTGTGATTGAAATATATTGCTTCCAGCGGTTACCATGTCAAAGAGGATTTATACCGAGAGTGCGCTGATGGAATTTTCTCTGCTTTAGCCTCTCTCTCTCTCTTGACTCTGAAATAAATTAAAATAAGTTATCCTGATTTATTGCATTTGTATTTACTTGCATAATGTTTGCCTTACTGGATCTGACTCGTCATTCCCCCTGTAGGAAGGTTGGATTGTTGGATTGACTCAGCTCTGTGCTCAGGTGTTACTAAGCAAAAACAAAGGGATGATAAAGGCTCCATTAAAATCAGGGTTTATTTTCCCTTTTGTTTCCATCAGAAGCCTCCCAGTGCACCGCCGGGTCGGACCATTATTGCTTGGGAATGTTTCATGCTGTATTTTCAATTTACGTCAGTTGAGGGGCTATGGTGAGTGTTTTGCTTCCACTGCGAACAGTGAAACCGATTACACCTCATAGGATCATTATACCCCTTTAGGGTTGAGACACACGGGCAGATTCGGGGAGATTTAGTTGCCTGGCGAATAATCGATTCTTCTTCTGGGCAACAATCTCTCCGAACTGCCTCTGCGTGTCTTCCCGTCCTCTATAATGAAAAGTCGCCTGCGCTTAAGCACAAGCAGCGCTTCGTTTTCCGAAGTCGCCCGAAGTTGCCTCACAAGGAAACTTCGGAAAACAAAGCGCCGCATGTGCTTTAGCGCAGCTGACTTTTCATTATAGCTGACTTTAGGACGAGAAGAGGGTGGGGATCAGAGTTCACGTGCCCCTCTGAAGATTTTTTTGCTGTGGGGCCCATCGCACGCTAGTTACAACACTGCTCCCATGCTCTGTTCCACACCTCATTCCGGATTTTTAGGTGCAGAGTGCAGGTATCCCCTGGACACAAATTCTTATTAAATGAGCCCCTTAGTGCTCTTGTCTGGGCCATACCTCAATAAGGCCCCAGTTCACTCGTTTCAGATATCCCTCCCGCAATGACTCTGATGATTTTTATGCCTGTTAGGAATAATAACAAAAACTAGTTCTGAGAAACCCACACGTGCCGGACCGCCTGTAATTGGAATAGTACAGCTATTAAAACCGCTTGCTTCTCTCTATATCCACTTCCACAGCAAGTTTATTCCATTTTAATTGGTTTCCTTTATTTCCGAGGATGAAGGCTGCAAATCCCCTGCAAAACTGTGCGTATTCTGCTGGGACTCGTACTTCTATGTGACTTGATCCCTGAAATTGGTATTTATAACACGGCTAGTGTATCCAAAATGTGCTGGGACACTGATAGAAATTGAGATTGATACTAAAAGTATAGGATCCGCTATCCCGAAACCCATTATCCTTTACGGGAAGGCCATCTTCCATAGACTCAATTTTAATCAAATAATCCGATTTTTAAAAATGATTTCCTTTTTCACCCTAATAATAAAACAGTAGCTTTTACTTGATCCCAACTAAGATATAATTAATACTAACTGGAGGCAAAAAATCCTATGGGGGTTATTTAATGTTAAAATAAAATGGAGTGCTGAGGTCAGCCCGTGGGTATCGAGCAGGCACGCACATCACTAGTCTGCACGTTCTCCGAGGCCCAACTTTTGCTCACTTCTTATTGGTTTAGTAAAGAGTGTATGGTTTAGTGAGCCAGCACCCATAATTCTGCATGTCATAATGCACATTCTACATATGGAGCCTCTTAGAGATACTTAACTTCATATTGACTATTCAGTAAAGGGTCTGCTCTATTTAAAGGTTGAGCCGGACTTTCTGGTTTTTTTTAAATTAAAACTAAACCCTAAAAATGAATATGGCTAAAAATGCCATATTTTATATACTGAACTTATTGCACCAGCCTTAAGTTTCAGCTTGTCAATAGCAGCAATGATCCAGGACTTCATACTTGTCACAGGGGGTCACCATCTTGGAAAGTGTCTGTGACACTCACATGCTCAGTGGGCTCTGAGCAGCTGTTGAGAAGCTAAGCTTAGGGCTCGTCACTAATTATCCAGCAGAAAATCAGCTTCCCCTGTAATATAAGCTGATGCTACAGGGCTGATTATTAAATTCTGATGCTAATTGCACTGGTTTCTGTGCTGCCATGTAGTAATTATCTGTATTAATTACTAATCAGCCTTATATTGTGACATTTCTATTCTATGTGTTCTGTATATTGTGAGTGGGTCCCTAAGTTCAGTAAGTGACAGCAGCACAGAGTATGTGCAGTTAATCAGCAGAAAAGAAGATGGGGAGCTACTGGGGCATCTTTGGAGACACAGATCTTACTGCTAAAGCGCTGTGGTTGCCTTGGGCTGGTACAGAAACTGAAAACATAATGTACAACATTTCTAGCCATTTCTTTAGTTAGGCTTTAGTTCTTCTTTAAAACTTTAAATTTCACAAATTGTTTTTAGTACTAGTATTATTATAATTTTTGAAATTTGGTCACGTTTATGTGTGGCACCCAAAGTCCCTTAAGTTCTTCTTTCCCCCCCCAGTCGAATTGTAATTAATATTCTCTTGTACATGTCGCAGGCTTGTATACTTGAAGATCTGTGACAAATAGTTCCCTATAGACCTAATCAGTATTCAGGCTGAGAGTCCTTGCGCCGCACACTAGCACGTATCAGTAAACGCATGAAAGCGTGGCTCGCTGCCGATTACTCCCCAATTCACTTCAAAGATTCCAGCAGACCAGAGAGAAACAGGGATTTTTGCTACTGAGAAGCCTTTTGTCTGGATCTTTCCGTGCTGGGCTGCTTGTGTTTAGTGCCTGAGATGCAAATATCACAGGAAGAGCATTGACACTCCCAGCATTGTATGAAAATTATCATTTTTCTTCATTAAAAGTATGGGGAGTATTTTGGCTGTTTTTTCTTACTGCAGACCCAGAAGAATTTTCCTTTTGTTAATCACACATTAGGGGGCCGATTCACTAACTTCGAGTGAAGGATTCGAAGGTAAAAAACTTCGAATTTCGAAGTTTTTTTTGGGCTACTTCGACCTTCGACTACGACTTCGAATCGAAGGATTCAAAGTAAAAATCGTTCGACTATTCGACCATTCGATAGTCGAAGTACTGTCTCTTTAAAAAAAACTTCGACCCCCTAGTTCGCCATCTAAAAGCTACCGAACTCAATGTTAGCCTATGGGGAAGGTCCCCATAGGCTTGGCTAACTTTTTTTGATCGAAGGATATTCCTTTGATCGTTGGATTAAAATCCTTCGAATCGTTCGATCGAAGGAATTATTCTTCGATCGTTTGATCGAACTATCTGTGCTAAATCCTTTGACTTCGATATTCGAAGTCGAAGGATTTTAATTCCTAGTCGAATATCAAGGGTTAATTAACCCTCGATATTCGACCCTTAGTGAATCGGCCCCTAGGTGAAAATTATTATTCTGAAAAATATAATTATATAGTAGTGATATGCGGGGCGGGTTTTTCCTGACCCGTTCCCGCCGCTGACGTCCCAAAAGGGACGGGTGAGCAGGCACGCGGCTATAAAGTCAGAAGCTGGCAGTTGAAGGTGGTGGGTGGGGAGAGCAGAAGAGGAGTGCGAGGTCGGGTATCAAGGAAGCTACATGCATACAGTATAATTTATTAGAAAAAGGCAACACAGCCCCTTTAAGGATAATCAATGTTGTCACAGGCGGGACATGGGCTAAAGTGAGTCACTACAATGATAAATGACTGACGGACCCAGAGTGGCCGAGATTGGCACCCCCAGAGCTATAAATATGGTGCTCTAAATAAAAGCTCAGCCAGGCATAGCAAAAGCCTGAACTTTTCTTATCTGTCTGCTACAGCTGCATAAAATATAGATTAAAAAAAAAAAAATCTTTTTATTATTTAACTGCACTGAATAAAAATAAGTTATTTCTCAATCGTTCCTTTTAAAATTTCCCTCCAGTCATTTAAACAGAGCCATGGGTCCGGGAAGGTTTGCCTGTGATGGACAGCTGATGCAACCTTTGGGTTTATTGCTGTGTTGGTCAGTGGGATTGCATTGGATGCCTCAGTCAATGGCAAGGGTAGAGGAGTGTTTTGTGAATTGGAGGATCTCCTGGTGACCTTCTTACCTGGTGTCAGGTGTATCTTCAGCCTCCTGCTACTGATCCATATTCTCCCTGGAGGGACAATCCAACAGTTTAGAAGATCTTCTGAGGACCTTTTTACTTGGTGTCAGGTGTATCTAGTAGAGTAACTTCAGCCTCCTGCTACAGATCCAGATACCCCTAGGAGGGCCAGTCCCACAGTTTAGAAGATCTCCTGGTGACCTTCTTTCTTGGTGTCTGGTGTATCTAGTAAAGTTACTTCAGCCTCCTGCTACTGATCCAGATTCCCCCAAGAGGGCCAGTCCCACAGTTTAGAAGATCTTCTGATGACACTCTTGCTTGGTGTCAGGTGTATCTAGTAAAGTTACTTCAGCCTCCTGCTACTGATCCAGATTCCCCCAAGAGGGCCAGTCCCACAGTTTAGAAGATCTTCTGATGACACTCTTGCTTGGTGTCAGGTGTATCTAGTAAAGTTACTTCAGCCTCCTGCTACTGGTCCAGATTCCCCCAGGAGGGCCAGTCCCACGGTTTAGAAGATCTTCTGATGACCTTCTTTCTTGGTGTCAGGTGTATCTAGTAAAGTTACTTCAGCCTCCTGCTACTGATCTAGATTCCACCAGGAGGGCCAGTCCCACAGTTTAGAAGATCTTCTGATGACCTTCTTTCTTGGTGTCAGGTGTATCTAGTAAAGTTACTTCAGCTTCCTGCTACTGATCCAGATTCCCCCAGGAGGGCCAGTCCCACAGTTTAGAAGATCTCCTGGTGACCTTCTTTCTTGGTGTCAGGTGTATCTAGTAAAGTTACTTCAGCCTCCTGCTACTGATCCAGATACCCCACAGGAGGGCCAATCCACAGCTTGGAAACCACAGATATAGTCATTTAAATTAGGTCTGTTCAGCTGCACAAAAGGCATTCCAAAGGATTTGCATGGTCTGCAGACTTCCCAGTATGTGCATAGACATCTTTGTTTGCCATTGTTACTCTTTTATTATATGTCCCCCTATACCTTGTCACACATTGAGCAACTGATCTAGTACACACAATAAATTGGATGACAATGATTTAAAATTGAATCTGATCTATAAATTGCCCTCCCTGTAGATTTGTCAGTCGGCGGTTTTCAGCAACTTCAGGGCTGATGTTCTGGAATCCCTGCGGTGCTGCAGACTGATCCATACATCCAATTTGACTCACTTCTCCTTTCAATAGATCCTTTGTTCCGAAAGGTCAACAAATTAACAATTTGTACTTGAATATGCATTTCCCATCTCTGATTCACAAAATGTCACAATTGGGGCTTTCTTGCCCATTTCTCATCACATGGCGGCTGTGCCCCCCCCCGATCTCACTGCGCAGATTGCTCCTAATCTATTTCCTGCCCGTGGATCCCAGCAGACTGCAAAAAATCTGCACAATAAGGAGAGAAAAAACCCAAGCAAGCAGTTTCATAATGCGCAGCTGCCTTTGTCATCCTCTGATTTCCTTTCTTTATCTGGAAAGGTTCTAGAAATGCTAAGGGAGGGGGGTATCTAAAAGGGCGCTGATGCCAAAATAGATGCAGCTATTGTGCCGGGTAGGATGTTGGAACATCAACTGCTATGTAAAGAGATGCCGTGACTTGATATGGGTCATGTTTATTATCTGACGACTGTGGCAATAAGTTTTATTACAGGGCGCTGGGCAGGAGGCTTTACTAGGAAATGGCAATACTCAGCAGCGAAGGTGTCAACAAACCCCATGCCATGAGGGTGATAATGATCCGTCCTCATTACACCGTTTAGAGTGAAGATGAATAAGGCTATAAAAAATAAAGGAATGGATCATTGACACACTAATGACATGGAGTTAGTTGACAGCTTTGCAGCAAGGACAAGATAAACCTTGACCCCCCCCCCCCAACCTGTTGATGTGGAAAATGCAATTATATAAATAATAAAAAGGTTATGCAAATTCAGAAATAAAATTCTGAGCATCTTTTCAAATTTACTTTGATTTTAAAGTTATTCATATATCTAATTGTCATTGAAATTGTCCGCACTGCCCTGAGCCGTCTCTCCTAATTAGTGTGACCTTATCCACCATTCCTGTAATACATGGGTTTAGAAGAATATGCAGGTATGGGACCTGTTATCCAGAATGCTTGGGATCTGGGGGTTTCTGGATAATGGTTGTTTCCATAATTTGGATGTTCATACAAATCTACTTCATACCAAGTCTACTAGAAATGTATGTAAATATTAAATAAACCCAATAGTCTGGTTTTGCCTCCAATAAGGAGTAATTATATCTTAGTTGGGATCAAGTACAAGCTACTGATTTATTATTACAGAGATAAAGGAAATATTTTTTCAAAATTTGGATTATTTGAATAAAATGAGTCTATGGGAGACGGCCTTTCCATAATTTGGAGCTTTCTGGATAACAGATCCCGTACCTGTATTTTAAATAGCCAAAAAAATAAGCAGTGTATCTGAACCAGTAATTCATTCTACTGCAGTCTGGTAAAGCAGCTTACCCTTTTAATGCTGGCCAATTATTAAATGTTCATGCTATAATGTTCTGTTCAGATACAGTACAGGTTTCATGGCTGCTTAGAAGCCAGTGAAGTATGCAGCACATTTATACTTGAATCATTCTGCAGGGATATAACTATTGAGGAAGCAGGCTCTGCCATGGGTTCCTAATTATTAAGCAATTTCAATATAATAGATCATGTTCTGGAAGTTTTATTAGTTGGGAGTTCTGCATCAGGTTGGATACTCATGGGAACCCACAGAATACTTGCAAAATAGTCAGGTTTTGGGCACAAAATCCCTTACATTGTGTATGGTCTGTGGGTACTGTATAATACAGACTGTAATCTGGGCAAACTTGACACCAGGATCAGACTGGGTGGACCATTGGGGCTGCTTCCCCGACACCCATATCTCCAAACATTTGAAGACCAAAAAGAGCAAAAAAAAGTTCTGCTGCACCGCAATATTTTTTTTTGACCACACCCATTTTGTGGGCACACCCCTAAATACCGCGTCCATTTTACAAACATTGGCAGGTTATGGAAAGTTTGAACACATTTCTGGGGGTGTTAGGGCCATGTTTTATATGTTATTACAGTTTTGCTGATAAAGGCGAATTGTCCTTTAAGCTATAAGTCTCAGTTCTTCCAAGAGACCTGCTTATCTTAAATAGTTATAGTTAGTTGTATTTTTGCTCATCTTATATTGTTACAAATGTAGCCAATTGCAGGTGCTGGGTATTCTGGGCTCTCTGCCATAAAGCCACTTAATTAAGTTTTAGAAACTTTGTATCTCGTTTTCAGGAGATCAAAGAGAAACTCAGGATATTTCATTAACAATCCGGGACTGTGGCTGAGCTGTCAGAAGTCTTGACTGTCCCGCAAAAAAAGGAACAGTTGGAAGGTATGCCCACACCCCCTCTGGGGCCCACTCGCCCACCTCCAGCCTCTCCCCCCCCCCTCCGCGCACATTAACTTACTTTTGCAGATTGGGGGAAAGGAGGGCAGCTGGGGAGTGACAGAGAGACAGTTGGGATCAGGTCTGCATTGGCGAGGCCTACCGGGTTTTTTTCCGATCTCCCACCAGCACAGTTCAACCCTGACTGACACCCACTCAGTCCTAAGAAAATAGAGGGGTTTTTGAAAGTGTGTTGATCCAGCTCCCAGAGTGATGCCACTTCAAGTCCATAGTGACGTCACTTCAAGTTTATACAAATTTGGGTAGAGTTTATAGATAACCTCCTGTGTTTAGGATCAGGTAGCAGGTCCCAGAGGAAGGGAAATCAGAGATGGGTCCATATCAATTGTACTCCTATTGACTATGCTCTCAACTCGAAATGGCTGTGCTATTATAAACTTAGAATTTAATTAGGCAGGATTAACTACAAAAAGACGACTCTGCCCCTGTAGATACAGATTAGAGATCTCGCGTGTAGTATGCATTGGTATTCAGATATTACATTTTAATTGAATGTTCTTTGAAGGTCTATCTGAGATCAGTAAAAATGAGTGGGTAATTGTTGCTCTCTATTATTTATTTTAGTCTCTTGACATCTGTTCCGCGAGCTAAAGACGATATGTACAAATCTTCTCGTATATGTCGGTGACATATAATGAGGTAGAAGCGCACCCCAATCCATCTGAAAGAGACTATATTGTTATAAAAGTTGTCTGAATTGACTTCATTTTTTATAGACTTTCATTTTTATTCTTTATGACTGTTGGCCAGGTGGAACAACCTTTATGGGAGATGATTGATGACGAGCATCTGCACCTTGTTAGTCAGATGCTGTTGGATTGGAATATTCAGCCAATTAAAGCAGAATATTCTTGTGGTTTTGGCCAATGAATGTTTTTCTGTCCTCCAGAAATATCATACTTCTACACCAAATCTTGGTTTCCACTAAAGAATTTGGATCAAGTATTGCTAATACAATAAGCAAGCTCTAGAGCAGTAGTTATGGGACTTACTTTGTTGAAGTTCACATTTGTCAAGGGATCCCCTAACTTCATAACATACATAACATAGACCTACTTCCATTAATATCTATAGGACATCAAATAAGTGTTTACCCAACATCTTACTCTATATAACCTTTAAGATAGGTTTCAAACAAGAAATATGAATTCTACTCAATATGTCCCTAACTGGGACCTCCAGACAAGTTTCTGAGCTCCCCTAGGAGGGACAACCCCATAGTTTGGGAACCACTTCTCTAGACTGGAATTTTTAAGCAAAATGAAAGTGAACCAAATTAATTTTAGTGGATTATGATGTATTGTGGAGAACCCATATACATCACGTTGACCGACAACTCATTATTTTGTCTATTGTTGTAGTTTTAAAGGGATGTATATATTAAGAATTTCTAGATCCAGAGTTCATTTTGTCATGGATCATCACACATTTATGGCTCTAGTACTAGTGTAGTTCAGCATAGTGTGTAAGAGACATGATGGTATATGGTGACCATAGTTGACATTTCCAGCTTCAATTCCTATTTTTGACTTTGATTTGTGATACATTTGCTCAGCAGAAATATTCTACATTCTTAAAGACTGATCAGCTGTGCAGAAGTATTCAAATATCTCTATGACCAGATGCAATGCTTGACATAGTTATCACTCTATAATAGATAATAAAAAGGGGAGCAGCATGTTGAGTATATATGTATATGGGGATCTGGAACTGTACAATGTTAGAACAAATATTAGGTTGGGCACTCACTGTGGTAATTTGTCCCTGGACTTGCTTGGTTACCCAATGCTTAGCTCTCCGTGGCTGAGAAGTTACAAGTCCTTTTCTTGACCAAAAACATATGACATAAAGATGGTGACAATAAACAGGTTTCCAGGATCTGGATCTGCTTTTGAGTTAAGAATGATGGAACATTAAAACATTAGTGACAGTGGAAAAGAGTTTTTATGAGATATTTCAAGCTCAGAGCTGTAAGAGCCGAGATTGTGGGAAACTGCAGAAATATATAGATGGGTCAGTATGTGTCTCTGATCAGCACAGGGAAGTGTTAAGGTCAAAGCTCCCACTTATGTTACGTTACTTGGCAAGAGAGAAGAAATGATCATATGGTTGGTGGTGAAGGACAACGTCCAATCACAGGGTGCCTTATTAAATGAGATTTGTTTGAACTGAATTTGGTTTGAGGGCCAGAGTCAGAGAGCAGGGGACCAAGGGCAATTCATGAAGACTGAAGCAACATTTCAAACAAAAATGTTGTTGGTCTAGAGCAGCTCCTATTTGTGGGCTGTGTTTTTGCAGAAAGAGCCAAATTTGTAATACTATATTATTATTATTATTATTATTGCATGATTATAAAGCACCAACATGTTCCTTGGCATTGTACAACAGAGCTGTGAGGGCAGAATACTAGTTGTAGAGGTAGAGGGTAAATGTTGTTTTGATCGTTTTTGTTCTTTGGCAACCCAATCTCCGTGTCATAGATTCCATTTCCTGATGAGGGAAAAATGTGAGAACTGGAATGTGGTCAGGCTTGCAAAGTGATGCAACTACCCTTTAAAAAAATAAATAAAAGCAGGCGTTGTGTGTAGCACATGGCAGGCATATTGTGTCGCTCTACGTGTCAGTTCTTCATGATTACAGGCCGTCCACACTCTGTTCTTTTTTCAGCTGCAGAATGGGCTTGATTGGAAAGATACTGCAGAAAGTATTATAGTTATGAAATAAAGTTTATGTATTATTATTTTTCAGCTAACTAAGGTTAGAGACAGGCTTAGGGGCCCTATAGGCTTTTTGCCCAGTATGGTTGGACAGTACTTTAAGGGGTAATGTAAAAGCTCAAAGTAGGCACCTAGTGTAGTAACCCCTGCAATATGGTTAGATAGTTTACTTTCCAACAGAGGATCAGTAAATGCTACTTGCTGATTGGCTGTTATAGGTTACTAGACTTAGTGCAAATCTTGTCCCTGTTATTACATACTATGTCTGCTCATGATCTTCTCTACGGAATTCATGAATTATTATATGGTCATTTATCCATAATTAGTCTACAAATTGGTCTGTAGATAATCTGGTCACCTTAAGCATCATCAGTAGATGCAAAGTCTTATTTTGCCCCCAAACCATGTTTCATAAACATAGACCCCACCTCTCTGCTACTAAAGCCAGTCACGATTGGTCTTCTAGCTGGGGCCTCCATAAGAAAATAACTTATTTGAATAGATGATCGGTTGATTCTTTATGGATGGTGGTTTGGATACAGTTCCAGCACCATCACTAAGGGGCAGATTTATCAAAGTTCGAAGTGAATAAGTGAGTAACTTTTGGGTACTTTGACCATCGAAAAGGCCAAATTTGACTTTGATTCGAATTGAAAATACTTCACAAATTCGACCATTCGAAAATCGAAATACTGCCTCTTTAAAAAACTTTGACTTCGACACGTCCGCCACCTTAAACCTGCCGAATTGCTATGTTAGCCTATGGGGACCTCCTAGAACCTTAAGCCAGTATTTGGCTAAGTTTTGAGAAGTCAAAGGATTTTTTTGTAGACTGAACCTGCAAGCAGTCATTATAACATTTATAGAACCATAGCAATACAGAAATTATTATCAGTGTCCAACTGGGATGCCAGGGGCCCACCACAAAACCTTAGACCGTGGGCCCAGTTTCCTCCTCTCCTCACTCAACCTCTTTATTCTCCTAGTCTTTTATATCTTTTATATCTAGTCATTATTTTACTCTATTCTTCCATTATTAAGCATTTTTCCCATACATAAATAGGGAATGACCATGAAATAGGCTAATGGTTAGAAGCAAGAGGGCCCACTGACTCCTGGGCCCACCAGGAGTTTTCCTGGTATCCCGGTGGGCCAGTCCGACACTGATTATGATACAATTAGTTGTCAGTGTTTCCCCTTGACATACATGGAGACGGTACAGTGGCCCTTTAACGTAGGATAAAAACGAAATAAATATTTGAAGTCAGGGTGGTATTAGTGGAACATTCACAATCTCTGTGTGCATGTTGTGCCTTTGTTAATGGACTGCTGGGCTCAGAAATGCTTGCTTGTCCTAGGGAAACATGTTTATTTTACATCCTCTCGTCACTGGATTATTTATGCTGCTAGATGTGCCCCATATCCACAGACTAAGTCTTATAATAATATAAAAAAAAAGATTCTTGCATTCTGTGATCCCCTGTCTGTGTTGTGCGCCTTCTGTACTCGTTAGGTGGATCCACAAAACCTGCATTGGACAAAACCCAGGGGACAAAAACAGATGAAAGTTACTCTGTGGGCTGTACATTCTCCAGGCTGTTTTATGTGTCTGGTGATACATCTTCTCTCTGCCTCCTGCAATGTTATATCTATCACGTCTCTGCACAGAGCTGGATTTGGGATGCTTCAAGCAACCGAGTCAAAAATATTTTGACACAGTTTATACAACAACCTCATAGAATTAAATGCATTGATGAAATGAGCTTGTGAGCTATTGGGTTAAACTTCTGTACCATCTCTGTAACTGCAATTTACATTTTTATCCATTATTGTATGTATTTAGCCAAATACTACCCCTGCTACCTTTTGTGTAAATTTTATGTATAATAATAAAGAAACGACTCCCTAACTGATTATTAGAAAGATTAATAAAAAGATACTTACTTAGAACTGTCAGTGCTGGGCCTTAACCACACACACACATGCTATTAATTGGATATAAACCTAAAAACTTCGGGTATGGAACCTGTTATCTAGACTGCTCGAGGGTTCCGGATCTTTCCGTAATTTGGATCTCCATATCTTACGTCTACTACAAAATCATGTAAACATTAAATACCCCAATTGGCCTCCAATAAGGATTAATTATGTTAGATGGGATCAAGTACAAGGTACCTTTTTCCTATGAGATAGAAAAAGGTAGTATAAAGTGTTTACAAATAGCTCATCCCATACCTATACAAATCATCCCAGGTTATGTCTCACTTAGAGGCTTAATTCAGTCTTATTCTGTATTGTGTATTTCCTTGAATCTGTCTCTAGGGTCAGACTCACCAGCTTTTACTTGCTGACATAATTTGGTTTGTTGGTTTGTTTTATTCTGAGATGAGGATAGATGCAAATTTATTCAGATCTGGTAGTCTATTAAATGGTATAGCTACTAGCTAGATAAATAAATTAAAATAATTTTATTACTAAGGTCAGACTTACTGGTTTTGGCTTCCTTGCTGTTTTCCGGCTACAGTCTGACAACAGACATGGTAATCAGTGTAAGACTGGGGGTCCCCCCGCTCCAGTCGGAATTCCCCCACCCTAGCAGCAACCCCCCACTGCCTCCCCTTCCCAGTACATACCTTGTTACCTTTTCTTATGGGGGCAGTGCAAAAGGTGTCAGATGGGGAGCGGGTTGGTGGGGCCCACTGGGGTTTCAAAAGGAAACCAGGTTGAGCTGTATGAACTCATGAATTCCCACAAGGTGCCCTATAGAGATGTTTCGAAACTATAAACATATAGATATAAATATAGATGTGTGTGTGTGTGTATGTGTATATATATATATATATATATATATATATATGTATGTATATATATATATATATATATATATATATATATATATATATATATATATATATATATATATATATATATATATATATATATATATATACACACACATACATATATATATATATATATATATATACATACATACATACATGGCTGGCCAGATATGGCCAGATATGGGATGACTTTGACGTAGTTGGCCAGCTTAAATATATTGCAATATATGGACAAACAATCCCTGTTTTGTTTAAAGGGTAAGGCATTTTTCAGTAGCAGTATGCACAAAATGTCGCTGTCTTAAATATATTGATAATGGGTTGAGTGCAGAGGAATCTTGTATTTGTCTATATATATATATATATATATATATATATATATATATATATATATATATATATATATATATATACATACCTCCCAACATTTTGGAAGTAAAAAGAGGGAAATATTTTTTTTTTCCGCACGTAGCGCAGCAATTTTTTTGACCACACCCCTTTCTGTGGCCACACCCCCTAATTACCATGTTCGTTTTACAAAATTTGGCAGGTTATGAAAGTTTGAAAATATTTCTCCTTATCTAAACTGTGTTTTTGTGTCTCAAAATTGTTACAAAGTATCTTATTTGCACCTGTTAGCTGTTCTGGGCTCTCTGCTAAAAGCCAATTAAGTGAGAAACTTTGTTTCATTTTTCTGGCTGTTCAGTGCAGAGAAAAGAGGGACTTTCCAGTACAAATGAGGGACTGCGGGTTGAGCTGTCAAAAGAGGGACTGTCCCTCCGAAAAAGGGACAGTTGGGAGGTATGTATATATATATATATGAGTTTTGCAGTTAACAGGAAACCTTTTCTGCCAACGGTGGAAATCTCTTTCTGTGAGTTGCTGTCAGGCCCCGCGTCGTGGATGCAGGTTTGGGAAGCAGATGATCCCATAAGTAAACAATTGCTGACACTGAATAGAACCTGCTGTTTTGTATCAAATTTACCTCTTATGAGAAACCGTAAACAAGCTGGGGAGGAGTTCAGCCGTGCAACTCATTGCTATTGTGAGCGCTTACTGGCAGGTCATGGAAACACGTTACGCCTTATTTTTTATTTTACAAAATTGGGGTTGGCTTTTCATGACGCGGTTGCGGGTTATGAGGCCAGCATATGCACAAACCGCAAGGACGACGAAAAATCTGAGGCTTTTTACCTGCTCCAGAATGCATATAATCAGGTTCAGGCTGCGTAATGAAACCTTTTTATTTCAATGTCACCTTCTCCTTTTTTGTGATTCCATTCTCTGATTGTTCTGCTGTTAGTTTTCTCTTACAGTTGCAGATTATTTGTGCTTTGCAACATTTTCTTTCTCATACAGCTTTATATGCCCTCCACTTTTTAGCTAATAATTGGGGAGCATATAAGTAATGGGGCTCTTTGCAAATTCTTTCACTTATCATTTTTACGCCTTTATGCAGTGGCATAATCAGATGTTACTGGGCCCCACAGCAAATTCATTTTAGGGCCCCCAACATATCCAGAGGTTGTCCTGTTTTACCAATATATGTTCATTAATTAGGGCCTCATGGGGCCCACTATACCTCCCGCAGCCGGAGGGTCTGCTTCCTCTTTAATTACACCCTTGCCATTATGGCTAATGTAAAAGATGATTTAGGAACAATAAATACCGTTTTGGTACTCTTGCAACCAATTGCATAGGGGTATTTATTTAATGCTGCAAACAGAAAATGATTTGACAATACCCCATGTGGCACAACAGTCATAATAACCAAAACTACTACATGTGCCATAGACAATCATTCCCAAACTAAAAGAATGACCCCAATGTGTGAGGGGGTGCCTGGAACAGCTGTGCTTATTCATATACCCATGAAAGCCCAGCTTGAAGCCTAGTTAGTGTGATATTGTTGATGAAAACGTATTTGCTGTCCTAGATATTCTTGGAACAATGGCGGATTGGCTACAATGGTTTTCTATTATTGATTATGAACCAGAGGGAGTCTGACCAAAGGTTACATCTCCAAGGGGAGCTCAAGCAAAGTAGTCCTACAAGCATTGCCCTAAGGACTGAAGTCCTAAACTGATGAGTTTCAGATAGTAAACTGTGAATTATCTGCCCTAAACACAACTACAAGGTCATCCGTAAAGTGTCTGTGAAGGTTCTCATTCATCCAGTTCATGGTATATCTAGTAGAAGTAAGTCTAGAGGACGTGCTGAGTAATCCTTGAAGACCAAAGAAGCTGCTCGGATGATTAGTGAAATGTATGTATGTGTATTTGTGTAGCGCTCCTTGAGGGCAAAGCACTGTACAGCAAAACAATAAATTAGTAGTAACAAACAAGGGGTCACTGCAATAAGAAGTAACAATAAGTGCATTATTAGAAATACAATTAACATAACTACAATTAACCTACAGATTAAGTGCTCAGTGTCAAGAAGACAAAAGGATAGAGGACCCTACTTCAATGATTACTCAGCAAGTCCAGTTGCTGTAGATTTACTTCTACTAGATACATAAGTAAAGTGAAAAGTAAAAGTGGTTTGCATAAAAGAAGACTTTGATTACTAGGAAAGCATAGAAGTGACCATTGCTTTTCCCAAATAGAAATACATCAATTATTCCAAAGCTCCTCTACTGAATATTACTCATTGCTTTCTGGTACCCATCCAATCTTTATCGTTTTGCCGACTGTGTTCCTTTGTGATAGAGGCAAATATTTGCAACTGCTTTACAGTAATTGCTCTGTTTGTGCCTTGTGTTGTATGTGTGTTACGAAACAATGGAACGCAAATTATAATGTGGGGTACTCTGAACTAAAATTAGACAAGGGAATAGAATTTCATTGTAAGACGTATTATTATTGTAAAATGAGAGAATTGTTGACCATAAATGCTGATTGGGTGCAGTGAGTTATTAGACTTGGTGCAAAATTTGGGACATATATCACTTTATCCCCTTAGTGTTTTATGTTCCCATTGATTTTTACATAGTGGACGTCAATGTACTCAATCTCCTAATGTTTCGCAGTGCCAAAAAAAGGCTCTTACACTAATGAAGTTGCAGCACTATGTTGGGTAGGTTATCTGAATGCTATTTTTATCTTTTACACATTCTCAGTTGTATATTATATTTGTATATTGTATGGCAAGGGTAAGTCCACCTCTTATAATTATATTTTTTGTGCTCCGTAAATAATAGGGATGCAACAAATCGATCTTTTGGGAATTTGGCGGAATCCTTTACACAGGATTCAGCTGAACCCCAAATCAAATCCAAACCACTTTAAGGAACAGTCAAGATATGTGAACTGCACATCCAAACCATAGCTCACATGGCAAATTTTGTAGGGTGTGAAACCAGTTCAGTGCATCCCTTGTAGATATCTTAAAGGAGAGCAATATAAAGAAAGGTAGGCAAAGTCCTGACCAGATGGATGAGACAAAAACTCAGCACATGAGATATTTTTTATTTGGGTATCCCTGTCTTCATAGTCAACCATAGTTCTTATGGTTTTACTAAAATATTGTGTTTTACTAAAAACATTATAATGAAAATAAAAATGAGGAAGTGAATGTGCAATTGTAGAAATGAAAGTGGGATATAATCAGTTAGATATGACATGGAACATGGATTCTTAAGATGTGATTTGGGACCCAAAATTGCCTACTTGTGTGAAGAAGGACAGTAGATATATCATACATAGAATATGTCAGAGAGAGAAGTGGGGTGGTAGATATAACATACATAGAAGTTATGAGAGAAGAAGTGGGGTGGTGCAGGCCCGGATTTGCGGCAAGGCCGCATAGGCCCGGGCCTAGGGCGGCAAAAAAATAGGGGCGGCATGCCGCCCAGCCGCATTATGGGGCCGTGTGCGTCCCCATTCAATTACAGCAGCTGCGCCGGCGTTTTTTCGCCGGCGCGCTGGGAAGGGGAGGTGAGGTGGGCGCTACGACCGCCTGGTCGGACCACGCGGCCTAGGGGCGCCCGTCATTGAAATCCGGCGCTGGGGTGGTGGATATGATATACATAGAATATATCAGAGTGAGAAGTGGGGAGATGCATATTAGATACATAGAAGATAGAGTGAGAAGTTAGGAGGTTGATATGCCATACATAGAAGATATCACAGTGAGAAGTGGGGAGATGAATATAAGATACTTAGACGATAGAGTGAGAAGTGGAGAGGTGGATAAACCACAAAAGAAATCAAAGTGAGAAGAATAGTGGGCTGCACTTTTTCCTCCATCTATGGATTGCAAGGAGACTCAGTGTAGTCTGGAGCTTGTATGTTCTCCCTGTGTAGGTTTCCTCTCTTTCCATTCCAAAAATATACAGGCAGGTTAATTGGTGGGACTGATGTGCATGATGATTCTTTGTTTAGCCCTTTGTAAATGTATCTGCCCTATATAAATATAGGATAATCTGTTGGGCGATGACCTCCCACTTGTCCTAATAGAGTTAATTGGCCATCAGCATTCGCAGCCATAACTAACTGTCTCTAATCAGACTGGACATTGGTGTAATTGCAATGGTTTCTGGACAGCTCAGTCACAAGCAACAGAACCGGCGTATGTCCAACATTCTGATACACAGACCAAGCTGGTACCTCTATAGAGTAGAATAAAGACAGTCTCTTCTTCTTCAGGATTCTTCAGTGGAAGAACATGAACGTTCTGGAATACTGAGCCAGGTGAGAGTGTCCAGGCAGATTCCCTCGATGCTTCAAACTGCTGCGATGCATTTGTGCATGAGCAGAATATTCAAGGTTAAAAATAATTTAATAGCAATGTAAGTTGTATGTTGATCCAGGGAGTATTTACGATTGCAATTATTGAGTTCACTGTTTTTCCTTGGAGCAAAATTGGCAAGAGCTTCTGGAGTTCTCCCTTGTAACCTAAATTATTATAATGCTTTATTTATATACTGCTGACATGGTTACTGAATTAATGTGTGGCTTTGATGGATACCTGGGATTAATTACTAACTACCTGCTCCTAATTTCCAGTTCCCCCCTGTTTGTGTCTTTCTGAATCAAGGAATTGTTATGCCTTGAAATGTCCTTGGTTTGTAAAACTGACCAATTGCTTAGAAGCATTTAGACAATAGCAGTGTCGCGAGTCATAGTTTTTTCTGTAGATATAGTTATTCAGATATGAGACCTGCTATCCAGAATGCTCGGGACCTGGGGTTTTCTGGATAATGGATCTTTCCCTAATTTGGACCTTCTTACCTTAAGTCTACTAGAAAATCGTTTTTCTGCCTCAAATCCACACCAGCTTCAAGAGAAATGATTCTGTACTAATCAAGGTTTAATGTAGGAATTATTTATATTATATAGATGATGAGTAATTGCCTTGGTCGTATATGAGTGGCTAAAGTGTACAGGTATGGGACCTGTTATCCAGAATGCTCGGGGGCCTGGGGTTTTCCAGATAATGGATCTTTCCTTAATTTGGATCTTCATACCTCAAGTCTACTAGAAAATCATGTAAACATTAAATAAACCCAATAGGCTGGTTTTGCTTCCAATAAGGAGTAATTATATCTTAGTTGGGATCAAGTACAAGCTACTGTTTTATTATTAGAAATTTGCGTTATTCGATTATAATGGAGTCTATGGGAGACGGCTTTCTGTCTGAGCTTTCTGGATAATGGGTTTCCAGATAACGGATCCCATACCTCTATTTAATTTGCTTTGGTGAATGAGTGATATTGAATAAAAATATATATTTAGAAACAAGTATTTTTTTTCCACCTGTTTTTCTCAGATCCTCTTTTTGTGGTCCATTGGCCTGTGAATAGTTTATACGGGGAGTGATATAATGAAAGCCTCGGTCACCTTTATGACTGCAGACCTATTATTGGTTGCAATGGGTTACAAGACCTGGAGCAAGCTTCACAACTTTTATTGTATTACCCTGCTAGAATGTCAGCTGAAATAGTTCTTCATCAGTCCAGCTTCGACCATAGCTTGGTGTAACGAGCTCCATTTATCAGGCAGGTTTATTTCTCTGTTACTCCAGGATGACAGCACTTACCTCTACTTCGTTAAAATAAAAGCTTTTCTCGTCTCCCACTTCTTGGTTCCATAGAACAAACTGAAATGAAAACAATCTGTTATTGGCAAGCAATAAAAAAACAAAAGGCTTTGCTGTTCATTTCATTTGAATGGACAATGTAAAATTCAGGACCAATTTAGGGGGTTGTGAAAGTCATAAGCTTATGCCTTTGGCTTGGAGTGACACAGGGTTTTTCAGATGGAGGATCGGTCTTTCTGATTGTGCCCTGAGGTATATTATTATGGGGTTGGATTTAGAGAGGTGGGGGGCACAGAGGGCAAATTCTATGTGCAGGTGTAGGACAGCTTCATGGGTGCCACTATGGCCCCCTACATGTACAAATATAGTAATTAGGGATGCACCGAATCCAGGATTTGGTTCAGGATCGGCCAGGATTCGGCCATTTTGAGCAGGATTCAGCCGAATCCTTCAACCAAGCTGAACCAAATCCTAATTTGCATGCAAATTAGGAGCAGGAAGGGAAATTGTGTGACTTTTTGTCACAAAACAAGGAAGTAGAAAATGTTTTCCCCTTCCCACCCCTAATTTGCATAAATTTGCAAATTCAGATTCGGGTTGGTATTCGGCCTAATCTTTTGCAAAGGATTGGGAGGTTCGGCTGAATCCAAAATAGTAGCTTCCCTTATAATAATGCATGATTTTGTGTACAAATTAGGGATGCATGGAATCCACTATTTTGGATTCGGCCGTACCCCTGAATCCTTCCCGAAAGGTTCGGCCAAATACCGAACCAAACTGAATCAACTGGGCAACTATGTTTGTAAATGAGCCCTAGAACATATTCAAATTCGCCAGTGAGACTAACCAAATTCAGACTGTGCATGGGATCATGGAGTTGACAGATAACCATGTTCGCAACGTTAACAACATAATGCAAGTAATCTTTTGCTGTGTTGGAGTGGGGGTTGCCACTTGGCCAGTAAAAATGTGCCACCCAAGTGTGCCAAAAGGTTGGCCACCCTAGTTGGAGTTGCCATGCACAAGTTTTACTTTAGCTGCAATGTCTCTTATCAAAGGGTGAAAATGTGAAAATCCAAGGAAAGAGGGAAGAATTTGTCTTGCTTTAAAAAAGGTAATCGCAAAGTATGAGAAATATGTTGGCCAAGAACTGAAACAGACGTTACATGATGTTTGAAGTTCCATTAAAGAAGGTGCTTTCCCATGTAGACAGTGGGCCCATTGTAATGGGATAATTCCCAGTCATACCATTACTCATTCCTTAAAGGGAGTTCCCATGAGGATTTAAAGGCTCGCACGGTTGTAACAGCAAAGGTTTAAGCTATCATTTGAAATGCCCCTGTGGCCTATTATACACGGGCAACCAGCTATACAGATTAGATGGAATGAACTAGGGATGCACCGAATCCTTTGCGAAAGATTCGGCCGAATCCTTTGCGAAAGACATGTCCGATTACCGAATCTGAATACTAATTTGCATATGCAAATTAGGGATGGGAAGGCGGAAACATTTTTTACTTCCTTGTTTTGTGACAAAAAGTCACGTGATTTCCCTCCCCTGCATTCTATGCATCCCTAGAATGAACATAAATCAATGATTGGGAATTTTAAAGGAGAAGGAAAGGTTAAAACTAAGTAAGCCTTATCAGAAAGGTCCATCTAAATATACCAGTAAACCCCCAAAATAATGCTGCTCTGAGTCCCCTGTGAAAAGAAACACTGCATTTCTTTCCTTCTATTGTGTACACATGGGCTTCTGTATCAGACTTCCTGCCTTCATCTTAAACCTCATTGCCCTGGGCAAGAACATGCTCAGTTTGCTCCTCTCCCCCCACCCCTCCCTTCTCTACTGTAATCTGAGCCCAGAGCAGGGAGAGACTCATGCAGGAAGTGATGTCACACCATGTTAATACTGCAGCTCCTATCCTAAACAAACAGAGAGTTTCTAGAGCTTTTTACTCAGGTATGGTAAAACATTCTACAGAATAAATATAGCATTCTATCTTGCACTATTGCAGCTAATCTATTGGCGATAAAATGCCTCTGTAGCTTTCCTTCTCCTTTAACTCTGAAAAAAGGAAAAGTAGAGGGTGATGGTGAAAAGGAAACCAGGATATCTACTGAGCTTCTCATTTGCCTTATTGGATTTGGCTTCTCTTTTGCCTTTTTTAACTGCAGTAGCATACCTCCCAACTGTCCCGTTTTTTGCTAGACAGTCTCGATTTTGACAGCTCAACCTGCAGTCCTGGGTTTGTTACTGATATGTCCCGACTTTCTCTTTGATCTCCTGCACTGAACAGAATTTCTAACTTAATTGGCTTTTGGCAGAGAGCCCGGAATACATGGCAGTTGCACTTCAATACTTAACAATTTAAGATACGCAAAGAAACAATTGTAACAATTTAAGATAAACAGGTCTCTAGGGGAAACTGACTTGCAGCTTAAAGGGCAATTCACCTTCATTAGCAAAACTGCAACAGAAATTCAAACTTTCATAACCTGCCAAATTTTGTAAAATTAACATGGTAATTAGGGGGTATTTGTCCACAAAAAACGGCGTGGTCCAAAAATTTTCAGTTTACTCCATGTAGCAAATCTTTTTGTCCCTCTTTCTATTTCCAAAATATTGGAAGGTATGCAGTAGCACAGAAGGTAATTTTGGGCTCTTCAGTCCATGCAACTTTTTTTGTTGCATCTTCTTCAAGGGATTTTGTCATAATATTTATGGTGCTGCTTTTATTTCTAAATTACACTGTTTACACTGCAAATAATTCACTCTACAATATAAAATTTCATTCCTGAACCAGCAAGTGTATTTTTTAGTTGTAATATTGGTGTGTAGGTGCATCTCAGGTCATTTTGTCTGGTCATGTGCTTTCAGAAAGAGCCAACACTTTAGGATGGAACTGCTTTCTGACAGGCTGTTGTTTCTCCTTCTCAATGTAACTGAATGTGTCTCAGTGGGACCTGGATTTTACTATTGAGTGCAGTTCTTATATCTACCAGGCAGCTGTTATCTTGTGTTAGGGAGCTGCTATCTGGTTACCTTCCCATTGTTCTGTTGTTAGGCTGCTGGGTGAGGGTGATATCACTCCAACTTGCAGTACAGCAGTAAAGTGTGACTGATTTTTTTTCATAGCACAAGTCACATGGCTGAGGGCAGCTGGGAAACTGACACTATGTCTAGCTCCATGTCAGATTTCAAAATTTAATATAAAAAAGTCTGTTTGCTCTTTTGAGAAATGGAGAAGTGGAGCAGCACTATAAACTGTCAGTATGTCTTTACACTGTTACATGTTTTTGCTGATTTGAATGATGAATGAATATCTCGCTTTCCTATTGCACAGCTTTATATGTACAGGTTTTGGACCTGTTATCCAGAATGCTCGGGACCTGGGGTATTCCGGATAATGGATCTTTTTGTAATTTGGATCTTAATGCCTTAATTCTACTAGAAAATCATTTGAAAATTAAATTAACCCAATAGGCTGGGTTTGCTTCCAATAAGGATTAATTGGGATCAAGTACAATGTACTTTGTTATTATTATGGAGAAAATGTAAATAATTAAAAAAAAATTGGATAAAACGGAGTCTATGAGAGATGGCTTTCCCTTAATTCTGAGCTTTCTATATAACGGGTTTTCGGATAATGGATCCCATACCTGTATTTTAAAATAATGAAACGTTATTAAATCAGGAAAGAAATGAAACAAATGAACCAAATGTGTTGCGCCCAAACCCTTGTGATAACACGAAACGCATTAGGAGTGATGTTCGGGAAATAAAGATTTCTTTTTAATACTTTTGGAAGTGTATGGTTCTTAATTATATCTTAGTTGGGATCAAGTACAAGCTTACTGTTTTATTGTTACAGTGAAAAAGGAAATCATTTTTGGATAACGGGTTTCCGGATAACAGAGGCCATAGCTGTAGCATAAAAATCAATATATAGGACCCATGCAGTTGACGGAGAACATTGCACAGGCAACATGGCAGCTCCTGCTCACAAGTCTCAATCCAGACAGGCAGAGAAAGGTTATTTTATGTACCTAATAAGTAGGGATGCACCGAATCCACTATTTTGGTTTCGGCCGAAATCCCGAATCCTTCGCGAAAGATTCGGCTGAATACCGAACGGAATTTGCATATGCAAATTAGGATTCGGGTTTGGTTCGGCCGGGCAGAAGGATTCGGCTGAATCCAATCCTGCTGAAAATGGCCGAATCCTGGCCAAATCCCCACCCGAATCCTGGATTCGCTGCATCCCTACTAATAAGCAATACTGTAGTGTTTTATTGAACTATAAATATAAGCTGTATTTCTCCTGCAGTATTCATATAGAGGTGTTGCAGTCCTTTTAACCAAGATTTTTCTGGCTGCACTCTTTGCGTTCCCTCCTATGCCGGAATTGTGGCAGCAAACTCACCCACAGGCATGTATAGAATATTTACAACAGCTGCTGGGCTGCCTTCCATTCATATCAGGAGCTTCCGTTACAGCTTCTCCGACACACCCACCGCCATACAATGAAAGCCGCAGCTTTGGTCGCCCTAATCCGGCTTTTGCAAGGTGGCAGGGAATGCCACCCACACGCACACATCACGCCGGCTCCTCTCTGAAGAAGAAGGCTGGCATGATTAAAATGCCCGGTGTAACATCGACGCACAAGTATGACTTCAGGATTTGATATAAAAATATAAACCCTTTTGGGGGGTTATGGGCATTACCCGCGACTGTTTGGCATGGCAGACGTAAATCCATCGCCCCGGTATTGCCTGAGAGGGCAGTGATGTGACTTCTTAGTTATGTTCTCTGCTCATTGGAGCATTTTCTAATTCGATTTTGTGTGTGTGCTCACCGGAATAATCACACTAAGCTCAGCTAATCCTTATCCTAATGGAAAAGGGATAGGAGACTATCTTAAAATAGTCTGCAGAAGATGACTGGCATAAAAAATAATAAAATAAATAATGAGTTGCCAGTGTTGTTGGTGCTCCAGCAGGGTCCAGGTGATTACCATTCAAGTCAACAGAGGGCTGGTTTACAGCTTTTTGTCCACTGGAATCACATGTGTGGGCATAAAACGCTTGGGATCTCCTTGTGTGCCATTGGCCTTTCTTTTATTGACGTGGCCCTAGTGTGTGACCCTCACATTACCCAACAACAGTCGCCTAATGTCACCCTATATGAAGTTGCTGGCTATTGGGTGGAACACGCTTAGCTTTGGGCTGTGTTGATGCCAGTTTCCTAGCTGCCAACCCTGTTTTTCAGTTACAAAATCAGTGCTGGAACATATGCCTATGCATATTACCCTAACTGCCCACTGGTTCCTCCATCTTCACTGCCCCCAAATGGGCCGATTGAGTTTATGGAAATATTAATTGGAGACTTCCAAGCGAGGACAAAATAAGGGACCCCTAGCAGCACCCTGCAGTTGGGGTTCAGCTTTCCTACTGAGTAGCCATGGAGGTTTTTTTTCATTGGTCTTTTCATGTACAGATCTCATAGACCCACATCCAGAGCAAACAATAAAAATCTGAGGTTCTTCGAGTTCAGGGATCCCCAACCTTATGAACCCGTGAGCAATATTCAGAAGTAAAAGGAGTTGGGGAGCAACACAACCATGAAAAATGTTCTTGGTGTGCCAAATAAGTGCTGTGATTGGCCATTTAGTAGCCCCTGGTGGATTGTCAACCTACGTTGAGCAGTGTCGGACTGGCCCGGCGGGATACCGGGAAAATACCCGGTGGGCCCCGACCCTAGTGGGGGCCAGTCCCCCTCTCCCAAACAGTTTTTAAAAAAATAATAAAAAAAATCTCGGCGCATAGCAGCGCCGTTTGCGCATGCGCACCGAGCGCCGTTTCCGTTTGCGCATGCGCGCCGTTTGCGCATGCGCGATGCGCCGCCTGGGCACCGAGCAAGGATTCGCCTAACAAGTAGGTAGCGGGGGCCAGAGGGGGGCCCTGGACACCAGTCCCAGTGGGCCCCGGACCCCCCAGTCCGACCCTGACGTTGAGGCTCTGTTTGGCAGCAAACCTTATTTTTCTACAACCAAAAATCCCAAGCCTGGGATTCAAAAATAAACACCTGCTTTGAGGCCACTGGGAGCAGCATCCAAGGGTTTGGAGAGCAACATGTTGCACACAAGCTACTGGTTGGGGATCTAGTTTATGTCCTAAAGGCAACTCTCATTCAACCTATCACTATTTGGCTAAGGTTTGACTACAAATTGAGGCACCATTTTAAAACCTATGGGATCCCCAATATTTCCTCCTACATTATGGTTCGGCGAGGGGCGAGGTCTCTGTTTGTGTGGGTCCCCATACAGTGACCTCCTAAAGACAGACCTGGTCTACAGAGAATGAGGTCAATGCTAGAGATTGTCAAGCTTTATTTTCCAAATTACAACTAAGATTTAAGGTAGCAAGCTGTTCTTAAAGTGCATTGGGCAGTCAGACCTAAGTTGGCCATAGACTAATTGTTCACTCTTAACCATGTTGGCAGCCTGTTGGCATGTTTATTTGGTCAAGATCTGGTTTAGATGGATTTGAGTGGGTCTGCATAATTTCCCATGTAATGCAGTTGTTGGTTTGGGGGGATGAAAAATCAGATCAGTGTGGTTTGGCCAACATCTCCTGTGTATGGCCTGTACTAAATGTACTAGATGTCATAAGTTTGGAGCCACTAATAGGTGACTTAGCCTAATCAAGAATATGGCAGATCCAACTGAAATGGGTAAGGAAAAATATGTTGGCATTCTCCAAACACATCAAACCATAATTTACATTAGAGGGCAAATACATGGAGTAGTCATGTTTATATGAACAGGGTACAAAGTAGTTTCCTCTTCCCAGACAGAAAAATGTAAAATTATGTTTTCTTAAAAATAAAAAAGAACATTTAAATGAACAGAATCATTTGGGAATGTGTTTTTTTTTCCTTGTCGGTGAAGCGGATTTTTAGGATGTTTATTTTGTTAGAGATTTGCATACAGCTGAGATGCCTCCGGGCAATTTCTGTCATTGCTTTTAATATAATGGAGAAGATTAATGCTTTAAAGTTACAGGATGTATTTTGTGCAGGTCCCATGGGATGGATACAATTTCCTCCAATCCGCTTT
The DNA here is from genome assembly GCF_017654675.1 of Xenopus laevis. NCBI lineage: Eukaryota > Metazoa > Chordata > Amphibia > Anura > Pipidae > Xenopus > Xenopus laevis. The sequence goes on along the minus strand of NC_054381.1, from coordinate 17,712,380 downwards.
TACTCTATCATCAAGTGTTTTAATCAGAGCAGCTGATTGGCTGTTTGGAAGCAGAAGTAAGAGTGGGAAGTAAAAGTTCTGTACTTTATTATAACAACAAAAATTATTATAATCAACTTGAATATTGCTTATTGCTTTGGGGAGGTGTAGGGTACTAGCACATGTGACACTACATACACCCCACTTCTGTCTCACTCACAGCTGTATTTAGGGGGAATAGTCAGAGATGGTGCCGATAGTAACAGTGGAGATAATAGTCTCTGGGAAGGGAGTGTGACTGTGGGATAGCAGGTATAGTAGGGAGAGATGGTGTCTATAGTAACAGTGGGATAATAGTCTCTGGGAAGGGAGTGTGACTGTGGGATAGCAGGTATAGTAGGGAGAGATGGTGCCTATAGTAACAGTGGATAATAGTCTCTGGGAAGGGAGTGTGACTGTGGGATAGCAGGTATAGTAGGGAGAGATGGTGCCTATAGTAACAGTGGATAATAGTCTCTGGGAAGGGAGTGTGACTGTGGGATAGCAGGTATAGTAGGGAGAGATGGTGTCTATAGTAACAGTGGATAATAGTCTCTGGGAAGGGAGTGTGACTGTGGGATAGCAGGTATAGTAGGGAGAGATGGTGTCTATAGTAACAGTGGATAATAGTCTCTGGGAAGGGAGTGTGACTGTGGGATAGCAGGTATAGTAGGGAGAGATGGTGCCTATAGTAACAGTGGATAATAGTCTCTGGGAAGGGAGTGTGACTGTGGGATAGCAGGTATAGTAGGGAGAGCTGGTGCCTATAGTACAGTGAGGAAAATAGACTACAATAAGTAGCTGTTTTTCTAAACCATACCACAAAGATAACCCTGGTCACCGTTTGTATAAATGTGATCTTATTGTTCATATTCAGCATTTTTTCTAATTTACCCAAATCTAAATTTAACAAGGTTGTGTTGTTGCTATTTTTGCGCTTTGTTCCACCCAATTTCAGTTGATAGCGGTTATGACTGAATGAGCCCTTCTGCATGTCAAGCTGTTCTGACTTTGAATTGCAAACGAGGATATTATGGCTTCACAGAGCCTGATGAATTCTCACTGCACGTTGCAGAACTGGTAATGGGAACCACATGAACCCGGGCCTGTGTATTACAGAAGCAGTGGTGATTTGCTTTTCTTGTCTAATAGAATCAATGTGGGTCCTCAGATTCTTCTGAGATATATATATTTGTTATGAAGCTGGTCAGGATTTTTCTGTATAAACCAGTGGAGGCATTACAACTCCCACCTGCTACTGAGCTAAAGTAGGCATCTGGTTCCTTTTCTGTATATTATATTTGTATTTCGTGTGCTCCAAGACTCTTGTTGACTTTTATATGGAAGGAGGGTTCCAGTTGGACAGCCCTGCTTTAGCCGCTAATTATTTGTTTCCCTAATTTTCTAGATGTTGGCAGTCTTGGTTAAACTGATAGGCCTGTGATTTTTTTGTAGTTCCCATAATAACTAGTTGACTTGCAGTACCGCTTTTTACCTGTTGCTAGAGGCCGACCATCCATAGCCACTAACAGAACAGTGGCACTTTAAATAGATTGTCTGCAGACAACGTTGTTATTGTAGGGTCAATGTAATGGTGGGATATAGCATGCATCATTTTCAGTACAGAGAGAGAAAATAAAATCAATTTTTTCCCATTCCACATGCAATACAACAGGCATGATGGCTAAGTTTGAGTAATTTTTGTATTATTGCAGGAGGAGCTGGTAATTCCAGCTATCATGAGACCTGCAGGCAGACCTAACGAGCACAAACAAAGCCTTGCGATTTATTTATAAGGGCAGATACACACTACTATTTAGGGAGATTAATCGCCCAGCGACTAATCGCTTCTTCTTCGGAAGACCAATCTCCCCGAACTGACTTTCCGCCGGCTAGAATGTAAATCGACATCGGGATGGCACTTGAAATGCTTCGCTTTCCGAAGTCGCCTCGCGAGGAAACTTCGGTGACTCCGGAAAGCCGGAGCGATCCGAGCGCCATCCCGCCAGCAATTTACATTCTAGCTGGCAGGAAGGCAGTTTGGGGAGATGAGTCGCCCAAAGAAGAAGCAATTTGTTGCTGGGCGACTAATCTCCCGGAATAACAGCGTGTGTCTCTGCCCTAAGGGGAAAAGGGACATGCTAAGATTTGGTGAGATTTAGTCGCCGGGCAACAAATTGCCTCTTCTTCGTGCAACTAATCTCCCCGAAAAGCCTTCCCGCCGGCTAGAATCTAAATCGCCGGCGGGATGGCACTGGAAGCAATTCGTTTTCCTCATGAGGAAACTTCAGACGACTTCGGAAAGCCGAAGCATTCCGAGTGCCATCCCGGCAGGATTTACATTCTAGCCGGCGGGAAGGCAGTTCCGGGAGATCAGTTGCCCGAAGAAGAACCGATTTGTCGCTGGGCAACTAATTTCCCGAAATAGCAGCATGTGTCTCTACCCTAAGGGTAAGTGCACACGCTAAGATTCGGGGAGATTTAGTCGTCTGGTGACAAATCGCCTCTTCTTCAGGCGACTAATCTCCCTGTAAAGCCTTCCCGCCGGCTAGTTGCCTAAAGGGGAAACTTCGGCCGACTTCAGAAAACAAAGTGCTATGAGTCCCTTCCCGCCGGCGATTTAGATTCTAGATGGCAGGAAGGCAGTTCGGGGAGATTAGTTGCCTGAAGAAAAAGCCGTTTGTCATGGGCGACTAATCTCCCCAAGTAGCTTTGTGTGCCCCTGCCCTAAGAAGCCGTACCGGCTTACTCATCCCCGGCAAAAGAAGAAGCTCATCAGATTAACATCCCCATGATAGCTATAAAAATAACAGAAGGACTGATTCAAGAGGTTCCCTCCCCCCTCCACCTTGTTTTATTGCTGTTTGATTTTTGGATGCATTTAAATCTAATGAACAATCTGATTGATGGATGAATCATCATGTATGATGACACCGCACATCATTCTCTTTTCGGTTCCGGTAGATTCCATTTCCAATTAAGCAAGCCGGCCACAAATTCATTTGGTTTTAAGCAATGGTCCCTCTAAGACAGTGTTACCCAAACTGTGGGGCTGGCCCCTCTGGGAGGCTTGAAAAAGTTGCAGGACGGGTGGGTGGCTGAGCCTGAAGGCCAGTTTAGGTGAGTTTAGGGGACAATTAGCTCTCCTAAATACAACTGGAAGCCCAGCTTGAAGGTCAAACAAGGTAAGGTTTGGGGTGAAAAGTTTCTTGCTCTCTTAAGGCCCCCATACACGGGCCAATAAAAGCTGCCGACAGACCAATCGAAGACCAAAGCGTCCCCAATCGATATCTAGCCGAAAGTCGGCGATCGGGCAGGGTAAAAAAATCCCGTCGAACTGCGGCCGCTTCTGTTTGTTGATGCGATCCCGCGATCCGACCGCCCGTATAGCCACCATTCTGATCCGATCGTTGGGCCCTAGGGCCCATGATTTGATCAGCCCGATATTGCCCATCTCAATGTGGGCATATCAGGGAGAGATTCACTTGTTTGGCGACATTGCCAAACGAGCGGATCTCCCTGTGTATGGCCACCTTTAGGAACTGAATGACTGATACTCCTGTATTTTTAACCTTGTCATGAGAAAAATGCGGCCCTACAAAAGGTTGGACCTCCAAGGGGATCTTGAACAGAAAAAAGACAACCATTGCTCTAAGCTGTGGGGGCCAATACATTTAATAAAGCCTCCTACAAACAGGAGACCTTTTATGTTCACATGGACATGGTGAAGTCCAATTTGTTGGTTTTTATTGCTTTTGCTTATATGGTTTTGGTTTTTACCATGGACTTCTCAGATCTAAATGCAGATGGGAACAGTCAGGAACAAGTAAATATAGGGTGTATTTATCAGTGACCACCATAAAAAAACATTTATGTATCATTTTCTTACTGGCTGGCCAGAAGCAGCATCTCCAAAGCTTATTCCTTACTCTTCCCTGGCTCTTGAATTACTCACGTCCCATAATGGCAGTCACATACAGTATATGGGTAAAAGCACTACCAATAGGGAGATGCAGGACAGAAGCCATATCTTATGAAAAGTCTGGAAAATGTCTTGTCTCCATGACAAATGTTGCTCCTGCTTCTTTGTAATGTATTTTGCCTTTTACATAGGCTTCGAGTAGATGTGTCCAGCTTTTTACGCAGCCAGAGAAGGTCCACAAGTATAAAAATGTCTTTGTGTGGCCATTTTGGCAGATTTTGTGGGATGCTGGAGATTTTAGTTGGGCCGCTTGTGATTGTCTATCATTGCAGCCTCTCCTGTGACCTTGGTCCTTTCCTTTGGCTGCAGGTGACCACGTCTTATGTGTTTTATCCCTGCTTCTACTGGGTATGGAGTCTTTTATACCTCCGCAACTGCTCTCAATTTAAAAGACAATTCCATATCAGTTTCCTTCCCGGCTAGATGTAAATAAGGAATTGCCCAGTCTTGTCAAAAACACTGTACCAGCTGTCATCCAGATGAAGTCTTGAGGTCTCAGCTGCCCTTGTAAGACAACATCTCTGATAAGCTGTCATGTTGTTCCATTACACCACATCGCCACCTAAAATAAACCTGAACTTTTATACAACCCCAGAATTTTGAATTTGTATACGGCTAGAAAAAAAAACAAAAAAACCCTGTTTTTTAAGCTGTCATTTTTGACAACCAGCACCCAACCCTCTTGTTCCTTGAGCTGCTCCTACTTAAGGCCAGCAGTGCTGACAACTCCTATTCAGTGCATGGAACGGCTTGTCTGAACTGTGATTCCCAAGGTCGGAGTATGGACAAAGCATATATTATATTAGGTACCAGCTGTAGGTTCTGCACAGCAGAGGACTCTCCTATCTCCATCCGAGGACCCAGGCATCAGTAACTGCTGAGCTTTCATTCATCCATTTTCTTTCTTTGTGATGGAACCGTGGATTATTCCATTGATTCTTCCCCTCATTTAACCTTGGCCTTATCTGTCCTTGTCTTCGTCTATCTGATCTCATCAGCCTGATTTTTAATATTTCGGCTCAGGAATGGGCTGGGAGGCAGATGTAAAAGCTCAGCTCCTGGGTACTCTGCTTCATTTCAGTACATACAGAGGGGTGAGATCAGCATCAACAAAGAGGCAGACGACTTCTCAGCCAAAAAATGTCTTGTGCATCAATAAATATTTAAATATCAATCTGACTAGATAAGGAAACAATGACCAGACGTTTTATGATCAGGAAATTTTTCATTTCAGGTATGGGAATTTCTACCTAGAATGTTCAGGTTTTCCAGATAACGGATCTTTCTGTAATTTGGATCTTCATACCTTAAGTCTACTAGAAAATCATGTAAACATTAAATAAACCCGATAGGCTGGTTTTGCTTCCAATTATATCATTAGGTGGCCTAATGGTTAACATTAAAGGGATTCTGTCATGATTTTTATGGTGTATTTTTTATTTCTAAATTACACTGTTTACATTGCAAATAATTCACTCTACAATATAAAATTTCATTCCTGAATCAGCAAGTGTATTTTTTCTTAGTTGTAATATTGGTGTGTAGGTGCATCTCAGGTCATTTTGCCTGGTCATGTGCTTTCAGAAAGAGCCAGCACTTTAGGATGGAACTGCTTTCTGGCAGGCTGTTGTTTCTCCTACTCAATGTAACTGAAATAAATGTGTCGCAGTGGGACCTGGATTTTACTATTGAGTGCTGTTCTTAGATCTACCAGGCAGCTGCTATCTTTTGTCAGGGAACTTTCATCTGCTATTCCATTTTTCTGTTGTTAGGCTGCTGGCGGGGGGGAGGGGGATGATATCACTTAAACTTGCAGTACAGCAGTAAAGAGTGACTGAAGTTTATCAGAGCACAAGTCACATGACTGGGGGCAGCTGGGAAACTGACAATATGTCTAGCCCCATGTCAGATTTCAAAATTAAATATAAAAAAATCAGTTTGCTCTTTTGAGAAACGGATTTCAGTGCTGAACTCTGCTGGAGCAGCACTATTAACTGATGGGTTCAATAAAAAACATTTTTTTTCCTATGACTGTATCCTTTTAAGTCTTCTAGAAAACCATGTAAACATTAAATAAACCCAATAGGCTGGTTTTGCCTCCAATAAGGATTAATGATATCTTTAGGTTGCCTAATGGTGTCTGTAAACATTAATAAGGATACAAATTACAGTGACACGTCTGCTATTGCTGCTGGAGGTGGTTGAGGTGCAGGAGGCTTTTGCAGGAGGGGTAACTCATCTTTGCTGCCCCCGGTGGGCAGGCTGTGCCACAGCGATAGATGCCCTTTACATTTTCTCCTCTCTGTCATTGAAATCCAGTTGGAATATTCTCTCCTTGCTATCAGACAGCCGGCATCGGAGCACTATCAGCCGTGGCAAAATTCATTTAGATGGCGCTTGGCTACAGGAGGAAATAGAAATGAACGCTTGCTGACATCCAATCTGTTTTTAAAGTGCCGCCTGCTTCTATTAAGGAAATAGGAGGTAGCGGCTGAGAACCATTGCTGAGTGATAAGAAGGAATCGCTGCATCAAAACGACTCTTGATCCAGATAAGCTTTGGTGAAGAACACAGAGGGAGCAACTGGCCACAGTAAATTAGCTGTCTCCATAGTAACAAGGTTTTGCAGTCTCAAGCCTTTGGCACTAGAGCTGCACCGGGGATCAAAGGCAAGCCTCCCTATATTACAGTCTAAGATCATCTGTGGCGCATTGGCTTTTGGAGGATCATGGGAGTTGTAGTACAGGTATGGAATCCAGCCTATTGAGTTTACTTAATGTTTAAATGATTTTCTAGTAGACTTAAAGGGATACTGTCATGGGAAAACATTTTTTTTCAAAATGAATCAGTTAATAGTGCTGCTCCAGCAGAATTCTGCACTGAAATCCATTTCTCAAAAGAGCAAACAGATGTTTTTATATTCAATTTTGAAATCTGACATGGGGCTAGACATATTGTCAATTTCCCAGCTGCCCCAAGTCATGTGACTTGTGCTCTGATAAACTTCAATCACTCTTTACTGCTATACTGCAAGTTAGAGTGATATCACCCCCCTCCCTTTTTCCCCCCAGCAGCCAAACAAAAGAACAATGGGAAGGTAACCAGATCTAAGAACAACGCTCAATAGTAAAAACCCATGTCCCACTGAGACACATTCAGTTACATTGAGAAGGAAAAACAGCAGCCTGCCAGAAAGCATTTCTCTCCTAAAGTGCAGGCACAAGTCACATGACTGGGGGCAGCTGGGAAATTGACAAAATATCTAGCCCCATGTCAGATTTCAAAATTGAATATAAAAAAATCTGTTTGCTCTTTTGAGAAATGGATTTCAGTGCATCATACCTTCAGTGCTTCATACCTTAAAGATCCCTTTAAGGTATGAAGATCCCAATTACAGAAAAATCCGTTATCCAGAAAACCCCAGGTCCTGAGCATTCTGGATACCAGCTCCCATACCTGTACAGGTATGGGATCCATTATCCAGAAAATTCCAAATTACAGAAAGACCATCTCCCATATGCTCCATTATAATCAAATAATCCAACATTTTTAAAATTATTTCCTTTTTCTGTATAGTAGTAAAACAATATCTTGTACTTGATCCAAGCAGAACCAGCCTGTTGAGTTTTTTTAATGTTTATATGATTTTCTAGTAGACTTAAGGTATGAAGATCCAAATTACGTTAAGACCCATTAACCAGAAAGACCCAGGTCCCTGAGCATTCTGGATAATAGGTCCCATGCCTGTACTACGAATGGGGCTATGGGGGTACAGGACAGTTTCCCATGGTAGGTGTAGCAGAGCAACCAGAAAATATGAGGGGCTGCCCTTAAAGGGGTTGTTCACCTTTAATATACTTTTAGTAAGATGTAGAGAGTGATATTCTGAGACAATTTGCAATTGGTTTTAATTTTTATTATTTGTGTTTTTTGAGTTATTTAGCTTTTTATTCAGCAGCTCTCCAGTTTGCAAGCTCAGCAATCTGGCTGCTAGTATCCAAATTACCCTAGCAACCATGCACTGATTTGAATATGAATAACTTGTGGTCACCCAGAGAGAAAATTTAGGCAAGTCTAAAACCTGTATATAAGCTAGGGTAGAAAGCAAAATTTGCTCCAGTGTGATATAGGGCCTGAATAGAAAGATGAGTAATAAAAATAAGCAACAACAATACATTTGTAGCATTAAAGAGTAGTGATGGGTGAATTTCTTGCGAAACGTGAATCTTGACGCCGGCGTCAATTTGACACGCATTAAAGTCAATGGGTGTGCCTTTAATTGTCCCTGGCGTTGGAATTGTCGCGGCTATTTCACATATTTATTAGCCGGCAGCAAATATGCGGGAATTCGCAGCGAATTTCTGCCTGCCGAATAAATTCGCCCATCACTATTAAAAACGATTTGTTTTTAAATGGGGTCAGTGACCCACCTCTTTACCAAGCCGTGACAGGCTCGAAGCGTTGCTGTTACTGTTGCCCTGCTGATGAGAATAAATGCTGTTTAATGAAAGTTTGGAGTGCTGACCATTTCGGATTTCTACAAGTATTTCCAAGTGTGGAAGGACATTGGGGAGGTGCACCCAACCCGTTAAGAGTAGCAAGAAGTGTGCGCTGCCTGAATTTGTTTAATATAGTCAGTAACCCCCATTTCAAAGCTGGACAGTTAAAAAATTAAATTAAAAAAAAAAAGCTATAAAAAAAATGAATAAATTAAGTTGCTTTGAATTAGCCATTCTATAACGTACTAAAAATTAATTTATAGGTGAAATGCCCCTTTAAATATTGATGTACCACAAAAAAATGCCCAACCCCAAAACTGACCTGCAATATATTCTTTTCCAGTGTTGGGAATTAGGGCTAATTTTGTGCTGCAGTGGCAGAATAACTGCCTGGCCAGAGTTCTGCATTGGCTTTACCTTTGGTGTCAGTATATGATTGTGCCGTATCGCTTCTACAGAGTCACTTTCTTCATCCTGAATTTTTCGTTCCCCGGGATGTAATGGCAGGAAATGATTGCAAATCTCCCAATGACACGGTTCCCTGGCTCCATCCCCATTAGCACCTGCATTCAAGAAATCCGGCCCGGAAATTGAATCCTTCTCTCGGAGAATGGACGGTGGCACTTTGCGCCCAGATGAAACCCTCGTTCCCTGCACAATAAACTCATTTTACAGCTTTTAAAAAAAAAAATATCAAGCAGCATGCCCATTCAAATCCATTTACCCATCATTCCCAGACAGCTAAAAACAATGTAATGGCGGCAATTTGTGCAGAAAGCTTGGATTCCGATATAGGAAATTTAAATGTGACGGAGCAATTGAGGAGGCAGGGGCTGCGGCGACAGCACTTTCTCCTCCTGTTTGATTGCACTGGAGCAAAAACTGTTAACCTTTTAGGGCCCTTACTCACGGGCGTTTGAAGCTGCGCTCCCCTGCGTTCCGTTTTTATGCGTTCAGCCACAGGGTAGCGCAGGAGTAGAAGCGCTGAATTCTTTACTCAAACAGATGCATGTAAGCGCCGAACGTTGGTTGAGAAGCAGCATGTTGCATTTTTCTTGCGTTCGGCGCTTACATGTGTCTGTTGGTGAGTACAGCCGCATTGAAAAGAATTCAGCGCGTTTGCTCCTGTGCTCCCCTGCGGCTGAACGCATAAAACTGTAACGCAGGGGAGCGCAGCTTCAAACGCTTGTGAGTAAGGGCCCTTAGTGTCTGGCAAGTTCTTGTAAATGATAATTATAGACCTCAGTATATTGCTGTATCAACATAATAAGGAATCCTTATTCAGCTGCCCCAGGGTTTCTATTAATGGGCAGGAATGTGGTAAAAGAGATGGCCTCCTAATGTACTCCTAAACTTCAGCGGCCCCTGGAGAGTATGGAGTGTGATTGTTGAGAAGAACCCCACTTACCCAACCATATCCTCACTCCATGGCATCAGTCCATGCTCGCTTCTGGCTTCTTGTACAAGGAGGATAACACAGAAGGAGGGCTATGGGTCATACGAAAAACCTAGTGAGCCAGAGAGAAGGTTTTGGCAAGTCTAAGGGCTCTTACAGACGAGCGTTTTTACCTGCGATCCCCTGCGTTCCGGTTTCATGCGTTCAGCCGCAGGAGTAGACGCACTGAATTCTTTTCAATGTGGCTGTACTCACACAGACGCATGTAAGTGCCGAACGCAGGTTGGGATGCAGCATGTTGCATTTTTCCTGCTTTCGGTGCTTACATGCGTCTGTGTGAGTGCAGCCACATTGAAAAGAATTCTGTGCGTCTACTCCTGCACTCCCCTGCGGCTGAACACATGAAACCGGAGCGCAGGTAAAAAAAGCTTGTCTTTAGAAACCATAAAACCTTTATATAACCGAGGGTAGAAAGCAAAATATTCTCCAGTGCGATATAGGGATGACCCATGATGACTTCCATTGATGTCAGTTGGTACCCCCCCCCGCTGGAATACTGACAGTTGCTACCAGAGGTAATGCCTTTTTTCATATTGGAACATATTGGGGGAGCGAAGGGCAGAGGAGACATTAGTGTAAATTAGTTGACATCCAATCAGATAAAGCCATATTGTATTGTCCTTTATCCTGGGAACGGAGCCTCAATTACCATCAGTCGAGAGAGAGAGAGGAATAATCAAGGATATTTTAATAACTACAGATCATGTCCAATTACGTATCCATTCTCTGCCCTGTGTGTTCCATATGAGGGGGTGCTCCAAGCTCCAAAAGATGGATGTGTTATTCCTTTTAATGAGGTTACTGAAGTCTTCTGCACACGCTCAGATTAATGTATCAGGGTTTAATCTTGACTGAGACGGAATATTGTGCTGGGGAATAAAGAATTATAATGACGGGAAGAGTAAAGTATTCTGAGATGCAAATAAGCAAACCCTTATGGAAACAAAGAGGGGACTGGTGAAAGAGAACACTCAGTAAGTGTGAGCAGGTACTCAGGGGTTGAGAGACGGACATACTGTATGTACGTGCAAGTGTAACTTAAAGGAGAACTAAAGCTTATCTAAAGAGGTAGCTACAAATTTTGTACATTATGTTTTGGGTTTCTGTACCAGCCCAAGGCAACCACAGCCCTTTAGCAGTAAAGATCTGTGTCTCCAAAGATGCCCCAGTAGCTCCCCATCTTCTTTTCTGCGGTGAGGTGGCTCCAGTCTGATGCTGTGCCCTCCTGATAAAAGGAAACTAGCCTTTTCCTTTAAATGTCAGAGTTACAAATAAAATGAACATTTTTCTACTAACTATGTTCTTAATAGTTATGTCCGATATGTCCGACCTGTTGGCCTTTTAGCTTCCCGCTGACAGTTGAAAAGGTGTATGTGGTAGGGAATATAGATTGCAAGCTCTGCGGCTCACAGATCAGTGGCCCTGATGAAACCATCAGAGTCAGATATACAAAATGGAATTATTTTTTTAAAGTCTAGAAAGAAAAAGAAGCCTTATTTTTGGACCTTGCCAGGTAGGAAATAAGACGCCAGTGATCTGACCTTTTGGATTAATGGAAGTGGAATGCGTCTGCTGCTAATGTTATACCAGGGTGAAATCATTAGCGCCGCTGTATAAAGGATATGGCAGATCCACCTTGTCAAGGGAAGATTTAAAACCTCTATTGAAACCTCTCTTTAGGATTTGCCTGAAAACTAAATTAATGGCAAATGGTAATTAAAGAGCTAAAGGACTGCACTGTGCCCAACTTCTCTCCTGGGTTTAGAATTAATCTTGCATAGAACTTATATTTTTTCTTGATTTGTCATCATAGGGCAGATTTACCAATTTTTTGTAATTTTCTAAATTTGTTATTTAGCAGCCGTCTTAGTAAACTCAGTTGCAAGGGTGGTTTTTGTTTTTGTCTAAGGCACGTATGTGGAAGTCATCTTGTGTCCCATATAAACTGGCAGCTGTTGGAGTGGAAATTGTAGTTCAGCTTGGTTGGACAGGCCCTGTTATTTATCATAATAAAAATGTAAATTGTAATTGTATGCCTAATGGTGCTACAGATTCAAGCATTCCGCTAAGGAAACCCTATTAATGGCCAATTTGATTGCATATGTGTAGAACTTTATTGTTCAGTAAAGGCACGGGTTCATTATTAAGGCGGTCATCTGATCACATGCATCACTGGGGGGGGGGCATAGAGACCTGCGGCAATTCAACTGTCAGGATACACAGTGCAAAAAATATGCTTTCATCTTTTTTTTGCACTGTGTTTTTGTAAATGACTCCTGGGCTGATGCAATCATTAGTCAAACCTATTTCCCAACAGGTTGGATTAAAAAAGCTAATTTTATGTGCACAAAAGTTCAATTAAAATTGCCTAAATTGGGCTAATGACATCACGGGCAGTGTTATGATGTGGCAATTGGTGATTGGTTGTCGATCCCAAAGAGTTCTGTCTGGTTTTCAATCTTCTGAAACTGGACAGCCTGTGTATGGGCCCTTACTCGCAGGCGTTTGAAGCTGCACCCCCCTGCGTTCCGGTTTTATGCGTTCAGCCGCAGGGGAGTGCAGGAGTAGATACGCTGAATTCTTTTAAATGCGGCTGTACTCGCACAGACTCATGTAAGCGACGAACGCAGGTAAAATGCAACATGCTGTGTCCCAACCTGCGTTCGTCGCTTACATGCGTCTGTGTGAGTACAGCCGCATTGAAAAGAATTCAGGGTGTCTACTCCTGCGTTCCCCTGCGGCTGAACGCATAAAACCATAAAACGCCCGTGAGTAAGGGCCCTTAGGCAGGTTTAATTTTGGGTAAAAGGTTGAACTTAGTGCAAGTGTGTCTTTTTTCAACCTGAGTTACTATGTGCTGATACATAGCGGACTTACCTGTACCCCGCCAATAAATGCACCAATGGGAGAGAGAATGGATAATGTTTGTCATTAAGCTCCACCAATTAATGGCACATTATAGCGTCCTGGCCCACAAGAAACACGCATACTTATTAATTCATATTGGATGTTAAAGGGCATGCTAATGCGCTTATTTAAGCTGATAAAATCTGACCCAGCTGTCAGTTAATGTAAATGAGACAGGCATTTGCCCTAAATGACGGAGATATCAGTCTGGATTTTCACGTCAGTTTAATTTTGGCACGGCCCGTAACCTTCCCGCCTGATAGTGCCCCTGCTTGGTATAAATAACTCGCTATCACGTTGGGTTTCGAACACGTTCACCCACTAATTTCCCGTATTTACGGACAGAGACAGAAAAAAAAGGCAGACGAGTCTTAATTGGATTTCTTCTCTTTCGCTCTTACTTCTATTTCTTTCTTGAAGGCGTTTGGAGAGATGATTAGCAATTAAATGGTTTCAATGAACTTAATGGCTGATTGCAGCTAGCAGTGCCCGTATAGATAATTTTTAAAAATAAAATTCAGAATTTCATGGCCCGGTATTTATTGTACGCTCTTCCTTTATGTTATTATTCTCTCCTGCCGCTCATGCAATGAATGTAATAGGGATATTTTAAGTGCTGGTGGTAGTTCTTGTGTAAAAGAGTTGGCGGGACACACATAGGGGCGTCTCTAATCTGGAATGTCTGCACTGCAAAGGCTGGACCTCCAAGGTGTTCATAAACTAAAAATTGCCAATAACCCCTGGTTTAGCGGTTCTCTGACACCAGTCCCCTTGTGATACTCAGTCCATCATGAAACATTTTAATGTCTCCCTCCCCACATAAGTCCAGTGGTAGCTTCTGAACCCCGTGTGACTACTCTGTTCCAAAAGGTCCATTCTATATTAATTGTCGAATGAGTTATAGCTTGTTTCACCACCTCGCCCCTTTAAATAGCAAATATGTGCTGAATGGTTACATTGCAGTTGATGAGTGCTCAAAGTAGGTTTGAAGGACATATGGCGGATCCAGTTTATCTGTAGGTGGCAGTTATGAGCTGTGGTGGATCTTGAGCAAAGGCAGGACCTCATAAACTAAAAATGTCCAATAACCGTTGTTTTAGAGGGTGCAAGACAATGTTTCCCTTGTGATACTCAGTCCATTATGAAACATTTTAATGTCCCCCTCACCACATAAGTCCAGTGGTAGCTTCTGAACCCTCAAGTGACTACTATGCTCCAAAAAGCCCATTCTGTATTAGTTGTCTGAACAAGTCATACCTTGAGTTATAATATCACCCTTAGAAAGGGATACTGGGAAAACTCAAATCCATTTTTCAAAAAAGCAAACTGATTTTTGTTATATTTAATCTTGAACTCTGACATGGGGCTAGACATATTGTTAGTTTCCCAGGAGTCCACAGTCATGTGATTTGTGCTCTGATAAACTTCAGTCACTCTTTAGGGTCTGGCCACACAAGCAGATTCGGGGAGATTAGTTGCCCCACCGACAAATCTCCTCTTTTTTGGGGCAACAATCTCCCCGAACTGCTTTCTCCCTGCCCTCTGCTGGCTAAAATGAAAATCGCCTGAGGGAAGGCACACGTGGCGCTTTGTTTTCCGAAGTTGGCACACGAGGAAACTTCTGAAAACAAAGCACCGCGTGTGCCTTCCCCCAGGCGATTTTCATTTTAGCCAGCGGAGGGCAGGGAGAAGGTGGGTAAGGGTCGGGTGCAGGTCGTGAAATTCTCGACCCGCACATCACTAACCCCCACATAAGCATATCTCCCAACTGTCCCGTTTTCAGAGGGACAGTCCCTCTTTTGACAGCTCAACCTGCAGTCCCTCGTTTGTACTGGAGTACAAGTCCAGATTTTCTCTGCACTGAACAGCCAGAAAAAGAAACAATGTTTCTAACTTAATTTGGCAGAGAGCCCAGAACAGCCACAGCAGCAGATAAGATACCTTTGTAACAATTTTGAGATAAGCAAATAAGTCATTGTAACAATATAAGATAACAGATAGGGTAAGGCCAGACGAGGAGATTCGGGGAGATTTTCTCCATAGGCTACAGCGCAAAATCGCCTGCGCTAATGCACACGCGGCGATGCGTTTTCAATAGTCGCCCAAAGTTGCCTCACCAAGGCCGCATCTGAATTAGCGCAGACGACTTTGCGCTGTAGCCTATGGGGAAAAAACGCTGAGGCAGTTCGGGGAGATAGTCGCGCAAAAGACGTGGCGATCAGTCGCCAGGCGACAAAATCTCCCCGAATCTCCTCGTCTGGCCTTACCCTTAGACTCACAGCTTAAAGGGCAAATCATCTTCATTAGCAAAACTGTAATAACTGAAAAAAAAAAAACAGAAATATGTTCAAACTGCCAAATTTTGTAAAATTGTCCAGAGGTAGAGCCTAACTCTTCTGAACCCCCATGTGACTACCATGTTCCAAAAAGTCCATTCTATATTAATTGTCTGTACAAGTTATGTTGTGTGTCATCACCCCACCCCTTTAAATAGGAAATGCTTGCTGATTGGTTAGTTGCTGTTGATTTGGAATGCATAAAACAAGGCTGCTCATCAGCCGTGCATCTAAATGAATTGCGCATTTGCCATGCAGCAAGGGGGTTATTATCTGTGTCTGTTTTTAAAGGCCATTTCTGGAAGAGGTACGAAAATGCTTTTTTCATGTTTATAAAAATGATATATTGTACTTTCCATTAAAGTGTATTATCCTGTCTTTTGTGATGTCTCTGCTGTATCTGAATTCCTAGCCTGACTTGTACAGCTATTTTGTAGTCAAGCTGCAAATGCTTCTTCTGTGCAAGGAACAGAAAGGCCTGTCATTGAAGGCAGCTCTAATAAATAAAAAATAAAAAATACATGTCTGTAATGATTAATTTTACTAGCATTTTTTTTCATCATAATAACTGTTTTCCAGGTCATCCATGTATCTCGGGTCCCTCTGCAATGAGATGGCATGGGCGGACTTGGAAAACAGCTGCATTATGTAAGAGAAGGTTTCATACATATTTTCATCTTTTGATTGTGTTGTGATTGTGTCAGACGTTGGTCCTTTGCGATTGTTCTCATTGCCGCTGTCTGCAACCATCCTGTGCTTGGCTTGGGGGACGGCTTGAATCAACGGGGTGTCGGTGGTGGGGTAATTAAGCTAAAAGCCTATTTATACTCCAGCAATGAGATGATTTACAGATAATTCATTGGTGACCCTGAGGGGATTGATAAATGACATCCCACAAAATAATGGCTTTCTAGGAGCAATCTACATGGGCGAGTGTCATTTTATCTCAAATTGCGCCCATTAAAATGTATTAAAATTGCGTTCAAATGCATGTACCCGTGCAGCCATGTTTTAGTCCTAAAGTGAGAGGATCTACGGGCTGGTCCAGTTGCTCTTATGGGCTCAGGAAGGACTTTTTTTCCCTTCTGAAGCAAATACCGATGGATATGGATGTTTTTTCCTCTTTGTAGATCAGCTAGTAGTTAGGTTGGTTTCATCTTCTGTGTTACTGTTTTACCCCCGAAAATCTCTTTGTTTTATTGCCTATTGCTAATAGTTCTATGTTCTCACTCTGTACAGACCATAAACGGCTCTGTAGGTTGTGTCTGTCTTTCTTGTGCCTTTTGTTTGCAATTTTTAGTTCTAGTCATACTGTGTGACCGTGGCCTAGCACTGCTGGTTGTTGGATTTTATCACTTCAAGTCCTACTTGAAGGTGCAACCATTGGTCAGGTACCCCTTTAGTTTTAACATAGGACATCCCCCTAATCCATTATGGCGTAGCACAGGTGGTTGTTGGATTTTATCACTTCAAGTCCTACTTCTGGGTGCAACCATTGGTCAGGTACCCATTTAGGTTTAACATAGGACATCCCCCTAATCCATTATGGCCTAACACAAGTAGTGTTTGGATTCTATCACTTCAAGTCCTACTTGAAGGTGCAACCATTGGTCAAGTACCCCTTTAGTTTTAACATAGGACATCCCCCTAATCCATTATGGCCTAACACAAGTAGTGTTTGGATTCTATCACTTCAAGTCCTACTTGAAGGTGCAACCATTGGTCAAGTACCCCTTTAGTTTTAACATAGGACATCCCCCTAATCCATTATGGACTAACACAAGTAGTGTTTGGATTCTATCACTTCAAGTCCTACTTCTGGGTGCAACCATTGGTCAGGTACCCATTTAGGTTTAACATAGGACATCCCCCTAATCCATTATGGCCTAACACAAGTAGTGTTTGGATTCTATCACTTCAAGTCCTACTTGAAGGTGCAACCATTGGTCAAGTACCCCTTTAGTTTTAACATAGGACATCCCCCTAATCCATTATGGCCTAACACAAGTAGTGTTTGGATTCTATCACTTCAAGTCCTACTTCTGGGTGCAACCATTGGTCAGGTACCCATTTAGGTTTAACATAGGACATCCCCCTAATCCATTATGGCCTAACACAAGTAGTGTTTGGATTCTATCACTTCAAGTCCAACTTGAAGGTGCAACCATTGGTCAAGTATCCCTTTAGTTTTAACATAGGACATCCCCCTAATCCATTATGGCCGAGCACAAGTGGTGTTTGGATTCTATCACTTCAAGTCCTACTTGAAGGTGCAACCATTGGTCAAGTACCCCTTTAGTTTTAACATAGGAAATCCCCCTAATCCATTATGGCCTAGCACAGGTGGTTGTTGGATTTTATTACTTCAAGTCCTACTTGAAGGTGCAACCATTGGTCAGGTACCCCTTTAGTTTTAACATAGGACATCCCCCTAATCCATTATGGCCTAGCACAGGTGGTTGTTGGATTTTATCACTTCAAGTCCTACTTCTGGGTGCAACCATTGGTCAGGTACCCATTTAGGTTTAACATAGGACATCCCCCTAATCCATTATGGCCGAGCACAAGTGGTGTTTGGATTCTATCACTTCAAGTCCTACTTGAAGGTGCAACCATTGGTCAAGTATCCCTTTAGTTTTAACATAGGACATCCCCCTAATCCATTATGGCCGAGCACAAGTGGTGTTTGGATTCTATCACTTCAAGTCCTACTTGAAGGTGCAACCATTGGTCAAGTACCCCTTTAGTTTTAACATAGGACATCCCCCTAATCCATTATGGACTAACACAAGTAGTGTTTGGATTCTATCACTTCAAGTCCTACTTCTGGGTGCAACCATTGGTCAGGTACCCATTTAGGTTTAACATAGGACATCCCCCTAATCCATTATGGCCTAACACAAGTAGTGTTTGGATTCTATCACTTCAAGTCCAACTTGAAGGTGCAACCATTGGTCAAGTATCCCTTTAGTTTTAACATAGGACATCCCCCTAATCCATTATGGCCGAGCACAAGTGGTGTTTGGATTCTATCACTTCAAGTCCTACTTGAAGGTGCAACCATTGGTCAAGTACCCCTTTAGTTTTAACATAGGAAATCCCCCTAATCCATTATGGCCTAGCACAGGTGGTTGTTGGATTTTATTACTTCAAGTCCTACTTGAAGGTGCAACCATTGGTCAGGTACCCCTTTAGTTTTAACATAGGACATCCCCCTAATCCATTATGGCCTAGCACAGGTGGTTGTTGGATTTTATCACTTCAAGTCCTACTTCTGGGTGCAACCATTGGTCAGGTACCCATTTAGGTTTAACATAGGACATCCCCCTAATCCATTATGGCCGAGCACAAGTGGTGTTTGGATTCTATCACTTCAAGTCCTACTTGAAGGTGCAACCATTGGTCAAGTATCCCTTTAGTTTTAACATAGGACATCCCCCTAATCCATTATGGCCGAGCACAAGTGGTGTTTGGATTCTATCACTTCAAGTCCTACTTGAAGGTGCAACCATTGGTCAAGTACCCCTTTAGTTTTAACATAGGACATCCCCCTAATCCATTATGGACTAACACAAGTAGTGTTTGGATTCTATCACTTCAAGTCCTACTTCTGGGTGCAACCATTGGTCAGGTACCCATTTAGGTTTAACATAGGACATCCCCCTAATCCATTATGGCCTAACACAAGTAGTGTTTGGATTCTATCACTTCAAGTCCTACTTGAAGGTGCAACCATTGGTCAAGTACCCCTTTAGTTTTAACATAGGACATCCCCCTAATCCATTATGGCCTAACACAAGTAGTGTTTGGATTCTATCACTTCAAGTCCTACTTCTGGGTGCAACCATTGGTCAGGTACCCATTTAGGTTTAACATAGGACATCCCCCTAATCCATTATGGCCTAACACAAGTAGTGTTTGGATTCTATCACTTCAAGTCCAACTTGAAGGTGCAACCATTGGTCAAGTATCCCTTTAGTTTTAACATAGGACATCCCCCTAATCCATTATGGCCGAGCACAAGTGGTGTTTGGATTCTATCACTTCAAGTCCTACTTGAAGGTGCAACCATTGGTCAAGTACCCCTTTAGTTTTAACATAGGAAATCCCCCTAATCCATTATGGCCTAGCACAGGTGGTTGTTGGATTTTATTACTTCAAGTCCTACTTGAAGGTGCAACCATTGGTCAGGTACCCCTTTAGTTTTAACATAGGACATCCCCCTAATCCATTATGGCCTAGCACAGGTGGTTGTTGGATTTTATCACTTCAAGTCCTACTTCTGGGTGCAACCATTGGTCAGGTACCCATTTAGGTTTAACATAGGACATCCCCCTAATCCATTATGGCCGAGCACAAGTGGTGTTTGGATTCTATCACTTCAAGTCCTACTTGAAGGTGCAACCATTGGTCAAGTATCCCTTTAGTTTTAACATAGGACATCCCCCTAATCCATTATGGCCGAGCACAAGTGGTGTTTGGATTCTATCACTTCAAGTCCTACTTGAAGGTGCAACCATTGGTCAAGTACCCCTTTAGTTTTAACATAGGACATCCCCCTAATCCATTATGGCCGAGCACAAGTGGTGTTTGGATTCTATCACTTCAAGTCCTACTTGAAGGTGCAACCATTGGTCAAGTACCCCTTTAGTTTTAACATAGGACATCCCCCTAATCCATTATGGCCGAGCACAAGTGGTTATTGGATTCTATTACTTCAAGTCCTACTTCTGGGTGCAACCATTGGTCAAGTACCCCTTTAGTTTTAACATAGGACATCCCCCTAATCCATTATGGCCTAGCACATGTGGTGTTTGGATTCTATCACTTCAAGTCCTACTTGAAGGTGCCACCATTGGTCAAGTACCCCTTTAGTTTTAACATAGGAAATCCCCCTAATCCATTATGGCCTAGCACAGGTGGTTGTTGGATTTTATTACTTCAAGTCCTACTTGAAGGTGCAACCATTGGTCAGGTCCCCTTTCAGTTCTAACCAGTATACAGATGTAGCACAGAATTGGTGAATCAGCTATTGGTGCATGAATATATTGGACAATAATAAAGAGACCATCCCAATCTCACCCTAATTGGCTTTTAGTGTATTGTACTGACCTTCCTGCTGGACCCCCTTAGCTCAGAACAAGGTATCCAATCGGAAATCGTTGGTGTATCAGACATTCAGTCATAGTTCTAAGAATAGATAGTTCTTCCTCCAAATTGAGCTTTCTGATTTATTTAGTAGAGCAAATAAACGTTCCGCCCAAATCTCACCCTAACTGGCCTTCATGTTGGTCCCCCCTAAGCTTATAGCAAGGTTACACATATAGGGACACATTGGTGTATCAACCATTCAGCCATATTTCCAAGTTTCATCAAACAAGTTTTCACCTTAAAGGGGTTCACCTCTGAGTTAACTTTTAGTATGGCATAGAGAGTGATGTTTTCATTTTATATTATTTGTTTTTGAGTTATTTTTTGTTTTTGGGTTATTTAGCTTTTTATTTAACAACTCTCCAGTTTGCAATATCCGGAGTTTGGTTGCAATTACCCTAGCAACCACACATTGATTTGAGTAAGAGACTGGAATATTAATGGGAGAGGACCTCAATAGAAAGAGGTGTAATAAAAAGTAGCAATAACAACACATTTGCAGCCTTACAGATCATTTGTTTTTTAGATGGGGTCAGTGACCCCCATTTGAAAGCTGGAAAGAATCAGAAGGCAAATAATTTAAAAAAATATAAATAATGAAGACCAATTGAAAAGTTGATTAGAATGAATCAAAGCTAAACCATGATCAAGTTAAAAATAGCGTAACGTTCTTACATTGTTTGGTAATTTAGGCTAAAGTATTCATTATTATCCATTAAGCCGGGGTGCTTATTCCTGGGAACCAACTGCCAAATGACTTAACACTTTGCTTGTAAAATTACAAATGAACATTAAAATGGAAATCTGGCAGAGTTGACCTTCCCAGCAGCCACAGACCGTCCTTAACCCTGACTTGACTCAAACTGTCCTTGATGTAGTGATGTGTTGCTTTTGTGCTTGTGCCCATCTCAACTCTTTATCATGACAGTGCAACAATGCGGCACTTGCAATGCTTCCCATATCATTCAGATCTGCTGGTTTGGAACTGTTGGGCAAAGTCATTCCTGTGTATGATGAGACGGAGCGGCTGGAGATGTGCAAGGCTTCAATGGCTAAAGAACCCATTTCTGGTTATGGAGAGTAAATAACATCTACTTGTTGTGGCAGATGTCAGAAAATTAAGTTAGTGAGAAAGGGAAAGCCTGGTATCGTTGCTTTGCTCAGAAAATGAAATTGGTGAGCAGGGAAGAGTCATCTGACATTTCTCTGCAATATCTGCTTTTCACACATGTGAAATACTTGTTACAGATACTAAATCTCCTGTATGTACTGCATATGATATGTACTTGCAACACATTATAGCTGCTGTATATAGTATAGGGATATACTGAATCCATAACATTTTTGCAATTTTCATCCCTTTTTAAAATATGTTTTTCAGATATTACCATTTCCACAACATTTGAAGCAAAAAATACCACCTATGTTCATTTTGGTCGACCAGACAGTTGTCAGAAAATTAAGTTAGTGAGAAAGGGAGAAAGCCTGGTAACGTTGCTTTGCTCAGAAAATGAAGTTAGTGAGCAGGGAAGAGTCATCTGACATTTCTCTGCAATATCTCCTTATTATACTGTATGTACTGCATATGATATCTACTTGCAACACATTGTAGCTGCTGTATATAGTATAGGATGAACTGATTCCATAACAGTACATTTTTGCAATTTTCCTCCCTTTTTAAAAAAATTTTTTCAGACATTAGCAGTTTCCACACCATTTGAAGCAAAAAATACCACCTGCTGCTCATTTTGGGCAACCAGACAGTTGTCAGAAAATTAAGTTAGTGAGAAAGAAAAAGCCTGGTAACGTTGCTTTGCTCAGAAAATTAAGTTAGTGAACACTTAGCAGTTTTACACTTGCGTTGTTTCAATAATGTTTGGATTTGACCAAATCCTTCTCATAATGAACATTAAACCTAATTTGCATATTCAAAAAATAGTTTTACATTATAAAATCACGTTCGTTTAGGGATATGAAGAGTTCACTTTCAATTTGGTTGGATGTTTAAGGTTTGGGCTGAATCCAAGTTCTGCAAAAAGTACTGGGATTTGGCTGAGTCCCAAACAAAATCCTGGATCTAAGGAATCCCTAGTGTAGTATCGACTTCTTGCACATACGTTATAGTATCTGCTTATTATATATACTGCATGTGTTGTCTTTTGGCTACTCGTGCTGTGTAAAGCTGGCCATAGATGTTGAGATTTTTAAAAGATACCATCGTCATCGTGAGACCACGATTATCTCAGAACAATCGTACGAATTGTCCATCAACTAAAAAGACCAATTTGCCAGGAAAACAAAGGGAAGCTGCCTGCTTGGCCCTGCAAACATAGATAGATTGCACTGGGACCGACAAAGATTTTTTAACCTGGCCGATCAATTTCCTGACAGATGTCGGCCGAAAAATCGTAAGATGTTCGATTGTTCAAATCCCACTAACCACATGATAATTTCGAAGGATTGGTCGGACTTCGCTAAAATCGGTCGTTCGGCCAGAGAGATCTTTGCGTCTATGGGGAGTTTTAAAGGGCTTATTCACCTTTTTTATTCAGCAGCTCTGCAGTTCCCAATTTTATTGGTTTGGTTGCTAGGGTCCAAATTCCCCTAGCAACCAGGCATTGCTATGAATAAGAGACTGGAATATGAATAGGAAAGGCCTGAATAGAAAGATGTATAATAAAAAGTAGCAATAACCATACATTTGTAGCCTTAGGCTAAGGCCACACTAGGCGATAGCGCCGCGATTTGACTCGCGGCGACTTTTCGCCGCGACTTTTAAGCCGCAATCGCTGGGGAAACTTTTGCGCTGGCGTCTATGGGGAATCGCCAGCGTAAAAACACACGCGGCGATCTTTTTTCTATTGTCGCTCGAAATCGCCTAGCGAGGCAATTTCGAGCGACAGTAGAGAAAAGATCGCCGCGTGTGTTTTTACGCTGGTGATTTTTCGCGATTCCCCATAGACGCCAGCGCAAAAGTTTCCCCAGCGATTGCGGCTTAAAAGTCGCGGCGAAAAGTCGCCGCGAGTCAAATCGCGGCGCTATCGCCTAGTGTGGCCTTAGCCTTATTACAGAGCATTTGGTTTTAGATGGGATCAGTGAGCGCCCCATTTGAAAGCTGGGAAATGATGAAGATGGAAAATAATTCATAAACTATAAAAAAAAAAAAATTGAAGAACAATTGAAACGTTGCTTAGAATTAGCCTACTATAACGTAAAGGTCAACCACCCCTTTAGTGCAGTTGTATAGTATATACTTGATAGACATATTGCATTTAGTATGTAACTATTATACGGGTATTGGAGCTGCTAACCAGAAACCCATTATCCAGAAAGCTCCAAATTATGGAATAGCCATCTTCCATAGACTCCATTATAATGAAATAATCCAACTTTGTCTCTGTAATAATAAAACATTACGTTGTACTGGATCCCAACTAATATATAATTAAAGTGGACCTGTCACCTAGACATAAAAAGCTGTAAAACAAAAGTCTTTTGCAAATTAAACCTGTAACCAAAATAGTTTTTTTTCATTAAAGCACCCATGCCTGTTATGAAGGCATTTAAATATCTAAGCTGTCAATCAAATTTAACCTGCCCCGCCTCTATGCCTGAGGCATATTACTTTCACTTTCCATTCAGCACTTCCTACTTGTCACTGCTCTCCCCACATTCCCCCTCCCTCCCCACACTCTATAATTGTGTAGGACAATGTTTATGGGCATTAAGTCCCCCATTCACATTCACAAGATTTTATTGTCTTAAAAACAGTGCCCACAAAATGGCTCCTGTCTGCTAGCTGTGATTGTTTAATTCCAAGACTGAAGGCAACAAAATGTAAATAATAAATATAGTGTAAGTAAGTTTTCTTTTGTTCAACTAATATGATAAAAAATAATTAGGAATTATTTCTTAGGGTGACTGGTCCCCTTTAATCCTTATTGGAAGCAAAACCAGCCTATTGGGTTTATTTAATGTTTATATGATTTTCTAGTAGACGTAAGGGATGGAGATCCAACTTACGGAAAGATCCATTATGTGGAAAACCCCAGGTCCCGAGCATTCTGTATAACAGGTCCCATACCTGTATGTTATATGCTGGTGCAAGTTTACACATAGATTGGAAGTCTGCAGTGGGAGACAGAGTGAGAAGACAATATGATTAAAGGGGAATTTGGGGGCAACACACAGACGGACAGACGGACAGTATTATATCACGTGTGGCCATTATTAATCATTTAGGAGCTGAGTCAGGGGCAGCAATACCTTTTCACCTGCACACACATGGTCTCTGCGCTCCGTTATGTCAAGGATATGATTAACTGCTTTAATGAAGAGGAGGCCTGCGCCTGTAACTATACATAGACTTGCTTAGTAATCACAGCGTGTAACCAGGAGTAACAGCAGGGACGTGTGCAGGAGACGCTGTGCCTTAACCCTCAGCTTCCCATTAATAACATTTCTTACCTCCTATTTATGTTTGTGTCTCAGAACATCTGGCTTCTCTTTAATTATGGCAATTTACTAGGAACTAAAATCACAAACCTGGATAAGGCTGCTTTATTTCTTCCCCTGTACAGCAGCCCCATTCAGCTTACGTTGTACCCCCAGCGCAGGCTTCTCTGAGTTACAGCCCCCTACTCCTTTGCTCCCCAGGTGAAATCCGGAATTGATAATCAAGATACTATACCCCATACTACCCGTGCTTATCTATTTATGACCTTGTGGATATGCAGACCTCCCAACTGTCCCGTTTTTTTACTGCATAGTCCCAATTTTGACAGCTCAACCCACAGTCCCGGGTTGTTAGTAAAATTTCCAACTTGCTCTTTTATCACCTGCGCTGAACAGCCAGAAAAAGATACAAAGTTTCTAAAACTTAATTGAGCCCAGATTACATGGCAGGTGCACTTTGATAGATTTTAACAATTTTAGAAAGAACAATTTAAGATAAGCAGGTCTCTTGGAGAAACTGTGACTTGCAGGTTGAAGGAAAGCTACAAAGGCATTTTATTGCCAATAAATTATCTGTATTAGTGCAAGCTAGAATGCTATATTTATTCTGTAGAGTAAATAACGGAGTAAAAAACTCTTTAAGCTCTCTCTGTTTAGGATAGCAGCTGCCATATTAGCTTGTTGTGACATCACTTCCTGCCTGAGTCTCTCCCTGCTCACTTATAGCTCTGGGCTCAGATTACAGCAGAAAAGTGAGAGGGGGAAGAGGAGCAAACTGAGCATGCTCAAGCCCAAGCCTGGAGGTTTAAGATGAAATCAGGAAGTCTGATACAGAAGCCCATGTGTACACAAAAGAAGCAAAAAAAATGCAGTGTTTCTTATGACCGAGGACTCAGAGCAGGGTTTACTGGTGTATTTAGGTGGACCTTTCTGATAAGGCTTACTTCGTTTTAACCTTTCCTTCTCCTTTAAAGGGCACTCCACCGTCATTAGCAAAACTGTAATCACACATAAAAACCACAAAAATGTGTTTAAACTTTCAGAACCTGCCAAATTGTGTAAAATAAACATGGTAATTAGTGGGTGTGGCCACAAAAAATGGGCGTAGTCAAAAATGTTGCCGCGCTCCGCACGGCAAATCTTTTTGTCCCTTTTTCTATTTCCAAAATGTTGGGAGGTATGATACTTACCGTATAAAAATATGGGTCCTTTGCAAATAAAAGTAATACTAGGGTATAAATATAATTTATACACCAATCACAAAATCGGCCTGTTACAAGAACATAAATAGCAGCTGAAACTGAGGGGTGCTGGGGAGCTGTTTAGCTACTAATGAGGTGCTGTTGCTTGGCTTTCATGGCTTTGAAACCTGCAGACTACAACTCCCAGCATCCTTTGCCAGCCTCTGTAAGCCAGTGAGGATGGGAGGGAGTTGCAGTTAGAATAGATTATGAGATTTCAGTTGGTGCTGATGATTCAATGCAAACACATTCCCTGTAGTCAGGGCTGGTGGGAAGGATTAATGTGTTGTATAATGTTTCCCCTAACTTGTCTCTCTTATTGTATGTGTGTGCATTTATATACAGTGAGTGGCTGTGTAATAACCTATGTTTAGTACCTGCTGATATATTTATAGCATAGGCACCCATTTTAAGACTTGTGTTTACTTTTCAGTTCTCTTCAGTTTGCTCCATCTTCATTCAATAGTTTTTTTTGGCCTCTACTTAATTTTCCGATGTTTATTTTATACACAGAGATGGTCTTTTCTCAGAGCAGCCTATATAGGCAACCGGGAGTCTGTGTCTAGGCCTGTAGCTTCCAGGGAGTTACCCACGAGTACCTATGGGGGAGGCGGGGTACCCCTGTACTACAGTATTAAAGAAGACGTAAAGCTTAACTAAAGAAGTAGCTAGAAATGTTGTACATTATGTTTTGAGCTTCTGTACCAGCCCAGGGCAACTACAGCCCTTTAGCAGTAAAGATCTGTGTCTCCAAAGATGCCCCAGTAGCTCCCCATCTTCTTTTCTGCTGATTCACTGCACATGCTCTGTGCTGCTGTCACTTACTGAGCTTAGGGACCCACTCACAATATACAGTACACATAGAATAGAAATGTCACAATATAAGGCTGATTAGTAATTAATACAGATAATTACTACATGGCAGCACAGAAACCAGTGCAATTAGCATCAGAATTTAATAATCAGCCCTGTAGCATTATCTTATATTACAGGGGAAGCTCATTTTCTGCTGGATAATTAGTGACGACCCCTAAGCTTAGCTTCTCAACAGCTGCTCAGAGCCCACTGAGCATGTGAGTGTCACAGACACTTTCCAAGATGGTGACCCCCTGTGACAAGTTTGAAGTCCTGGATCATTGCTGCTATTGACAAGCTGAAACTTTAGGCTGGTGCAATAAGTTCAGTATTTAAAATATAGCATTTTTAGCCATATTCATTTTTAGGGTTTAGTTCTCCTTTAATCTGGTGTTGCGTATGTGCAGCACAATGTCTTTATAGTTATGGTGCTGACAGATAGGCGGAGCAGGCACCATGTCCATATCTGTGATTTAATACAATGTAACAAGAAAAACATTATTTTTCATACTCCTACTATAGCTTATTTCATTATAATTTTAAGGATAATTACCCAAACCCAGCTGAGAAGCTTGCCATTGGTTTTAATGGAAACGGACTGTAATTAATATCTTTAGGTCGAAGCTGACAATGGGCTGGCCGAACTCACAGAGCTGAAACTGCACCTCACAACCCCTCACCGTGTCTCAGTCCCTGCACTAGTACAGGTATAGAATCTGTTATCTGCAAACCCATTATCCAGAAAGCTCCGATTTATGGGAAGGTCGTCTCCCATTTTAATTATAAAATGCCTAATTTTAAAACCTATTTCATTTTTCTCTGTAATAATAAAACAGTAGCTTGTACTCGATCCCAACTTCAATATAATTCATTCTTATTGGTGGGTAAATAATTAAATTGGGTTTATTTAATGTTTTAGTGATTTTTAGTAGACTTAAGGTATAAAGATCCAAATTATGTAAAGATCCCATATCCAGAAAACCCCAAGTCTTGAGCACACTGGATAACAGGTCCCATACCAGTAGTAGAAAGAGGGGAGATGCTGGAGGGACTGGGCCAGCAGGAGATTTGATAGCCCTTGCCTGGTGCCCGCCGCAGCTCTGTTCTATTACAGGTATGAGAATCGTTATCTGGAAACCCGTTATATAGAATGCAAGGCCATTTCCCATAGGCTCCATTTTATCCAAATAATCCCAAATTTTAAAAGCTATTTCCTTTTTCTCTGTAATCATAAAACAGTAGCTTGTACTTGATCCCAACTAAGATATAATTAATCCTTATTGGAAGCAAAACCAACCTATTGGGTTTATTTAATGTTTACATGATTTTCCAATAGACTTAAGGTATGAAGATCCAAATTATGGAAAGATCAGTTATCTGGAAAACCCCAGGTCCCAACCAGTCCCATACCTGTATAACTAGTCAGAGGATGATTCCACTATGGGAGTAGGAGGGGGGGGGGTGGTACATTTTAACGTGACATTAAAGCCTTCTACCAGTGCTTGCATTCTCTTTATGTATAACAATGACATACCTCCCAACTGTCCCGTTTGGAGCAGGACAGTCACGTTTTTGACAGCTCAACACGCAGTCCCGGCTTGTTACTGAAATGTCCCGACTTTTTCTTTCATCTCCTGCACTGAACAGCCAGGAAAAGATTAGGGATGCACCGAATCCACTATTTTGGTTTCGGCCGAACCCCTGAATCCTTCGTCAAAGATTCGGCCGAATACCAATTCGAATGGGAAGGGTAAAACATTTTTTACTTCCTTGTTTTGTGACAAATTTGTGACAATTTCCCTCCCCATCCATAATTTGCATATGCAAATTAAGATTCGGTTCGGGGTGGCAGAAGGATTCAGCCGAATCCGAATCCCGCTGAAAAAGGCAGAATCCTGGATTTGGTACATCCTAAAAAAGATACAACGTGTCTAACTTAATTGGCTTTTGGCAGAGAGCCCAGAAAAGCCACCAGGTGCAATTAAGATACGTTTGCAACAATTTTTAGATAAGCAAATAAGTAATTGAACAATTAAGATAAAAATTTCTCTAGGGAGAAGTTAGACTCACAGCTTAAAGGGCAATTCACCTTCATTAGCAAAACTGTAATAACTGAAAAAAACCTTAGAAATGTGTTCAAACTTTCATAAACTGCCAAATTTTGTAAAATGAACATGGCAATTAGGGGGCGTGGACAAAAATTGTTGTGGGACAAAAATCTTTTTGTCTCTCTTTCTATTTTCAAAAAGTTGGGAGGTATGGAGATGCCCTACTTCTGAAAATATTTTAGAATATTTTGTGGCCACAAAAATGGGCGTGGTCCAAAATAAATTCGCCACGCTACACGCACCAACTCTTTTTGGCCCTCTTTCTGTTTCCCAAATGTTGGGAGGTATGCACTGATCAGTGGCCTTTATCTCATACCTGTACTAGTGATATGTACGTTCTATCACATGGTGCCCCTAAAAACTTGCCACCCAAAGCAGAGACCTTTGTGGCTTAGACCTGCTTCTTCACTTACTCATGTAGTAATAACACCCCTTACTCAGTGCTCCCTCTCCTCTCATCTGTTATTTTCTCCCAGGGCTTTGGGTTCAAGCCTCCCCTGCTGTTTAGGTCAGTTCTTCCTTGATTGAAGGCAAGGGGGAGTCGTAGAATTTGGGGACCTGTGTTTTATCCCAGTATGTCTACCTTCTCCTTTCCCACACCTCCACTCTTGGTATTTCCCACCACATATATAAATATTCTGTCTGTCGATGATGTAAGAAGAACGTGTAGATCTGGGACTGCTCTGTGTCACAGCAGTTATTAACCCAAGCCGGGGTGCGTCCCAACCAGGGAACAGAACATTTCATATCCCAAGTCCAAATGTTTGGTTTTGTTTGGCAAGCACAGGCCTCCTGGCTTCCCAAATGTTTGACTGCTTGACTTGAAATGATTACAGTTTATTAAGCCCTGAGTGGAACAGTGCCAGGATAGTCAGTGTGGATCCTCCACAAGTCACCGTCGCATCACGTGTATACAGGCTGCACTGGGGACTCATTTAAAACACTCTCTTTTAACATCAGCTCCATTAATAGGACTTGTGCTTTAACATATGTTTCTTAAAGGAGAACTAAACCCCCATACCAAAAATGTCCCCTTAACTGCCTGGCATTGCCCCCCATCCCCTCTCCCTCCCTGCACTGTGCATTAGTTAAAAAAAAAAACATTTAAAAAAATTAGATCCTAAAATGCAGAGCAGAGTAACAGAGCACGTCTTCCGCCGCTGGGTATTGACTATGCCTAACTGCGCACAGGGTCGAACTGGGGGGCCTGGGGCCACCAGGGCTGCTGTCTTGGGGCCCCCGCTGACCCCTGAACACCGCAAACCCATTCTGGGGGCCCTGCCGCGTGTGTGCACACATGCCCTGCTCTGCACTTTAGGGTCAAATTCCTTTTCAAGGGTGTTTTTACTAATGCACAGTGCAAGGAAGGAGAGGGGGCAATACCAGGCTGCTAAGGGGGTTTAGTTTAATTAATAAATATTAATATTAGAAATGATTAATTAAAAAATATTGATAGGTTTTGTTATCTCTTGCTTTAAACTAGAACGTGAAACCAATTTCATATTCTAACTTCCTGCCTGACTTCCTGGTTCTGCCGAGTTATTGTTTGCAAAGCAGCAGATAATAAAACAAATGACCAGTTGACAGATACATTTGGTTAATAACAAGCTCATTATCTTCATTTTTACAACATATTTATCAAGGGTCGGATTGAAAATTCTAATTTTGAGTTGATTTTAGGGGATATTAGATTTGAGTTTAAAAAAGATTCAAATTTAGAATTTTGAAATTTATCATGTAAGAATTCGAATTCAACTACCAGCCATCTAAAACCTGCCAAATTTGAGTTTTAGCCTATGGGGGGTCTCCTACAACCAATCTGGAGTCATTTGGTGGACTTTTAAAAATCAAATTTTTTTTTTTAAAAAAACTTGAATCAAATTCGATTCTAATTTGATTCGAGTTTGCAGGTCGATCCTATTCACCCAAATATATATATATATTTTTTTTATAAATTTCAATTGGTCGTTTTTTCCCACAAATTTCAAGTTCATGGGAGTTTTTAAAAACTCCCATAAACTCTTTTCTTTTCCTTACTTTTATATTATTTTATTGTATTTTGTGATACAGGTTTGCAAATTACAACTATTCATTGGCATTTTGTATAAGATGTTAAACCTGAATAAACACAAAGTTGAAAAAAAAAAAACAAACCTCCCATAAACTCGAAATTCGACCCTTGATAAATATGCCCCGCTATGTTCACAGGGAGGTGTCTAGGAAAAAAACAAAAAATATTCTATTTGAAAAACAAATAATGTTCTATTTGAAAAACAAAAAATATTCTATTTGAAAATAGAACATTATATAATAAAAAAATCAAAACAAGTCCTTTTTATTGTGTTCATATGGAGCAACGGTATATATAGGCGTGTACTGTTCCTCGGACACATCTCCAGTCTATGTTAGGGATGCGTCAGTATCACTTTAAGAACATCTGGAGGGTTTCATGTATGACAGGCCGGTGCCGTAATATTCTCCCATGAGCAGCTGTGAGATTGTTTGCTCTGCTCTTCGCTCATTGTTTATAAGCACATAAAAATACCAACAAATAATCTCCCATCAAATCAGATTGAGCAGATTAAATGGAGACCAGGAGTAATTATTGTAATTTGTGACTCATCGGCCGTGCCTATTTATTTGTGATGGGATTAACATGAGTGGCAAATTGTAAGAATTCAATTATTCTTGAATGTGACGCTATAAACATCATATTACCTCTAACCCCGGGTCTGGCTGAAAGACCATGTCACTGCCAGATCTCACTCCCCCTCCAGGGATTAATAAATAAATAAAAACTAATTCACCTTAGAATTCCATTTTTTTCGTTGTGATATCGATTGCTTTCCTGGAGGAAAAAATAATGCATACAATTTTTCCTTTTTTGTTGCAAAAAAAAAAAAAAAAGTGAGTGCCATCCTGCCAGGAATTTACATTCTAGCCAGTGGGAAGGCATTGCGGGGAGATTAGTCGCCCGAAGAAGAGGCGATTTGGTGCTGGGCGACTAATCTCTCTGAATAGCAGCGTGCACCACCACCCTAAAATTCTCTGTTGTTTTTTTTATTTAGAAAAGAGGCAAAACTGGCCAACCAGAGAACATTTAGGTGGACCATAACTCTACTGCTTTCATCAGAGCTCATTGCGTTAGAGTAGGGCCACAAACTTCATAGGAGGCAATTTATTTAAAATCATTGACCACCGGCTCTGCCGTAATCATTCGGTTGATGGTTATACCTACGTGTGCTTTGGCCGCTGATTTGAGGATCAAGCCACAGCAGATGTTCCGATTTTCCTATTTAGACCCTAATTCTCTCTTCTAAAGATAAAAACTATATGGAGTTTTTGGGGGAGATTTTAAAAAATTCAAAAAGTTTTTTCTCAATGAGAAATGTTGTGGAATATTTTTAAATTTTTTTTTTTGTTCTCAGGAATGTATCACTGCTTGCTCAAATTCACTTAGAAAGCACGCCAAACATTTGAGAGGTTCATACCAAACAAACCCTAGGTTCTTGTAGACTTGAAGTGCTTGCTGCATGATACTGTCATGGGAAGAAATGTTTTTTTTCCAAAACACATGAGTTAATAGTGCTGCTCCTGCAGAATTCTCAAAAGAGCAAACTGATTTTTTTATATTTCATTTTGACATCTGACATGGGGCTAGATATGTTGTCAGTTTCCCAGCTGCCCCAAGTCATGTGACTTGTTTTCTGATAAACTCCAGTCACTCTTTACTGCTGTACTGCAAGTTGGAGTGATATCACCCCCCCCAGCAGCCTAACAAAAGAACAATGGGAAGGTAACCAGATAGCAGCTCCCTAACACAAGATAACAGCTGCCTGGTAGATCTAAGAACAGCAATCGATAGTAAAATCCAGGTCCCACTGAGACACATTCAGTTACATTGAGTAGGAGAAACAACAGCCTGCCAGAAAGCAGTTCCCTCCTAAAGTGCTCTCTTTCTGAAAGCACATGACCAGGCAAAAATGGGGCCTTTAATGACAACACGGAACATATCCCGAGAATTCTCGGGCTGAAAAGATTCCTATTCAAATAATGAATAATGGGCCTATTGGTTTTAATGGATATTGGCAGTTTTCAGCTCCCAAATATTTTCATTGAAAGAAATAGCCTAGAGAAGACACTATAGGTATGGGACCTGTTAACCCGAATGCTCCCAACCTGGGGTTTTCAGCATAAGGGGTCTTTCCGTAATATGGATCTCCATACCTTAAGTCTACTAGAAAATCATGTAAACATTAAATAAACCCAATAGGCTGGTTTTGCTTCCAATAAGGATTAATTATATCTTAGTTGGGATCAAGTACAAGCTACTGTTCTATTAAAACAGAGATAAAGGAAATATTTTTGAAACATTTTAATTATTTAATTAAAATAGAGTCTATGGGAGATGGCCGTCATGTAATTTGGAGCTTTCTAGATAACAGGTCTCGGCATAACGGATCCTATACCTGTAGAAACTAAGAAAATGTTTTTCTCTGTGAACAAAATGAAACGGATTCTTGATAAATCAGTTTTTGAATGTATATTCTGCCTAGAGGATAGTGACATGACTGATGACACGGGCTACCCTGGGTACATTAGTATATTTGGCCAGCTGAGTGGTTGGTGACGCTTTACATTAATTATGTAAGACACGGGATGCTTTCACATACTCGCTACATTTATTTCTGGAACTGTGACGCTCATTTAATGTAAGTGGAATGATTTATTATAGGGGGAAACATACAGTCCTAATGCGCAAGGTTGTTGTTTTTTTTTTAACTTATATATATACACAATATATATTGTTTGTATCAGGTCTGGACTGAGAATTAAAATAGGTCCTGGCATTTCAGGTACACAGAGACCCAATCAGCCCACAAAGAGGCCCAAACAGCCCCCACCAGACCACTAAATACTGACTTTCTACACCTTATAGCAGCCCCTCTGGCATTTGCCAGAACCCACAGATTGAGGAAGGGCCATGCGGTCCCGAAACGTTTGAACATTGAAGTGTTGTGAGCACCATGGAATAAAGTTTGGGATTCACTCGTTTGTAGCAGACAAGGTATTGGCTTTCCATTTATTTTTGACTATTTCACTGGCGAGTGGCTAGGCCAGAGCCTCTACCCAATTCCCCTATCTGGACTTTAATGAGAACCCACAGATTGCCAGTCCGGGCCTGGTTTGTATACTCCTGAGGAAGATCCCTGTGAGGGATCGAAACGTCGAGTTTCAATAAAAGTTTTCTTTATTTTTGCCTGAAAATCCCGTGAGTGTCGCCATTCTCCACCTGTACATTCACTCTGCTGGCTCGGGCACCCAGGTACTTTATTTTGTAAATTGTGTGCACCTTTGGGACTGTGTGTATGTATGTATGTATATATATATATATATATATATATATATAAATTAGGGATGCACCGAATCCACTATTTTGGATTAGGCCGAACCCCCAAATCCCTGAAAGATTAGGCCGAATAGCAAACCGAATCTGAATCCTAATTAACATATGCAAATTAGGGGTGGGAAGGGGAAAACATTTTTTACTTTCTTGTTTTGTGCCAAAAAATCACAGGATTTCCCTCCCCGACCTCTAATTTGCATATGTAAATTCGGATTCGGTTCTGCTGAAAAAGGCAGAATCCTGGCTGAACCCAAAACGAATCCTGGATTCGGCGCATCCCGAATATATATATATATATATATATATAGTCAATTTGTTAAACCAGCACTCACCCTCGATCGATCACGTCCCTGGTGCTTCTTCAAAAAATAGCATATGAATATGTAGTTAAGAGCACTCACGGGTATTGTGAAAAAGGCTTTTATTGGAGTGTTACACTCTACCCCACATCAACGCGTTTCGGTTCTCTTTGAACCGTCGTCAGGATGCCCGTGAGTGCTCTTAACTACATATTTATATATATATATACACACACACACATACCTCCCAACTGTCCCTTTTTCAGAGGGACAGTCCCACTTTCGATAGCTCAACCCACAGTCCCTCTTTTGTACTGGAAAGTCACGATTTTCTCTGCACAGAACAGCCAGAACTTAATTGGCTTTTGGCAGAGAGCCCAGAACAGCCACAGCAACAGATAAGATAGTTTTGTAACAATTTTGAGATAAGTAAATAAGTTATTGTAACAATATAAGATAACAGGTCCCTTGGTAGAAGTTAGACTCACATCTTAAAGGGCAATTCACCTTCATTAGCAAAACTGTTATAACTGAAAAAAACCCAGAAATATGTTCAAACTGCCAAATTTTGTAAAATTCACCCTTTGTCCCTCTTTTTATTTCCAAAATGTTGGGAGGTATGCCTATATATATATTATATATATATATATCTATATATCTATATCTATATATATATATAGAGAGAGAGAGAGAGAGAGAGAGAGAGAGAGAGAGAGAGAGAGAGAGAGAGAGAGAGAGAGATATTTACAAACACGCACACCTGCACACACATATATATATATATATATATATATAATACACAAAAGCCATGAATATCCTGTAAATTATATCCTTATAAACGGTGAGTTCTGATGTCATCAGTTATAAACGGTGAGTTCTGATGTCATTTCTGTCACATGACTCACTGAAATTTGTGTATTATAATAAATAAAGTACCCCCAGTTGCAAAATATGAGGATATTAGAAGTTACCTTGGAGTTTCATGACCTGTATAAAAACACTCGGCCTTTGGCCTCGTGTTTTTATATGGTCATGAAACTCCTCGGTAACTTATAATATCCTTATATTTTACAAGAGGGGGTACTTTATTCACTATATATTTGCTTACACCTATGTGTATACACAATGGTATCAGTGCAGGCTTTCCTGCTGACACAGCTAATGAGATTGTTGAGGGCTAATGTGAAATACAATCTCCCAGAACTCTATGCCTTATAAAGGAGTGGAATAAGGAAACAAAATATTTTAATGGGCCCCAACGGCCATAAAATTCCAAAAATGGAAACAACAGCGTCTAAGATAGAAACTGCCCGCCGCAACCTTTCTTTAAATAGTGAAATAAAGTCAGACGCTGGATATGGAAAAGTCATTGCAGAATCGCCCAGTGTTTACTTTACAGTAAGATACTCCATAAAAGCAGCATGGCTCTCGTCTTCAACTCCCGGGGAGCTCTGGGTAATCCAGACAGCCGTACGCTGCTCTTGGCCTTCGACTAGTCACATGTTAAGCAGGCCATACCTCCCGCTGTTTTGTCTCTTATACTTAAGTGTCTCAAAGTCACAACACTTGCTAATAACTTAACTACAACTGTGTTCTGATGGGGTGAACAAATTAAATGCTAATTTGTCCTGACAATGTCATTTTCATTAATTATTATTATTCATAATTTATTCTCAATAAATGTTTT
The DNA here is from genome assembly GCF_017654675.1 of Xenopus laevis. NCBI lineage: Eukaryota > Metazoa > Chordata > Amphibia > Anura > Pipidae > Xenopus > Xenopus laevis. The sequence continues at coordinate 17,675,979 of NC_054381.1, read as the reverse complement.
CATCTAGAAATGATTTGTTGTGTCTCTCCCCCCCCCCACATTGGGCAAATTTTTTCTTATCTTCAATTATATTGAAAAGAATAAATGAAGTTTGAAGCTTCTTCTTCAACAGTAAATTGTTCACCTGCTCAGACCTGACATAGGTCAGTTACATTAAATGGGCAAAAGTATGCGGGCTCCTCTTTTTTAATTATTGGAATAGGCTTTTTAAGCCACACCCATCATCGCCATCACAGTTGGTATACCACTACCACTAATTACAGGTATGGGATCTGTTATCTGGAAAACCGTGATCCAGCCCCAAATTACAGGAAGGCCATCTCCTGTAGACTTTAGTCAAATGATTTAAATTTTTACAAAACTATGTTCTCTTTCTCTGTTATAATAAAACAGTAGCTTCTGATTGATTCCAACTGAGATATAATTAATCCTAATTGGAGGCAAAACAATCCTAGTGGGTTTAACTACTCTTTAAATAATTAAAAAAAAAATTCTAATAATTTATTTACTAAAATCTGAATTCATCTCATTATTTTAATTAAAAAAACCACAATCAACCTCCCATACCCGATTTGACCTTATTTAATATTTAAAAAGCTCAGATTAATTGGTTTGGGGAAAAACCTGCAGAAATCGTACAAAAAATCGTGTTGTACATTTTTTTTTTGTGTTTTTCCCTGAAAAGCAAAACCCAGCGCAGACCAGAATAACTTTTAATTAGTATACGGACATATGCCATTGACTTGCACACAACCTCGGCAGGTCTTTAATAAATCTAGAAAAAATTCAGTTTTTAAAAAAGAAGGAACGCTACGGAGGCAAACTTAGTATCATTTATTACATAACACCAATAGTGTATTATTCAACCATTTTTTTATATGAATTGTTATGGGAATACTTATTTTGGGGAAATAAGTGCCGGTAAAGAAGCCCTTTGGGAACATTTTGAAAGTAACTTCTTTATCCCACCTCTAGGATTAGCTTTGTCTCTAATTATTAATGATAATCGGGGGGCATTGGAGGCCATTCTGGAAGATTATTACATTGGTGCATCATCCTCATCAGGCATTTCAGGGTTTCCAGTGTTTGAATGTCGTGATGATTATTTGCCGGGGCTTGAAGTCGGTAAAGCGTGCGGCGCGATTCTAATCAGGTGAATTGCTTCAATCAGAATAGTTACATTTATTGGAAACCTGCTCTGTTTTGTGAGCGAGGCTTCAATGGAGTGTGGGAAAATCTAAATTGAAAAAGTGGGAGACTGATTAAAGGTCAGAGACACAGAACAAAGGGAATAGTGTAAATAATTTTATGTGACTATTGTATTGACAGCTGAAAAGAAAATACACAGTATTTATGTTGGGTTATCCTCTAGTAAGTAATGGGGGTCATGTTTTATTCCCAACAGAGATTAATGTTATTGTTCTTATTTGCATTTGATGAGAACGTTCTGCTATACTGATTTATTTTGTAAAAGAACCCTTTATAGCAACTATCAAATGGCTACTGATAATAAACATATATTACAGTGTACCTTCAATGGAGAATTCTGTTAAAGGGAATCCTTAAAACATCCATTTTGCCTTTTAAAGAAGAAGGAAAGCTATGGAGGCATTTTATTGCTGAAATAGTGCAAGCTAGAATGCTATATTTATTCTGTAGAAGGTTTTACCATACCTGAGTAAAAAGCTCTAGAAGCTCTCTGTTTGTTTGGGATAGCAGCTGCCATATTAGCTTGGTGTGACATCACTTCCTGCTTGAGTCTCTCCCTGCTCACTTATAGCTCTGGGCTCAGATTACAGCAGAGAGGGGGGGGGGAAAGGTGCAAACTGAGCATGCTCACGCCCGGGGCAAGGAGGTTTAAGCTGAAGGCAGGAAGTCTGATACAGAAGCCCATGTGTACACAAGAGAAGGTGCTTCTTTTGACAGGGGTCTCAGAGCAGCACTTTGAGTGTTTACTGGTATACACCCTTTCTGATGAGACATACTTATTTTTAACCTTTCCTTCTCCTTTAATTGTCAGGTGAATGTCTACAATATAGGCTATAGATAATTGTATTTGGCAACATTTCAGATGCAGGGATGACTTTATTTATACTACTTTTAAGTATAGACATATAGGAGGCTTGTATACAAGTTTAATCTCTCTAGAGCTGGGACCTCCATCCTTTTTTAAACACGAGCCACATTCAAATTTAAAAAAATTTAAAAAGAGTTGGAGAGCAACACAAAAAATTCTGAGGGTACCAATTATGGGTTGTGATCGACTCATGGTAGCCCCTATGTGGACTGGCAGACTACAGGATGCTCTGTTTGGCAGTACACCTGGCTTTTATGCAACTTAAACTTGCCTCCAAGCCTGGAATTCAAAAATAAGCACCTGCTTTGAGGCCACTGAGAGCAACATCCAAGGGGTTGGTGAGCAACATGTTACTCATGAGCCACTGCTTGGGGATCACTGCTCTAGAGCAACAAAGTTGGAATTAAAGACCAGTTAGAGTGAGAATTGGAAATAAGGGTCATTTGGCGTTCAAGACTGATGCACCAATCATTTCCTATATCTGTACTCATTTAAGGAACTAATGTGGGCCCTCACCAAAAACCGGAACTTCAATGGGGACCCTGGCCAAAGGTTGGACCTTGTAGTGCTTGTACAGAAAAAAGTTTGAATATGACTGCCCTACAGAAAAGGGTAGGCACCAAATTGGACAGAAAAAGCAAAATGGGGTAACCTACAGAAAGCCAGGTCCTCGGCATAGCCAAGGCTTAAAGTGGTCACCTCATTCATAAATAGGCTGAGGGTCCAAATGCAGCAGTGGTCAACAGCAAGTAAGAGCCTTAAATGGAGGTTTCAGATCCTATAAGGATGTAGTAGTGAACGTGAACATTGTAGTGAATGTCTCATGTAGAACTGTGGTGAGGCAACTAAAAAAAAAAACTAGTCATTTGGTGGGTCATGGTTCTCCATGGCAGTTGGATCACTGTGTGCCTTTGCTCACAGGGCCATGTTTTCTTGTCCTGGTGTTTTGTTATGACATCACTTTGCTTGCCCTCTAATATTACATCATTACTGAAACAGCCTCTCCAGTAATACGCAGGGCATGTCTAGCACTTTGAGCCACTAATATGGGCAAAATAAACACTAAAGTGCCAGTTTTCGATTGGATTCAGATACTACTCCTATGCAAGACGTGGGCTTCTCAGGGCTGAATGTTAGAGACTAGAATCTCTTTTCATGTAACTAATAAACCTGTATTGCTGCAAGCGTCTTTGAATGTATTGTTTGCCCTAATATGACGTTTCAGTCCTTGACCCTAATTTGGGAAAGAACATTTTAAACAATGTGAAGGACTCCTGCTACCCACAATGACTTAAATATATATGTATTAAACCTAAGTGTGCTTGAATACATCTATGTCATTATTGTTAAAAGCCTTTTATATAGTTTTGCAAAGTACGGTTGCCAGCTGACCTAGAAAGTGGGCTAAGCAAATAGGCTTGTGATTGGCTAAGTCTGAATGCATGCTTAATAGGAAACAATGTTCTCCCAGAGGGAGCAGCGACATATAAATGATTATAGTGGCAACAACCTTTCTATTATAACACATAGTTGGACCCTTTTTTCCAGAAAATATAACATTCTATCTATAATTCTATCAGTATATGCAAGAGATCGTTCCCCTAATTATCTACAACAGATGAACAAGTGCTGCAGTGTTCAATAAAATATTGGGTTTTTTCCCAGTGAAGTCATTTTAGCCTTTCTTTGAACCATAAAGCTCTTTAAAGGTTATGACTTCGGCCAAATTAAACAATGTCGTTACAGTTTATTGCTGGTAATAAGTAAATACGTTTTAAAACCCATTTTTTTTCTGCACTCCGCGGCATGAGATTATGCAAGCTCTTCTACCGACCAGATCTCTGACCTTTTTTAAACTGGAATTACAAAAATAATAATAAATATATATAAATACTGAATATTGGATGCATATCAATGCCTGTGATTTCCATTCTGCTGAGTTGAAATGGGAAGTGAGTGTTGATCGATGGGTCGTGTGAATTGACAGCTTGCTGTATCTACAGTTGGAGGTAAAATCAGAAAATTGCAAAATGACTTTATTGCTGTATGAAATTCATAGAGAACACTCATAGTTTGTTTATAGATTGTGTAGCCATATTTTTAGTTCACTACATATCTTGCAATCTTGCTCTGCCTTCCAGTATTGTTTTGGCCTGCTAGACTTCCAGAGACTCTCCTGGTGGTCATCAGCCTTAGAAAATTCCCACCAGCCAATCCTTATTTCCAACATGGACCCTTTCAAAAACCTAGTCAATTTGGTGCTTTTTATATCTAATTCTGTAAGAGTGGCCCAAGGTCTCAGGTTCTCTGTTGGTTCAAGGAAAATCCAGTCGAACACTGCTGCCTTTTTGTGTTCTCTGGAGTGTTGGGTCAAGTAGGATTAGAGTTACTCATGTACAACCCTCTGGTAGGGCTTAAATGTGACTGGCAGAATGAATTGTTCTGAGCTGAGTAATTAGAGGTTATTGAATGGGAGATTGTAAGTAAAATTGATGTTGCAATTAGAGGTGTAGGCATCTAGAAAATAAGTACATTATTTCAGGTGGGATGGGAATTCTGTTAAAGGAAAACTTTACCCCCAAAATGGTTACTTAAGCAACAGATAGTTTATATCATATTAAGTGGCATATTAAAGAATCTCACCAAACTGGTATATATATTTAATAGGATACTGTCATGGGTAAAAAAAAATTTTTTTCAAAATGAATCAGTTAATAGTGCTGCTCCAGCAGAATTCTGCACTGAAATCCATTTCTCAAAAGAGCAAACAGATTTTTTTATATTCAATTTTGAAATCTGACATGGGGGCTAGACATATTGTCAATTTCCCAGCTGTCCCAAGTCATGTGACTTGTGCTCTGATAAACTTCAATCACTCTTTACTGCTGTACTGCAAGTAGGAGTGATAACACTCCTCCCTTTTCACCCCAGCAGCCAAACAAAAGAACAATGGGAAGGTAACCAGATAACAGCTCCCTAACACAAGATAACAGCTGCCTGGTAGATCTAAGATCTACCATGAAAAAAACATGTTTTCCGATGACAGGATCCACTTAAGTATATATTGTACATTTACATCACTTACTACAACTCTAACAGGAAGAAGTGTGGAAGCAAAAGACAGAAGTTTGTCTGTTAATTGGTTCATGTGACCTAACATGTATGGATTGTTTGTTTGTGTGCACCGTGAATCATACGATCTCTAGAGGGGGCTGTTATTTTTTAAAATGGCAATTTTCTATTTATGATTACCCAGTGGCACATACTAGTAAAAAAGTATATTATTATGAAAATGGTTTATTTACATGAAGCAGGTTTTTACATATGAGCTGTTTTATGCAATATCTTTTTATAGAGACCTACATTATTCTGGGTGGTATAGTTTTCCTTTAATGGAGAAGGAAAGTCATCTCTACTTGGGGGTGGCAAATGTTAGACACCCCAAGTGTTTGTATTGACTTACCTGAAACCCCGGGCCAGTGCTCCTATCAGCAGAAAACTGCACCGGCCCGGGGTTATTCCATTGAAAATCGCAGAGCGATTCTCTTCCGCATGCACAGTTGAACGAAATAGACAACTTTTTAGTTAAAGTTCGGCTCATTGTTCTACTGCCACGCGAAGAAAGAGGAAGACGGAAGAGGATCACTCTGTGGTGCTCACTGGTATAACCCTGGGCCGGTGCAGTTTTCTGGGTTTCAGGTAAGTCAATACAATCACTTTGGGGTGCCCAACATTTGGCACCCCCAAGTGCACAAAGACTTTCCTTCTCCTTTAAGTTAGATTTGCAGTAGTGACATAAATAGCAGTTACTAGACCTCACAACATACTTGTCTAGTCATTTTAGGGCCTCCTTAAACGTTTGGAACATGGTGGTGGTGGCGCCATTAGGCCTACTATACTGTATTCTATGAGCAGAGCCAACTGCATGAGCCATAGATGGAGGAACTCAGGGGACCCACCCTGATCCCGCAGACCCCTGTATTATTGAGTGGCTGCAGCTCAGAGTAGAGGAGATTCTAATTCCACAATCTTACAGTCTACACACTGCCGCAATAGCCAGGGACACCACAAACATTACCCAGATACGTTCCTTGTATACAGCCGACATTAGAAAGGAGAAGCAAACCCTGTCTATATATCTGTACTACTTCAAATAACTTGGAGCTGTCACATTGGCTACACGGCTGGTGTATATAAAATCCCAGACAGACACCGTAATGAAGCCATGCCTTTTGCGGCCGCAACTGTCATGAAGATTTGCAAAATAAATATTTGGATTAACTAAGAGCTATTTTTAAACAAAGGAATTCAAATTTTTTTTTTGTAAGACTATTCCGATACCCCCATGATCCCCCTTATTGCCCCTTATTCCATCTGCAGAAAGAGTTTCCCCCTTACCCTTATTCCTTTCTCTCTTTGTGGCTGGGTGGGATCTTTATTTTATTTCTCCCAGGCAAGGAGAAGACTATCGTGCCAATGTCCTAGCACAGCCTGTGATGCCGGGATAGTTTAGGGGGGAATAAGAAAATGAGTCATAAAGTGCCTCACAAACACGGCTCTCTGTAATCCCTGCTGCTAAGCGGCTGACACTGGACTTGAGTCATCAGTAAACTAAATTGTATCCTGGGGGAAATATCAATCTAAAAATAAGAAATAAAGGATTTTTTTTTATCCAGCTCTGCTTTAATCACCGTGTTATCGTTAGGACGCAAGAACATCGTGTATAAAGGCATCAAACTATTTCTGCGTGTTGAACTATTGGCCCTTTATCTAAACAAATAGTCTAATTGCGGTGGACTTGGTTTGAGTTTGGAAATAGTCTTTATTGGCATGCACTATAGATTGTAGCCGAGACAGGCAGATTTATATAGCAAGTTATCTGTTGGGACTTGATTTCCCCAAGGTCACAGTGAATTTGTTTGCTTCAATCAGCTGACTTTCCTAAAGTGACTAATTAGCAAACTGGATCTTTCAAGTGACACTCAGCTGGTCAGTGTGGTTTAACAGCCGATATGCTCAGTGTTGATTTTCAGCAGGGTCATCCAGGGTTGCCCGCCCGGTTCCTTTTTCAATCATGGACAATTGGCATTTTTAATGGAAAGTGATCTTTCACTTGATAATCAACTTGGCATAAACGGTGTATACCAGTTACCCCGAGTAGGAGAAACAACAGTCTGCCAGAAAGCAGTTCCATCCTAAAGTGTTGGCTCTTTCTGAAAGCACATGACCAGGCAAAATGACCTGAGATGCACCTACACACCAATATTACAACTAAAAAAATATACTTGCTGGTTCAGGAATTAAATTTTATGTTGTAGACTGAATTATTTGCAGTGTAAACAGTGTCATTTAGAAATAAAAACGAATCATAAAAATAAAAATCACGACAGAATCCTTTTAAGGAAATCCCTCATGAGTTAATGACCTCACTTTGGGTTTTGGAATCCCAGTGTGAGCCAGAAACTTGAGCAATCTTAAATAGGCCCCCCTCAAGCATGGACGTAATTATACTGGAATTATGGGGGAAAAAGCTGCATTATGAGATTTTTTGTCCAAACACACTGCACATTACACACATAAAGTACACTTTTTGTATTGGCCGGGGTGGAGTAACAGCCTAGTTCTTGTCTATTTTATCTCACAGCCAACTTTAGAAGGAAGGTACCAAAGCAGTTTATTGTCAATAGATTAGCCACAATAGTGCAAGCTATAACACTATTTATTCTGTAGAATGTTTTACCATACCTGAGTAAACAGCTCTAGAAGCTCTCTGTTTGTTTAGGATAGCAGCTGCCATATTCACTTGGTGTGACATCAGAGTTTCCCTGCTCAATCATAGCTCTGGGCTCAGATTACAGCAGGGAGGGGAGGAGGGAGTGGGAGAGGAGCAAACTGAGCATGCTCAAGCCCTAGCCCTGGAGGTTTAAGATGAAAACAGAAGCCCATGTATACACAATAAAGAAATGCTGTGTTTCTTTTGACAGAGGACACATAGCAGCATTACTTTGAGGGTTTACCGGTGTGTTTATATAGACTTTTCTCATAAAGCTTACTTTATTTTAGCCTTTCCTTCTCCTTTAATATTGAGAAACCCCAAGTGTTTCATTGATAGGAATCAGTTCTGAAATATTCATGAAGAACCATTAATGATATCATTATGGATTAATGCTGGAGTCCAAGCTGCCCCTGAACCAATCAAGAACATTCCAGATGGATTTCATCCAAGAATCCTTCACTGCCCATCCAATAATATATTTGTCTATACGGTATGTGAAAATGTCATGCTGACGTGTCCTTTCATTAGAAAGCCTATAACCCTAACACTTGTCCAGGGTTCCCTTATGCAAATTCTGATGAAGAGCTTTGGTTGTTATTGAATGTGTCTTCTAATCTGGATACAATCTTGCATTGAGTTTTCTCAATGACCCAAAAGATTTTTATGCTGCCGGGCTAAATTGTTCTTTCAACAAGTTACGCATACCAATCAGTTATGTTCATAAGTAATGAATGTTTTTCTTGCAAACACACACAATGATGAAACAATTGTTATGGCTGTTAATGACCATACCTATACAGTAGCGTGCATTCTGCTGCAGAACAGCCATTCTTTGAAGCTGGGCTCACGGCCATGCAGTGAATTGTCAGCAGCTCATCATGGTCTAGAGAAATATTCAATACCCTTGTTTGGTCAAATCACATCTTGTTTGTTCCTATGATCCTGATGTAATTCACTATACATCTCTAGTCTTTTTTTTCTTCTTTTTACTCAATGTTTGTTATATTTTGGCCTTTGGTATTGACCCAAGTTTGCAGAGAAGAGAAGCTTTGGCTTTGACCCACTATGCCTTTATTCCCATAGTTGCAGTTCTGAGCAAAGTTTTCTTTTCAAGGACTTCATCACATTGATTCTTTAAAAGCTGTAAATGTTTGCTTCCAAATGGTCTGGGTTGGTTCAGGGTTATCGTCCAAGTTGTCATCCTTTTTAATATTTAAATGTTTGAAGGTATGATAAATGTAAAGTTAGATTGGTGACTTTATTCCCTTGGGTCTACTTGGGTTTCCAGAAACATGGTCCATAACTATGGTCCAATTATGGTCCAATTATTATATTAAGGTGGCACAGAGATGTAGTGATTAGTGTTTCTGTTTTGCATCACTGGAGTCCTGAGTTGGACTCAACATGGAATTTCTTAGTAAAGAGCTTGTATGTTCTCATTGTGTCTGTGTGGGTTCCAGTGGGTGCTCAATTCTTCTCCCATGCTTCAAAAACATACAGGCAGGTTCATGAAGTTGACTATGTTGTGTGAGGGTCTTAAAGTGGCCATACACTATAAGATCTGCTCGTTTGGCAAGGTTGCGAGCGGATCTTAACCCAATATGCCCACTAACAGCTGAACGATAGTATTACAATGCTACAAATGGGCCCCGATGGGTCGCAGTACAGCATCAACTAGGCGATGCGGTCCTGGATTGTAGAAAAAAAAAACAAACTTGACCGATCTATATCTGCCCGATTTTTGGCTTGATATTGATCGGGAGGACCTGTCAGGAGCCCTACACATGGGCAGATAAACTGCGGAATCAGTCTAAAGGACTGATATTGGCATCTTTAATCTGCCCGTGTATGGCCACCTTTAGTGACCTTAGATTGTAAGCTCCACTGGGGCAGGGACTCATGTGAATGACGAAAAACCACCGTAACTTGTTGCATCAATGTGTTAGCACCTTATGAATGATAGGATGATAAATCAGGTTGTACATACACGAGAACCAGAAACCGGGACCACATTTGAATAGGAAAATAGATGAAGCTGTAGTACTCATTTTCTTTGGCTACTGTCTATAAAATCTTATCCAAAGACCATTTTTAATGAAATTTGACTCCATTGGACTCAGTTATTTGTGATAAATTGTTGAATGTTGACTTGGCGACTTGTATCTTTATTCTTGCCTGCTGCTTGTGGTTTGATTTCTGATATTGATCCCTGACCTGCTTTGTGACTTTTTTCCCTCTGACTATGACTAAGATAGTAGCAGCCTGATGATTCCATATTGATATTGCCAGCCAATTACTGACCATGCCCTTGTCCTTGCCATGTTTATTGTCTGACCTTTTGGGAAGCTCTGAGAATCTTGTGCTTTAAAACTTGATAGTATCTGAGAAGCCAAGTGCACCAACTTAAGCCAAAATGAGCTTGCCCTGAGGGTTTAAACCTGCTCACAACAAAATAGAAATGGACAATTGAAATTGAGAAATGATTGGAATTACGCATTAACTCTAATATGATGTGAATACGTGCAAATCCTGGTATGAGTTGTCTCAAAACATTCCAGAAATTGCTTTGGATAGCCTTAATGTTTAGGATCTATTTGAATCATATTGAATACGTTTGCCACGAGAATGTTCAGTTGACCACAAAAAGACTCTTTTTAATGTCTTTGTCACTTCCCTTCCCTCCTTAATATATATTACTTCTAATTAAAAATAACAACCTGCTTGTATTTTATGGCATTGCCTTTCTGTTCATTTCTAATAACTCTCCCTGACAGTTTGGTCTCCTGGAAGGAAACGGACATTCCATGGTTTGCTAAAAAGCAGTAAATTATTTGGCAAAGCCCATATCCTGCATAATTTTTCCGTACATGTGGCTAACTGGCATCGATCATTTGTTTGGATGGAATATGCACCTTCTATGGGGTAAATTTATCAAAGAGTGAAGTTCCGCCACTAGAGTGAAATTCCGCAGCTCTCCATTCATTTCTATGGGATTTTGAAAGGCGTATTTATCAATGGGTGAAGTGAAAGTTCACCCTTTGATAAATACGCCTATAAAAATCCCATAGAAATGAATGGAGAGTGGCGGAATTTCACTCTAGTGGCGGAACTTCACTATTAACTTCACTCTTTGATAACTATACTATGTCTCCTCATGCCCACATAATGTCATGAGTAGATACCTGCTGGATCGGATTAGATTAACTGTAGGCTCACAGGATAGTCTGCTTCCCTCGTGCATGAATTGGTGCCATAGAGAGAAAGAGAGAATAAAATAACCAAGCTAGAAAGAAGACAACAATCTGGATCTCATCAGTTGGAGGACATTAGAATTTATTGACATGTACATCATACATGTACTAAGTGTCACTTGCAACACAAGCATTTTGTTGTTTTTGGTGCAAGAAGAAGACGGCAATTCCATTGTTTATTTAAATATACCCACAACTCCCCATTGACTGATCACACCAGTGAATGGATCCTGATATGACTTTACTCTAAGGCTAAGGCCACACTAGGCGATAGCGCCGCGATTTGACTCGCGGCGATCTTTTTTCTATTGTCGCTCGAAATCACCTAGCGAGGCAATTTCGAGCGACAGTAGAGAAAAGATCGCCGCGTGTTTTTACGCTGGCGATTTTTCGCGATTCCCCATAGACGCCAGCGCAAAAGTTTCCCCAGCGATTGCGGCTTAAAAGTCGCGGCGAAAAGTCGCCGCGAGTCAAATCGCGGCGCTATCGCCTAGTGTGGCCTTAGCCTAAGACTTTACTTTACTTCAAGATTTTAATCTTGGGTAGCTCAACCATAACTATTTACAGGAACGTAGGCATTTGTTTTCTGGCTTAAGATCTTTAACTATATTTAATACGTTTTGCTGTTGAATGAAAAAGATGGCACCTCCACCATGTTGTTGCACAATTTAGATTTCTATATCCAAATTTACCCATTGATTGGTCATTCCAGTGAATCCTGACAAGTCCTGACTTGTCTCCATTATGCTTTTTTAATTTTGTGTAGTTCCACCATAAATATAGAGTAAGGTAAACCTTTGGCCAAAAAAGGTGTCGAGATTAAATAATGCTATTTTTTTTTTTTAACCTTCAGCAAATACTGAAACAAAAAATTCATAGCAGAACAAAATCAATATTGAGGTTAAAATTCATCTGCTTGTCTTATGATGTAAGTTTCCATGGGCCTGTAATCCACCCTATTTGTTTCAGCAAGTCATGTAACAATTGTTAGTGACCTGCCATAAGGAAGAAAAGATTCTGATCACAGCCTGATGGATACTTGCACTATGGAAATTAATGCTCACTGTATTATGTTCGATCTATGCACTCCCAGCAAGTGTATTATCTCCTGCATGGCTTAATGGATTAGCCCTTGTCTGAAACACTCTTTGACACTCTTTGACTCTATGTCAGAGCTTTTTACGTTTGAAGTCACACCACCCTCGTCTGGATGTACAGTACATGAAATGATGAAGTTTAAAAGCTCACTGCGCATGCAGTTTATACCTCCACCATGTTTTTCTTTATACAGGGCTAGAAATGTATATCATATAAAGCATAGCTAAAATGAAAAGGGTTGTAGAACCCACCAAAATCATTGAAAATTATTGAATATTGGAAAGTTGTTGGAAATATATATATATATTTTTTGGTTTTGTATTTATTTTTTTAAGATTAGGGAAGCTACCGATTCAAGGCAAGTGGGCTGTGAATAGGATACAACTAGTTGTTGTTTAGTGTTTGGTGTTTGTATTTGTGTAGGACCTTAGTTGCAATGCCAAGATAATGCTAAACCTCAGGACATCCCCAATGAGTTTTAGGGGTGTAACTACAGAGGCAGAACCTGGTGCAAGGGGGCCCAGGAGATATAGGGGCCCCACGAGGCCATAATTCATATTGGTTTTAAATATTCTTAAAAAAGGTCAACCTCTGGACATTTGTGTGGCCCAGTAATATCTAGTTATGCCACTGATGAGTTTCATGTATGTTTTTCCATTTGCCATTTATTGAATGCTGGAAACTTGACGGTTAGTTATGTCTGTTTGCAGTGCTGTTACTAATCATCACGGTTCTCATGTGTGAAATGTTCTTCTTCACTTTCTGTTGTTGTGATGTTAATGACTGAGGTGGTAAAAGCACAAGCAACTTATATACGTAGGGCCTACGTCTTGGGTCAACAAACCTTAATATGTTCGCTCTGGGGGAAATAGGTATACTATTTTTATTATCTTAAACGGCATTACAAAAGGAAAAATAATAGCTGGGCAGAAATCTAAGATGAGACTGCCGAAATGTAGTCTTAACACTCGGTTATTTTTATCTAGTGAGGCTTAAGTACAGGTGAGGTTATCAGGGATTCAGTTGTTTTTACCAACTCGTTCTCTAATTTTTCTGATTTACCTAGGTATTCAAGTGGAAATATTAAGAGATAAATGTATAATTATTACCAATTTATTTTATCTCTAGTTGTTTGAAGGTGTGTGGCTTAACTTTTAACTTCTAAGCAGCCATTATTATTATATACAGCTTGCAATGATCACTTTTCCCCCAACCAGTGACTCGTGAGTAACATGTTGCTCCTCAACCCCTTGGATGTTGCTCCCAGTGGCCTCAAACAGGAGCTTATTTTTGAATTCCAGGCTTGGAGGCAAGTTTTGGCTGAACAAAAAACAGATGTAATGCCAAACAGAGACTCTTGTAGGTTGCCAGTCCACATAAAGGCTACCCAATAGCCAACCGCAACCCTTTTTTGGCATCCCTCAAAACTATTTTTATGCTTGTGTTGCTCCCCAACTATTTTTACATTAGAATATGGCTGATGAGTAAAAAAAAGTTGGGGATCCCTGAGCTAGATGAAACATGGCCTAGCATTTTAAGGTTGAGCTTGAGAGTAGTTTCCAGCCCAAAGTGGTCAAAGTTGCACTTTTTGCCCTGTGTATGTGCTTAAGAACCTATAAATTTAGGTGGACACCACTGTCTTGACCATTGTGTTTGTTGGTGATCAGAGGGTAGATAATATATCATATTTCTATTTGAGCAAGGCAATGCACTGTTGGACCTGGACTGTTACTTTGGGTATTAGTTATAGTTTGTAATTGAAATTGCCTGACAATGAATAACCGGGATTATTTAAGTGCCTAGAAGATCTGTGCAAATGCTTCCCACTTCATATTATCACTTTTGGGGTAATGTAATAAAAAGAACAAGGTTTACTGGCTGACCAGTAATTGCTACCTGCTGATTGTTTGCTCTAGCATCTTTTATTAAACTAGTCCCTATGACCCCAAGAAGTCAGCACTATGATAGTTATAGACCCCGATCCTGCTGATGAAATGAAACAATCTTCTGTTATATTTTCAGCTGTGTGCTTCTGAAACTCTCAATAAGCCACTCATCTCTTTCAGCTCAATATTTTGATTGCAGGGCTTTACCCTAATATTTAGGTTGCCAAAAGCCATTCAGTGTATTGATCGGTTTCCTATGACTCATGGCTGTCATGCTAAGGCGTAAAGATTTGGATTAGCCTAGAATTGTTTCCCTCTGTTCTCGATGATTTCTACAAGCTTCGATAGTTTGATTTTTTCCATCTCTTCTTGTGACGTAGGCATACATGTTTTATAAGGCGTAAATGGGCCTTTTGGACAATGGAGACCTGAATTATTTATAGTGGACTGATGGGAAAGCTGGGCGGAGAACTGTAATGTAATGAATGAAGGCTGGGTGCATTCCTTATTGATTTGCTGACTTCTAGTGCAGTTCTGATGAAGGGAAGGGCAACCTTCTGCAGTCTAGTCATTGTTTAACTGCAACTTTTATTGACTTAAAGAGAGATCGGAGTTAAGAGGCATCAGCACACTTTGATTTTAATTTCTTTATGGAGGTCTGAATTAACAAAAAAAACGTATGTGAATCTAAACCTTGTCAAGATGGGATGTTAATAAACAGCTTGTTTATTGTATACATAGGGTTTTGGATTTTAGGCCATTGGCCAAAGAAACAACTTTAAGTGAGGTAAACAAAAACTGGTTCTGTCTTCATAAGCAGCAATAGTAAATGCCCTCTTCCAATGACCTTTAGATGCCTCTGCTCTGTTAAGGCAGAGATTCTTAAACCTTGAAATGAACCGTCTTTGAGGTCCAAAAGCAGTTGCTTGTGGTCCTGAAGACCATTTATGGTGAAATTTTAGGACAATGCCTATTTTATCTTCTAGATACACTTGTAAACTAATATGAAATTCAGGTAGACTAAGATCCCCTAGATGTTCCTTTAACTGAGGTTGAATGTGCCATTCTGGAAAGTTTTGATTTATTTATTAGACTTTATTAGACCCAAGGGAGGTCCCTGACCAAGTGATGGCTCTCTTGAACTGGAAACATCAGAAAACTTCTGTGTTAAGGGACATGGAGAATACTTCAGCTAAGAAAAACACAAAGGGAGCTCTCACTCATATACTGTACATGCATAGGAATATATTGAGAACACATAGTCAGAAATGCCCAATTTTAAATTCTATATAAATATATATAAATGCCAATGTGTTGAAGGAAATCCCCACTGACAAGTCTTTTCCTGAGAGTCAAAAATTTTAATTTAGATTTAAATTCATCTTTTGACCAAGATAAGACCCATGAGTGCTGACTTCCTTCAGTATATTGACATCTGTTATATGGACTGCACCCAGACACAGTGCTTCTGATGCCCTTAAGTGCCAGCATTCTTTTTCTTATACAATGTAAATATGCTGAGAATAAAAGCTAGTAAAGTGCAGTAAAGCTTCTAAATGTATTTCCCTCAATTTCCTAAATTGATAGTTTTAAATTCATTTGAGAAGGCTTTATAGTGCAGTTTGTCTGGTTTTGCACGGCACAGTGTTATCCATGGCTGGTGGATCTAAGTGGTGCTCTGGAATGTCGATATTATTGTGACCCAAGGCTTTGTCTGAGGACGCAGAGCTTAAAGCAGAGTGACTATTTCAACCCTTTTTGTGTTTCATAAAAGGGTTTCCCTTGTATGACTATTACTCTCACTTAGTAATTGGCTTTTTCTTACAATTCTGTTTTAAATTCATACGGGTCTCCTTAACCAGGCTAAATATAAATAAAATATGCAGTTTCCTTTCCTTGACCTTATAATACATTAGCAGCTTTAACCGTTCGGATTTCCGGAATCACCTTCTATTTTTATTCTCCATATAATGCCTATTTTGGTGGGCTGCCTCATGGAGCTTAATAAAGGCAGGCTCAGGGACACAATTTAATACTCGTAATTTATTTGCTTCAGGATAGGGTGCATATGGGTTTGCTCGTTCATAGGCCATACTTATTACAAGTACGCACAACTGTTTAGTTTTAAAATTCATTTTCCAGGCTCTACATCAGTGATCCCCAACCAGTAGCTCGCGAGCGTCATGTCACTCACCAAACCCTTGGATGTTGCTCTCAGTGGCCTGAAAGCAGGTGCTTATTTTTGAATTACAGGCTTGTTTTAGTTGCATAAAAATCAGATGCACTGCCAACCAGAACCTCCTGTAGGCTGCCAGTCCATATAGGAGCCTACCAAATTGTCAATCACAGCTCTTATTTGGCACCCCAAGAACTTTTTGCATGCTTCTGTTGATCCCCAGCTCTTTTTATTTTTGAATGTGGCTCATGGGTAGAAAAGGTTGGGGACCCCTGCTGTGCATCAAGATACAACATTATTAGCACCAGTAATAGCAACCACAAGAATACAGTCAATACTGGCACACAGGCTCAGACTGGGAATATTCCAAATACCTGAGGGGTTGCTGTAAATTTCCAAAAAAACTCACTTTTTATTTGGCTTGTTTGGGGTTCTTTGAATCTCAATGTACTTGAGAGGCCTTTGAATCTCATTCTGGACCTGCTTGAACATACCCACCACAGCCTACTCTCTTACCATCATTCATACCCAAAAGTTTAGGTAGGGTATAGCTTTTACATTCATATGAGAAATACATAACTGTTGTGGAATTAAACATAACATAGGCATGTGCCCAGTTTGTTTAAATCCTATGAGGTTTCCTGCATTCACTCAGTGGAGTGGGGTCAGGATTTGTTTGCTTATGATCGATCCTTGGTACATTTTGGGATGCGTGGTCTTGTAGAGCACCAATGGTCAAACAGTAGATAGTAATCTAACATCAGAACTTGTGCTGGTGACCAATAGATGATCACAAGGCTCTTCAGGTGGTAGATCCTGAAACCATAACATTATTAAGAGTAGAGGTCGTGGTTCCCAAACTGTGAGGCTGGCCACCCAGATGGTCTAGGAGTAGTGATGGGTGAATTTGTCCTGCGAAACGGTGAAAAATTAGCTAAACACATTCACAAAAGTCAATTGACTTTAATGCATTT
Organism: Xenopus laevis; assembly: GCF_017654675.1. Classification (NCBI taxonomy): domain Eukaryota; kingdom Metazoa; phylum Chordata; class Amphibia; order Anura; family Pipidae; genus Xenopus; species Xenopus laevis. The sequence goes on along the minus strand of NC_054381.1, from coordinate 17,658,741 downwards.
GGCCAAAACAGGCGCGCGTATAACAATTGTTGCAGGCATCAAAATAATTTTGATGCCTGCAACAATTGTTATACGCGCGCCTGTTTTGGCCAAATGCATTAAAGTCAATGGGCGTCCGAATAATTTTGATGCCTGACAATAACAGGGGGTCAGCTTGAAGGACATTTAGGGGGGATTTGGGGAGAATACACCTGAAAGACCACCTTGAAAGTCAGTTATGGTGACACTTACAATTATCTGATGTCCTAGATAATTTTGGAATGTGTTATTTTACCTCTAACCATATTATTCACTAGGAGAGCTCTTACCAATGCTGGGATCTCCCAAGGGTGGTTTGAACTGGGAAAGTTTGACAACCACTGAGTTTAGCAGATAGGTAGAGGCCATACACTGAACAATTGTAGTCATAATTCACCTTCTTCTCCCATGTACACCACTGGCAAGGTATAAATGAAAACAAGGTTGAGGGCAGAGGAGATGCAGGCAGGCTAACTGCAAGATGTAATTAATTTATTGAATGTGCGATAGTGTCTTGCAATGCTATGTTGCTCAGCAAAAAATGAAACCGTACTATTATTAGAACATGCTAAAACTGTCTGAAAGGAAACTGAGGCTCCCTGGCTTTTTAGTCTCTTACTGCAAGAAAATACTACTACGTACTAAATAATGACCTACTATGTACTTGTACAGGGTCAAACTCCCCTGCCACAATTCCAGAGTTTCTTCTTGTAAGCCTAGGTCCTAGAGGGCACTAGTCAAGGCAATTCCCATCAGCCCTTCCATATTTCCAATATATATATATATATATATATATATACCTTCCACACTTATCAAAGAGTGAAGTTAATGGCGAAGTTCCGCCACTAGAGTGAAATTCCGCCACTCTCCATTCATTTCTATGGGATTTTTATAGGCGTAAGGGTGAACTTTCACTTTCACCCATTGATAAATACGCCTTTCAAAATCCCATAGAAATGAATTGAGAGCTGCGGAATTTCACTTTAGTGGCGGAACTTCACTCGTTGATAAATTTACCCCTTAATGTCTACATGTAAATAGCTTTCAGGAAGAAACATTTGAAGTTCTCTGTTGAGCCCAAGAGTTCCACCTTTACTGAGCACTATTTTAATACTTGTAATATTGAACCAGAAGCTCAACAAAAGGGACATGGGGCAAGCATTGGTGTAAATATATGTATTTGCCACTTTTTGTGTATGTGACACCCAGTGGACCTCCCAGAGGACAACTGCTTCACAGTATCTTGTGTACACGGGTAAATATCTCATTCTAATATGTTCTCCTTCTTGTTTTTGGCAGGTGACATCACGCAGAAAGGCTATGAAAAGAAACGCGCAAAGTTAATAGGAGCATATTTGCCCAAGCCCACAGGTAAGTGCATGACTTTCCCTTATGCATTCTTCATGATTCACATTTTGCTTTGCAAAGCCTTTTGAAGATTTAACTGAGTGATAGCAGCATAAAGGATCGTAAAGGATAAGCATTTATGAAATTTACATTCATTACTTTGCTAATAGTTCTTAAGATATTAGCTGTTGTTACAATGCTGATATAATGAATTTGAAATAACAGCGCCACCTGCTGCTCATTTCGACCAACTGGCCACAATCAGGTGAAAATGAATTTAGTGAGAATTTAGTGTTGCTTCGCTTAGAAAATGAAGATCATGAGCAGAGAAGAATCATTTGACTTTCCTCTGGTCATTTCTAAGCAGAGCAAAACCACATGACGTTCCTCTTCTCACTAACACAATTTTATACCTTGTCCAATCAGCTGAACTAACCAGCAAGTGTCACTAGCCCTTTTAATATATTCTATCCTTATTGTATTGCATCCACTTTGTTTTGTTTTCCTTTTATTTACATGCAATTTGCTGCTATTACAAGTAGCGCTATAGAAATAGTCAAATGCTTTTTTGGAAAATAGAGAAGTGATGCAAATTAGGATTCCTGAATCAATAGTTAACTGCAATGTACAGCTTATTCTGTAACCTTTTGCAGGGATGGAGCAGGCGTTACCCCCAGAACGAAGAACCCCTGTCACCCCTTCCTCTTCCTCCAGGTATCACCGCCGACGCTCTTCAGGTTCTCGAGATGAACGATATCGATCGGGTGAGTGACACTTTATCTTACTGGATCATCAAAATATGTATGCTTTTTCCTAGGGGATTATAACCCATCAAGAGGTTTGGGGGAGGTAATCTTTTCCCTTAGAAAAATAGGGGAATAAAAATGTAGTTTTAGTGGTTGTTTATGGATTCTGCATTGACTCCGTATGTAAAGGTGTTATAACAATAAGTAGGTCCATCCACTGTGCTGTTCAGCAAGGCAGAATGTAACAGACCAATTAAAAATATAAAGAATATAGTGTACCGGTACATTATATTTTGGATTCCTTAAATATTGGTTGTTGTAATCATTATAAGTTTAGTAAATGATTACCCCTATACCGAATGCAAATGTGGTGTTACCCCACCTGCTAAACAGTACTGGACTGGGTCCGCAAGAGCATACCAGAGAACCTGAGACCCAGGAACCACCCTCACAACAAGATGGAAACAGAGCCAAATGGTATAGAGCAGGGGTCCCCAACCTTTTTTACCCGTGAGCCACATTCAAATGTAAAAGGAGTTGGAGAGCAACACAAGCATGAAAAAAGCTTCTGGGGGTTACAAATAAGGTCTGTGATTGGCTATTTGGTAGCCCCAATATGGACTGGCAGCCTACAGGAGGCTCTGTTTGGCAGTACATCTTGTTTTTATGCAACCAAAACTTACCTGGAATTCAAAAATAATCACCTGCTTTGAGGCCACTGAGAACAACACCCAAAGGGTTGGAGAGCAACATGTTACGCAAGAGCCACTGGTTGGGGATCACTGGTATAGAGGTTTTCCAAAGTCGCCTGAAGTTGCCTGCCGAGGAAACTTCGGGTGACTTCAGAAAACAAAGCGATTCCTGCCGGCGGGAAGGCAGTTCGGGGAGATTAGTCGCCCAAAGAAGAGGCGATATGTCGTTGGGCGACTAAATCTCCCTGAAACTCCACGTGTGTCTCTGCCATTATGGTGGAAATAAGAAATGGCTAATTTTTTTCTAGAATAGGACCCACCTGTAGATTCTCTGGAACTCTGGCAAACCAGTCTCTCACTGTCTCTGGGGCATTTGCATATAATTATTGAATATCCCACAATTCTAAAGAAGAGTTGAGCACGTTAAGAAAGAAATCGGTTTACTACAAAAAGACATAGTGCTTGTAGGAATGCTATATGTATTACCATTACCCCTCCATGAGTTGTATCTTCTCTCTGTTGTAGATGTTCATACAGAAGCAGTGCAGGCAGCCCTGGCTAAAAATAAAGAAAGGAAGATGGCCGTACCAATGCCATCCAAACGGCGCTCCCTGGTGGTACAAACCTCAATGGATGCCTACACACCCCCAGGTAAGCAGCTGAATGATATCTCATTGTCATTGTCCTGTTATATTGATGGCTTCTTCTAATTTTCCCTTGGGTCAAGTAAGTAAGGGGGATTGGTAGGGTCTGCAGCATGATAGCAAAAACATCCTGTTGGGGTTTTTAATGTTTATGCCTTAAGACTTAGTGCTCCGTATTACTGAAAGATCCTTTACCCGGAAGGCAGGTTCCGAGCATTCCTAGTAATAGATCTTATACCCATCTTATATTATGATTTAGCGTAGTGCCTCTTTAACTCTCCTGAATGATATTACTGAGTCTATATGATTGAGCTCTTCCACATGAGGCCCCAGCCATATATTTTAACCCCCTGTGATGTTATTCTTACCCCATGCAAAGTATTTTAAACTCACCAGACATCATTTTTACCCCATGCAATGTTTATTGGGGGGTGGGGGTGGAATCACAATTGGTGAAAAATAAACTGGTCTTAAAAATAGAAGAATAATGCAAATTGCAATTGTGTTCAGAAGAGCAGTCTTAGTTAGTTTACCCATGGTTGGGTTAATATATTAAATTGCAGTTCTAAATGAACAGTCCCTACTGACTTGACCAAAACTTACACTTTGGCACTTATGGAGTGTAGGAATGTATGGGGTAGCTTTGCTTGGGTCTTGAGTTTAGTTCTGACCAGGGCATTAAGTAGCAGGAGTTTGTTTCCTTCTGATTTTTGTCCCAGAATTCTAAAATAACTTGACTTTAGTGTGTGTGACTATGGCCAGCAAATTGGATGTTACAATGGGGTAAAGGGGAATGCCAGTTCCAAGTGATGGTAGTGGTCAGTGTTGGATTGGGGGAGGCGGGGCGTGCTAATGTCAGTGGGGCCCAACAGGACCAGGGCCCACTGAGTTTTCTTCTAGTAGATAGTGGGCCAGTCCTTCCCTGGTAGTGGTGGCTTTATAAATATAATAATATGTATAATTCATGGAATATGCCTTGTTTATCTTCTTCTACAGATACCTCTTCAGGCTCAGAAGATGAAGGCTCTGTACAAGGGGACTCCCAAGGTACTCCCACGTCAAGTCAGGGTAGTATAAACATGGAACACTGGATCACCCAAGCGATCCATGGATCTACCACATCGACCACTTCTTCCTCTTCAACGCAAAGCGGAGGCAGTGGTGCCGCACATAGATTAGCGGACGTCATGGCCCAGACACACATAGGTGGGTGCGACTTTAGTAAAATCATTTGTCTCGTTCCTTGTATTTGCTATTGTAAACCGTCGCATAACGATTATATTGCGATTAAGGTTGTGGAGATCATAAAAATTGATTGGGTGCCTGGGAAACAAAAATAAATGGCAGAAAAAGGTCTTCTATTAGCGTTTAGGTGGGAAGGATTCTATAAATGCTCCTCTCAATGGCACCGGGGGGAATGTTGGTGGCTTCCTCTCTCTCTCTTGGTTTATTATGTGTCCATCATTAAAATTTAATAACAGATCAGGCTTTTATAATCCAGCAGCGTAATGGGAATGTTGTCAGTAGATGGAATGTCAACTGTGTTCCAAGAAAAAGGGAAGAGTTATACAATGTCTTTTGGGTCATCAAGTAAAGTCTGTTTTTGAATGGACTTATGTAAAATGCATACTTAATGAATTAAGCATTCTCATTAATACAGGTGTGAGACCTGTTATCCAGAATGCTAGGGACCTGGGGTTTTCCAGATAACGGATCTTTCCATAATTTGGATCTTGATACCTTAAGTCTACTAGAAAATCATGTAATCATTAAATAACCCCAATAGGCTGGTTTTGCTTCCAATAAGGATTAATTTTATCTTAGTTTGGATCAAGTACAAGCTCCTGTTGTATTATTACAGAGAAAAAGGAAATAATTTTTTAAAAATTGGATTATTTGAATAAAATGGAGTCTATGGGAGACAGAACTACCGGTACGGAGGGGGCGAGCCTGGCTGCACGTCACGCACCAGGGCCCGCCCCCTCTAGTTACGCTACTGATGGGAGACGCCCTTTCCGTAATTTCGAGCTATCTGAATAATGGGTTTGCGGTTAAAGAATCCCAAACCTGTATTACATTTGGTTTGTTGTTCAAGCAGAGTTAACTCCTTGGACAAAATTAATATATTTATACAGGTATGGGATAAATTATCCGAAAACCCAATTATTCAGAAAGCTCCGAATTACAGAAATGCTGTCTCCCATAGACTCTATTTTAAGGAAACTATTACATTTTTTTAAAAATGATTCTTCTTTTCTACGTAATGTAAAACAATACCCCCTACTTGATCCCAACTAAGATATAAATATATATATTATGTTATATATAAATATATTATTTTTTTAGTAGACTTAAGGTATGGAGATCCAAATTATAGAAAGACCCTTTATCTGGAATGCCCCATTTCTTGCACATTCTGGATACTAGATCCCATACCTATATACAGTATATACACAACACTTTTGGCTACTAAACTCCCTGCCCCAAGCCATTTATATACGGTTACATCCTCATCCCATGTACAAGGAAAGGGCAACTTGTCGTTCTTCAGAGTTTGTTGAATTATACCTCCGCACAACTGAAAGCAATAAAGAACTGGCTGGAGTACTTTTTCCTATTCAAAGAGTCTTTCTCTCATTGTGAGTTAGAGTTAAAGAATTAGGGCAGAGACATGTGTAGAATCGAGGAGATTTAGTCACCTGGCGACTAATAGCCTCTTCTTCGGGCAAATTATCTCCCCGAAAAGCCTTTGCGCCAGCTAGAATATAAATCGTGATTTGTTTTCCAAAGTCACCCGAAATTTCTTCGTGAGGCAACTTCGGGCGACTTCAGAAAACAAAGCGATCCGAGTGCTGTCCCACCGGCAATTTAGATTCTAGCTGGCGGCAAGGTTTTTTGGGGAGATTAGTTGCCTGAAGAAGAGGCTATTAGTCGACTAAGTCTTCTTGAATCTTCACGTGTGTCTCTGCCCTTAAAGAGTTTAGCTTATCTGTTTCTAAATGGATTTTTCATTATATGGATCTGCTAAGGCCCGTAGGCATTTAAGAACAACCCATCTGTCACCATATTTGGGTTTTGGTGTTATCGATACTTAGACAGAAAAGAAAGATATCTTTTGTTTTTAGAATTTTTTTTAACCAACTGTCTGTTAATTAGCTGAATGATTTGTACAACTATGTTGATAAAAAAACAAAGGGTATTATTCATTGAACCCGTTTAAAGTAATTTCACTCAAATTTCGCTTTTTAAAAAAATATTGTTTTTAATATTTTATGCATTGCCAGTTAGTTTTAATAACTGATGTATGGTCATTTCCTTTGCCTTATCTAAACCTTTTCAAGAGACAGCATCCTGCACTTAGGTATCGGATAGTATTTGTGACCTCTGGGACGAAATGTTCTGCAATAAACTAGAATCTCAGCCATAAAGCATGACTGAACTGCAGCTTTGCCACAGGGCAGAGGAAAACATAACCTATTTGATTTATTCTTTGGGGGGCTTTATGGGTTGTCAGTCTATAGGCAACATATTGGGCTAATTTGTGTTGCTTTTCTTGCCCCCTTTTGCTTTCAGAATTTCCATTGCGCCTTTGTGTGGGTGAGTCTTTTACCAAACTGCAATGATCATTTATAGCCCTTTTTATTAAATGCTTAGGTGTCTCTTTTTAGGCTACTGTTATATGAGATGAAGCCATGTTCACACTCTTTGGTACTTGTTTACACGTCTATTTCACATGACTTTAATGCACAATCACACAGGACAGCTAAGAGCAACCTGTGGCCCCCGAGATGTGGGGAACTACACTGCCAGCACCCCAACAGTTGAAGTCTGTCAGCAGGTGCTGGGGTTGTGGTTCAGTGATATTTAAGGATTAACTTGCAGATTTGTCTGTAGTTTAACACAACTAAACATATGAGGGGTCATTTATTATTGCACCAGGCCAGTGATATAATGACCATACAGCATACACCATGACTGTGGGGGGCCTGGGCCGGTTGCATGATCTGCTGTACAGTTCCAAATATAAATGTACTGTTCATGCCTGTTTCCCTTGCTTTGGAGTGAAAGCGTGCAGGGGACAGCTTAGGGTGCAAGCTGCTGGACCCTCAAATTACACATCTGCTGAACTGAAACACAATTTTTAAATATGGAAACAAAGGTTTTCTTGTGATAATGGCCATACATGTACTATTAGAGTGCACAGAACAGTATCATTTGGTATAAACTTAGCTGCCATAGATCGAGAATTTCACTGGAGCTGCAGGTGGACCTTATTATCTCTGCACTTCATGGTCAATGCCACTAACTAACTGCCTGCACGTAGGCTTCATGGTCAGTGCCACTAATTTCCAGCACATAGGCTTCATGTTCAGGGCCACTTACTGTCTGCATGTAGGCTTCATCATCAGTGCCACCAACTAACTGCCTGGTTGTAGGCTTCATGGTCAGTGCCACCAACTAACTGACTGCTCATAGGCTTCATGTTCAGAGAAACTTACTGTCTGCATGCAGGCTTCATGGTCAGTGCCACTAATTAACTGCCTGCTTGTAGACTTCATTGTCAGTGCCACTAACTGCCTGCTTGTAGGCTTCATGGCCAGTGCCACCAACTAACTGCCTGCTTGTAGGCTTCATGGCCAGTGCCACCAACTAACTGCCTGCTCATAGGCTTCATGGTCAGTGCCACTAATTTCCTGCACATTTTATTATTATTAACATGTATTTATATAGCGCCAACATATTGCGTAGCACATAGGCTTCATGTTCAGGGCCACTTACTGTCTGCATGCAGGCTTCATGGTCAGTGCCACTAATGAACTGCCTGCTTGTAGACTTCATTGTTAGTGCCACTAATTGTTTGCTTGTAGGCTTCATGGTCAGTGCCACTAATGAACTGCCTGCTTGTAGGCTTCATGGTCAGTGCCACCAACTAACTGCCTGCTCATAGGCTTCATGGTCAGTGCCACTAATTTCCTGCACATAGGCTTCATGTTCAGGGCCACTTACTGTCTGCATGTAGGCTTCATGGCCAGTGCCACCAACTAACTGCCTGCTTGTAGGCTTCATGGTCAGTGCACTCACCTGGGTTACCAATTAGAGCAGATTAACTAACATTCAGTATTCATTCTTGAACCATTTCACCCAAAGAAAATGAAACATTATTTCTGGCACTGTCATATTATTTGCATGGATATGGATTTCCCTTAAAATTTTAAAAAATATTCAGCCATGTTTCCAATTAAGATCTGGCCGTAGGTTATAGTGGTTTTTGCTATCTCAGAGCAAGAGAAATGCTTCAGTGAATAATGGAAAAAAGTAATTTTGAGAATACATTTTCATTAAATCAACTTTTTCATAAATGGTGACTAAAAAAATTTGAAAATAGGACAAAACTTCATTTTTATTAAGATTCCAGCAGGAGAAAACACTTTTAAACTTTTAACATGTTTTAATTTTTAAAGGGCGTTTTTGGGTATATTGTCCACCTTACTAAAGTCGGCTCCATAGCAAAGCCATCATCTGTAGGGTTAATGATATTATGTCTGGCCAGGAGTGTCTCTATCAATATCGTGACTTACAATTGCTTTTCTTCTCTGAAGGAAATAGGAGGAAATGCAGAGAGTGTCACAGTATGTATACCAGGATATAAATATATATATTTTTGTTTCTTTTGCACATTATGCTTCTGAATGAGACAAGTAGGGCAAAGCTTCCGTGCTGGGTTGACCCGTGGCATTCATCAGTATGTAGGTGGGTAGATGAAATATGAATTTGCTCTAGAAAATCGCTGGAGATGGGATGCGGAGATGCTTTATCAGGGAGGCTGTCGGCAGGTAGGACTGGAGGTTAGTTATTAGGAGCAGCAGAGCTTGTGTTCCCCTGCTGTGTTACTAATTAAGCTAAAGTCGATTTTCTTGGGGGGGGGCATGTTTCTTCATTATGGAAACTCTCCTTGCTTCTAGTAGCAATAGAATAATGATATTATTAATTACATATACAGACTCCCCCCAACAGAAAGAGGGGATTGTTCGCCTTCAAATGAACTTTTAGTATGATGTAGAGATATTCTGAGACAACTTGCAATTGGTTTTCATTTTTTATTATTTGTGGTTTTTTGAACTATTTAGCTTTTTATTTAGCAGCTCTTCAGTTTGCAATTTCACCAATCTGGTTGCTAGGGTCCAAATAAGCCTAATAATAAAGGGGTAACAATGGGAAAAATGTGTCCAGTATTGTAAACTTGTGAACAGTAAGGTCATCAGGAATCAGGGGGCCCCATATTACTAAGTTAGCTGGCCCTCCTCTTCAGGGGTTCCTGATTATTAACTTGTTGGAAAAAAATGTGGCATGCACAACCACAACCCAGATCGACTCATGCCCCATTATGCTGAAACCCTTTCCACAATCCACCCAAATGCCACCTTTACCCAGCAAGCCCCACCTACTTTGCAAATCACACTTTTACATATTTTGGGGCTCCCCCTGCAACAGGGCCACTGACTATGGTACCCCCCTGAGAGCAGCCCTGCAGGTTCGCCTTAGTCTGACTTGACTACTCTTGTCTAAACGTGCAGCCTTCATCCCACCACAGATGCAGGTAAATCAGCAGTACCCTCATATTTTGCTTTCTTATTTACTCCCTAACCATATTACTAATTATACTACAGTATGTTATTTGTATGTTCCTTTGGATCAAGAGGGAGAACTGAGAGAGAATAAAATTCTATGTATGCAGACTCCCACATAGAGACCCCCCCCAACCTAGTCTTGGTCACTTATACCCTGGCCTTGAGGCAGAGCCATCTATTTGGCTAAAAAGAGCAGTATTTTGTATTTCTGTTCTGTGGGGTGATCTCTCTATCCTCTCCCACTGGTAACTTCCTTTTTAAAAGTCTATAAAAACCCCTGTGGTCTCATTGTTCGGGTTCTGACTATTTGTGATAGAGTCCTGCACGGAACCAATTTCTAAGACCTGAAGCCGCAGCCTGTGACCCAAACCGCAATCCGCGTATTTACCCACTTTGGTCCACTACACGACCTGGACCCGCAACTGCCTTATACGCAACCCATCCTGCAACCCACCGACCACCATCAAACAGGAAGTGATGGTGCTGCAAACCAGAAGTGACATCATCAAAAGTGGGCGGGGACAGAAACAAGTTTTTTGAAACTTTAAAAGGAGTAAAATATAGACAATATTACATAAGATAAGAAATTTAGATGAGACCTGCAGACCTGCATCTATACCCGCACCGGAAAATCCTATACTCGTTCCGCAGGGTGCCCGTTTTTTTGCGGGTAACCCGCGGGTACCCAACCCGCTAAAGGGCTCTAATTTGTGAGTTCATGTCAAATAAGCTTTGTCTTTTACCTCAAGTGGCCTCCGGTAACTGAATTTCCACAACACCCTTTAGACTGTAAGCTCTTGTGAGCAGGGCCCTCTGATCTGACTTTTAGTCTGAAACCCTAGTTGATTGTAAGACCCCATGTTTGTTTTAAATGAATGTAAAGCGCTGTGTAAATTGCTGGCGCTATAAAAATAAATAATGGCTATTAATGAGATGTTAATATTTAGGTAAATTAGCCTCCCTGTGCAGAATAAGCCATATCAATGCGTGTTACTGATCATTAAGAGAAATATAGAGTGAGCTATAATAATATATATAATGAGCTATAGAAATATAGAGCTAGCTTTTTAATAAGCTAGAAGAGTGTGTAAGGAAATGATGGGCATCTAGTAGTCTTCCAGCCAACGGTTATAGGGGTGATGCTGGGAGTTGTAGTTGAATAACTTCTGGAATTGTGTCAGTTGCCCATGCCTGCTTCAATGTATACGATGCATGAAATGGCAAATATATCCCTCCAGAGTTTTCTGCACCCCCCTCCATTCATGATGCTAAATCAGTATACAGATGGAGCTGACTTTTTTTCTTTCTTTTGGATGCATGTGGTGCACGTGCCAGATGCATCAAGTTAAACCTGCCCATCTGTATGTATTCAATGCCCATGTGCAATGGCTTGATGTTAACATTTTCCATTGCTCTAATCCCCATTGCTAATACTAAACCTACGGCAGTGATTGCTAACTTCTGGCTCCCGGCTGTTGGAGGATGCTGGGAGCTGTAGTTCAGCAACAGCTAGAATGGCATAGGTTAGCTCTCCGTGGCTTTCAATATCCTTTTTTTTTTTTGCAGCTCTTTTCATTAGCTCACTTATCTCTATGAGCGATGCCTCTGTTGGGATAAGTTCCTCGGCTTCATCATGACCATTGGCAATATCATTACTAACCTGTACTTTCTTTTTTTCTTTAGAAAACCATTCGGCCCCTCCAGACGTTACCACGTACACCTCAGAGCACTCGATACAAGTGGAAAGGCCACAGGGGTCAACATCGCGGGCGGCTCCCAAATACGGAAACGCTGAGCTTATGGAGACCGGAGACGGTAGGTAGAAAGGAAATATTGAGTGAATGTACAGATGGCCAGCAGGTTGTCTCTTTCTCAAAATACTCTAATAAATTTGAATGTACTCACAACTCAAATGGGAGGTTATGTATGAAAAAACTTGAATGCCTAATATTCGATCGATTAGTCCCGAATACGAATCAAATTTGAATAGAGTTTTCCTTCGAAAAAACTTGAATGTCATATTCAAATGGTTCAACTGACCTTTACCATTGACTTGTACCGTATATACTCGAGTATAAGCCGTCCCGAGTATAAGCCGAGGTACCTAATTTTACCTTCAAAAACTGGGTAAGCTTATTGACTCGAGTATAAGCCGAGGGTGAGAAATGCAGCAGCTTCTGGTAAGTTTCAATCAAAAAATTGAGGGTTTCTGCTCCCATTGGAGGTGCCGGCGTCTTGTTTTTGGAAGCCGGCGACCATTCTTGGACGCCGGCGAATATTCTTGGAGACTATTCTCGGATGCCAGCGACTATTCTTAGGTGCCAGTGACTATTCTTAGGCGCAGCGACTATTCTTAGGCGCGGCGACTATTCTTAGACGCCGGCGACCGTTTTTGCGCTTGACCCGAGTATAAGCCGAGGTAGAGTTTTTCAGCATATTTTGGGGGCTGAAAAACTCGGCTTATACTCGAGTATATACGGTAAATGAACAAGTACATTCAAGTTGGTGCTTTTAAATTTGAATTTGTGAGTTTTGACATAGAGAAAAAAATTTGAATTCGAACTAACCATTCAAACCTTAATAAATCTGCCCCTTGATGATCCGAGAAGACTTGAGGTTGAGGATGGATTATGTGAAAATGCAGAAATACAGAATGAAGGCAGAGGTTTAGAGTTTCCCAGTATGCCTAGTGAAGAAGCAAGTACCCCAAATGCATAACATTCTATTCTACTATACAGAATAAACAGGGTAAATACCTGATGTTCCTTTGGATCTCACACTGCTTGAGGAAAGCAAACATAACATTGGAAACTCGGTAGCTCCTCGTTCCTAGAGAAAATGTTCAATCAGCCCGAGAAACATTCACATAAAACACATTATTTGTTGTTTGTGTTGGGGGTGGAATCTACAAACAGCTCCTACTCTTTGTTTGTTTACAGCTGCACAATTTCAAATCAATATACTGCATTGTGTGCTCATTATCTCTATATAGCATACACAATATATCAGCTGCTAATACACCTTTAGATTACCAATAATGAAAATCCCATCTATCGATTTAATAGTTGCTCGTAAATCATTGGAATGAAAATGTACTAACCAATAGCTGTGTTACCTCTGTGTTTAAACAGGAACGTCACCTTCGTACAACCTATTGCTGTCAGACATTACAACACAAATATTCTAGTACCTGTATAGGATCCATTATCTGTAAACCTGTTATCAATAAAAGGCCCGTCTCCCATAGACTCCATTTTATCCAAATTAGCCACATTAAAAAAAAAATATTTCCTTTTTCTCTGTAATAATAAAACAGTAACTTGTACTTGATCCAAACGAAGATATAATTAATCCTTATTGGAAGCAAAACCAGCCTATTGGGTTTATTTAATGTTTATCTCATCTTTTTATTAAACCAAGCTCAACCAAAACTCCCATCCACGATTTTATCTTAATTATCAATACAAAGACTTGAAAAATTTGGGTCTGAAAATCCTGGTTAAAAAACCACAAAACCCCAAATTCTTTGGATTATCAAATGAAATTCGTCAAAATGTAAAAATGACATTTGCCATTGAATTCTACATGACCTCGGCAGGTTTGATATGGTGGATTTTCGGATTCTGACTTTTAGCAGCTTCGGGTATCATTTTTTTCCTCTAAGAATTTTAGTTTTTGCCCAAAAAAACCTTGACCAGAAAAAAATTGAGTTTAGTAAATTACCCCCTTAATGTATGGAGATCCAAATTACAGAAAGATCCCTTATCCGGAAAACACAAGGTCCCAAGCATTCTGGATAACAGGTCTCATACCTGTAATGTACATTCTAAAAAAAATGTTTCTCTGTAACAGATGTCGAGGAAATGTAATGCAATGTATATCCTGTGGTTACGGTTGGTTGAAAATGAATTACACGGGAAAAGGAACGTCTTGCAATGTTACTCTGCTTTATGAGCAAATTGGAGTCATCTAACTTTTCTCTGATCTGTTCTAAGCATAGCGACATCATAAGACTTTCCTTTGTCCGCCTTCCTTTTCTCACTAATTAAATTTTCAGCAGAGTGTAGCTAGTTGGCCAACATGAACAGCAGGAGGCGCCGAAGTTTCCAGTCATTATAAATAACTTTGAGAGCTAGAAAGAAATAATTGGTCATTTGTAAAAATTCTAGGACGAAAACTTTAAGCAGTGTTACATTCATTTGTTTTGAGGTTTTCCAAAGAAAGTTGGGGAGCAGCGATTTTATCAAACTGTGGAACTGTGGTTCTTTTTTATAAAATGTTCAGTAATGCACACCCAACTCAGGTACGCAGTCCAAACCCAGATCGAGATTGTATTTAGCCAAAACTAGTACAGGTACAGAATGCTCTGGACCTGGGTTTTTCTGGATAACGGATCTTTCCATAATTTGGATGTCCATACCTTAACGAGCATGTAAAGGCAAAAAAAAAAAAAAATCCAATTTTTATTTTCTTTAATAAAAAAGAAATCTATCTCCAATATACTTTATTTAAAAAATCTGTACTGTTTTTATAAGTAACCTGACTGTATGCATTAATTTACTGCTGTGGATAAGAATTGTCAGACGGTCCCTAACTGCTCTGCAGGGAAACAATCATACTTATGAACAGCAGGGGGAGCCCCCGCCTTACTTCCCAGCCATGTAGAACTCAAGCAGCTTTGTTTGTTTCCCTGTAGAGCAGTCGGCGACTGTGTAGAGATTTGTATTGGATTTTATTTTTGCCTTTACATCCCCTTTACTGTTTCCAACTCCAGCTGCAGGGACAAAGATCATGGAGCCAGATTTAATCAGATAAACTGGGATTCTATTTGGAGGATTATTTTGCTGCAGCCACTGGTTCTGCAGAGTTGGAGAAAGTTTGTTTTAAACAATACAAAAACTATAAAATCCACATTAGATTACATGACAACACAGGACCCAGTGCAGTCTGTATATTCTGATTATTAATCAGTCTTGCTGTATCGGCTTCTGGCAGATATTATTTGACTTGTGCTGTTTTGATCATTTATGACGATCCCTAAGCAGCCCAGACCACAGAGCATGTGCACAGTCTTGGTCTTGCAAAGATGTTTAACAAAGTTACAAGATGGTGACCCCTGTGGCCAACTTTGAAAGCATAAATCATTTGTTTGATTAGGCTTGTGGTGCAGTAAGTTCATGTTTATGTTTAGGATACAAAATACAGCATTTCTGGCTTTATTCTATTTTAGACTTTACTTCCCCTTTAAGTCTACTAGAAAATCATGTAAACATTAAATAAACCCAATAGGCTGGTTTTGCCTCCAATAAGGATTAATTATATCTTAGTTGGGATCAAGTACAAGCTACTGTTTTATTATTACAGAGAAAAGGGGAATCATTTTTAAAAAATTGGATAAAATGGAGTCTAAGGGAGACAGGCATTTCGTAAATCGGAGCTTTCTGGATAACTGGTCCCGTACCTGTATTTCATTCCAGTTCAAATTAGAGTTGAAAAATAAAGCCGCAGGAACTTTTCTTCCAGTATATTCTTCTGGAGCTAATGTTGGTTATTCTGAGAACGACTGATTGAAATGTGTGAAGCTAATTACTAGCTACTACATTGCTAATTAGCTATTTAAAAAAAACAACAAATTAAGCTCCATATATTCTGCTCGCTACATCTGCAGCCGCACTGTATCTCAAAATGCCCAACAAAACCACACACGGTGTTCCATAGCTTTTTTTGTGCTTTTGCCGCTCTCAGAAACAAACTGAAAGGGCACAAAGGGGTAATGTACCATATAAATAGGCTTAACGGGTTTAGCATATAAAATAAAATTGAGACTAAAGAAAAGAAAATTCTATTTCACTCTAAGCCACCTTAAGGAAAACATTCATTATACAATTTCAGTGGTTTTAAAAGGTAAAACCATTGGTATAGGACCTGTTATCCAGAATGCTCTGGACCTGGGGTTTTTTGGATAACAGATCTTTCCGTAACTTGGATCTTCATACCTTAAGTCTACTAGAAACATAAACATTAAATAAACCCAATAGGATTGTTTTGCCTCCACTAAGGATTAATTATATCTTTGTTGGGATCCAGTACAAGCTACTGTTTTATTATTACTGAGAATTTAAAAATTTGGATTATTTCATTATAATATCATACCTCCCATAACTGTCCCGTTTATAGAGGGACAGTCCCTCTTTTGACAGCTCAACCCGCAGTCCCTTGTTTGTACTGGAACGTTACGATTTTCTCTGCACTGTACAGGCAGAAAAAGAAACAATGTTTCTAACTTAATTGACTTTTGGCAGAGAGCCCAGAACAGCCACAGCTGCAGATAAGGTACTTTTGTAACAATTTTGAGATAAGCAAATAAGTAATTGTAACAATATAAGATAACAGGTCTCTTGGGAGAAGTTAGACTCGCAGCTTAAATGGCAATCAGCTTCATTAGCAAAACTGTAACAACTGAAAAAAAAACAGAAATATGTTCAAACTTTCATAACCCGCCTAATTTTGTAAAATGAACATGGTAATTAGGGGGTGTGGCCACACAAACAGGCGTGGTCAAAAGTAAATAACCACACTGCGTGTGGCAACTTTTTGTCCCTCTTTTTATTTCCAAAATGTTGGGAGGTATGTTATAGAGTCTGTGGGAGACTGCCTTTCTGTAATTTGGAGCTTTCTGGATAAGGGGTTTCCAGATAACGGATCACATACCTGTATTATGGAATTTAGGAAGCAGTAGTTTATTCACCAGGTACCTGTGTTCATACATCATTATGTCTCTATTTTCAGGAGTCCCTGTGAGCAGCAGAGTGTCGGCAAAGATACAGCAACTGGTGAATACCTTAAAAAGGCCCAAAAGGCCACCGTTACGGGAGTTCTTCGTGGACGACTTTGAGGAGTTATTAGAAGGTGAGGCGACTTTTGCTAAAAGAATCAGAAACGGAAGCATTGCTGATATTTATACAATATGGCAGCAGCATTTTAGGATGTCGGAGGGGATGCCTGCCAGGGCAAATAAATATTTCTCTGTTTAGAGTTTTTACTGGTGTTTTTGAAATGTTTTTGCCGCAATAAAACGCAGGTTGGGCTGTGTAAATGGAGCCGTTTGTTCTTCGCAATGGCGATTTCTGCAGTGCCGACTTTTTATAATGGGCCTATTTAAATTCATTTGACCCGAGTGCGATTTTCTTGCTTCTGCTTTACATTTGCTTGAGCCGAGCAGCTTCCCATAACCACATTATAGGCCGTTCTGCCTTTGTTTTGCCTTTCCGTGAATAAGAAATGCAGAATATTTACCTTTCAATGGAAATGCAGCTAAAGTTAATGTGTCCAGGTGATTTGCAAAAAAACTGCCCCGACAGGTAGGTTTTCTAATTATTGCTTTTTACAATTTTCATGACAATTTAGTCTATCTATCTGTCTGTCTATCTATCTATTATCTCTCTATCTATAAGGAATAGACACTGAAATATCTTATTGTTTATCCAAGTTTTTTAATTATTGTTTTTAACAATTTTCATGGCAATTTAATCTATCTATCTATCTATCTATCAATCTCTCTATCATCTATCTCTCTATCATCTATCTATCGCTCTATCATCTATCACTCTATCATCTATCTGTCTATCATCTATCTATCACTCTATCATCTATCGCTCTATCATCTATCTATTACTCTATCATCTATCTATCTATCTATCTATCTATCTATCTATCTATCTATCTATCTATCTATCTATCTATCTATCTATCTATCTATCTATCTATCTATTGCTCTATCATCTTTCTATCTATTGATCTATCTATCTATCTATCTATCTATCTATAAATCTAATCTATCTATCATCTATCGCTCTATTATCTATCTATCTATCTATCTATCTATCTATCTATCTATCTATCTATCTATCTATCTATCATCTATCTATCTATTTATCTATTTATCCTCTATCTATCTATGAGGAATAAACACTGGAATGTCTCACTGTATATCCTGGTTTTGCAATTTAGTTTATCTATCTGTCTGTCTGTTTGTCTGTCTAGTCATCCATCCATCTATCTGTCTATGAGGAATAAACACTGAAATGTCTCACTGCATATCCTGGTTTTGTAATGATTGATTTTTACAATTTTCATGACATTTTAGTTTATACTAAATCTACCTATAAATACTTGTCTAGGAGAAAAATGAGTGGGTAACTTTCAGACTCAGAGCAGACTTTACTAGGCTACCATTCTGTCAAAAAGAGTGATGGTAATGGGAGCTTAGTATGAACAAGCTGATTGGTAAATAACATGTTTGTTTAGTCTGAGCTTCCCTTGAAAACAATGCTGTATGGAACCAGTTAGGGCTTTTGAGGTTCCTTACAGTAACTTCAAGCACCTTAACAGTTACTAGTAAGTTGTGTGCCTGTATAGTAACTATTTTATAGAATCTTATTTTGTTTACGTACGTACCTTCCCCTCCCTATAATGTTTCTCTGTATAAGGGGGTTATGTAATAACAGGTACAGAGTTTGCCTGTCTATGTCTTCTAACTCATATCAACCAACCGGAGCAGCATTTACTGGTCTGCTGTTACAATGCAAACATTTGATTGGATGATTGGGGTTATTAGAATTTGGTTTATCCCAGGTTGAAAATGACTCCACCAGTGTCCGCTGTTTCACTGAAGTGTGTAAATAAGATTCAATTAGTTGTACTGTTAAACATAATAATAATGGCTTATTATATCTTCTCTTTCTAAGTTCAACAACCAGACCCCAACCAGCCCAAGCCAGAAGGAGCGCAGATGTTAGCCATGCGAGGGGAGCAGCTGGGAGTCGTCACAAACTGGCCCCCTTCATTAGAAGCCGCGCTGCAGCGATGGGGAACCATTTCTCCGAAAGCCCCCTGCCTTACTACCATGGACACAAATGGGAAACCGCTCTACATCTTGACGTATGGTAAAGAGCTCTCTATCCCTTGACTTTATACTGTGCATGTGCATATCTATATATATATAAAAAGGAATTAGAAATGTATTTTGGTAGGTTGAATGGATGTCACCGACTGTACCCACAACAGTGTCTTCTAGGTTATTTGTACAGATCACCGCATGGGTTGCCAAGTACACAATGACTATCCTGTACATATACCGGTACGGGACCTGTTATCCGGAATACTTGGGACCTGGGGTCTTTCGGATAGGGATGCACTGAATCCAGAATTCGGTTCGGGATTCAGCCTTTTTCAGCAGGATTCGGATTTGGTTGAGTCCTTCTGCCCGGCCGAAACAAATCGGAACCCTAATTTGCATATGCAAATTAGGGACGTGGAGGGAAAATCACGTGACTTTTTGTCACAAAACAAGGAAGTAAAAATTGTTTTCCCCTTCCCACCCCTAATTTGCGTATACAAATTAGAATTCAGTTCGGTATTCGACCGAATCTTTCGCTAAGGATTCCGGGGTTCGGCTGAATCCAAAATAGCGGATTCGGTGCATCCCTACTTTCGGATAACAGATCTTTCTGTAACTGCCATCTTCATACCTTAAGTCTACTAGAAAATCATGTTCACATTAAATAAACCCAATAGGCTGATTTTGCTTCCAATAAGGATTAATTATATCTTAGTTGGGATCAAGTACAAGCTACTGTTTTATTATTATAGAGAAAATGGAAATAATTTTTTTTGATTATTTGATTATAACAGAGTCTATGGGAGACAGCCCATTTTTCAGTCCATTGTAGCCAAGCCCCTGTGACATTTTCGTTCCCATCACCTTTGGATGCTTCTGTATACAGATGTACTGAAGAAAGTGCATTTTAATATTGAATGTCCTATAACAATGGCAAGCTCTAGATAATGCCTGTTATTTAAAAATGCATTGAGCATGGCTAGATTATTTTGAATTCTATGGTGACTTTTCATAGGACAATATTTAAACTGTCTGCACAGTCCAGTTCTCTATTTGCGTTGAGACCCCTTTTAATGTTTAAATCAATACCCTATTGCACTTTGACTGGCTTTAAAAATGTTGGATTTTATTAAAGGCTTGGGTAGACTTAGCCTCCCCAGACCAACACCGATTCTTTTCTGATGACAGAGGTATTATACTTGGAACCGGCACTTTATTTATCCTGCCATGTGCTCTGGGGGCGATAAAACCGCCACTGAATTTATCCTCCAGTGTGTTCCGAGGTCATTAAGGCTGATATTGGTCCTGCATTTATCCTTTCATGAGTTCTAAGGGATTATCCAGGGAGTTCGCCGTGGGGCAACACTATAAAGGAATCAGTGTAGAAAATGCCTTTAATTAACTTCCCCTAATACAGAAATCACCTTTCTCCTATATTTATGTGCAGCAAGACGGTATATTTCAGTATTCTTCCTCTGCATTACTGCCCTGGCTGGGACTGGCAAGATAACTCGTGATATTCAGTCATTGCAAAGGACCCTCAAGACCCAAATTTTATGCGTCACTCATGTTCTCCCTCTGCCTTCAGTATAATCACAGCTAATGCTTGTTTCTGCCTTGATTGGATTCCCTTTAGAGCTTGGCAGAAGCTAATGCACAAAGAAATGCAATCAGTCTTTGGTGCTGCTTAATGAAGGAGGTTGTTAACAAGAAGTTAAAAATCCACAAATATTTTTTTTAAAAAAAAGTTTTGCTCCTCAAGATTATAAAATCGTTTTTCATTTCTTACCTCTTCTGTCTCTCCATTGATGCTTCCCCTCCCACTTGATAGTCCTTCCATATCAATTTGCCCAGATACTGAGCTTACCTTACTACCTCCATGTTGGGCAAGACGCAAGTTTCTCCATCTTGGAGCCGATGAGCCAAGCTCCTAATTCATTCTTCATTGTCCAAATAAGGAAGGTGTCTAGGTCCCTGACTGTGCAACGAGAAAAGCTGGTCTTGTCCTTAGCTAAAAGAGAATAAGCAAATGAGAAGATATAAATTATAGTAGAGATCAGGCAGACAAGCACTTGGTTATTGCCTAGTTTGTTGTTCCAGTTGTCCAGCATTCTAGAGAAAGCACTTTATCAGCATCTCATTGCCAAGTTCCAATAGAGACTTCATGGAATACCCTGGAGTAGGGGACCCCAACCTTTTTAACCCATGAGCCACATTCAAATGTAAAAAGAGTTGGGGAGCAACACAAGCATGAAAAATGTTCCTGTGGATGCCAAATAACACCTGGGTGGACTTGCAACCTACAGGAGGTTCAGCTTGTCACTATACTTAGTTTTTATACAATTAAAACTTGCTTCCAAGCCTGAAATTCAAAAATAAGCTCCTGCTTTGAGGCCACTGGGAGCAACATCCAAGAGGTTGGAAACCAACATGTTGCTCACGAGCTACTGGTTGGGGATCACTGCCCTAGAGCAGTGTTCCCCAATAGTGGTAACATATTCCTCACCAACCCCTTGACTGTTGTTCCCAGGTGCCTCAAGGCAAGTGATTATTTCTTAATTCCAGGATTGGGGACAAGTTTTGGATAAAATCCAGGTGTACTGACAACCAGAGCCTCCTGTAGGCTGCCAGTCTATATAAAGGCTACCAAATAGCCAATCACAGCCCTTATTTGGTACCCCCAGGAATGTTTTGGATGCTTGTGTTGATCCCCAACTTTTTTTTTATTTCAACGTGGTTGACGGATAAAAAGGTTAGGAACCCCTGCCCCAGTGGCTAAATCTCACCCATTGTTTTTTTTAAAGTGGAGCCATGTGCCCAAAAAGAGCAAAACTGTAGTTGGAATTTAATCAACAGACTGTTGCCCTGCTTAGAACTGTCCAGAGGCATGTTAGATGACTCTTCTCTGCTCACTAACTTCATTTTCTGAGGCAAGCAACATCACAAGACTTTCCTTTTCCCTAGCAATTGAATTTTGTGCAGACTGTCTCTGGTTGGCCACAATAAACAGCAGGCAGCCCTGTTGTTTCCAATTGATTATATTGCCTCAAAAGTGCACTTCATATTTGCTAACGGTTTACATTTCCTTTAACAACGGATGCATGAATTAACCATTCCGTGAATGGAACACAGGCCCCCAGATGCCCATCCTGTTTCAACACAGCTAGAGGGCTGCAACATTAAAGGGATACTGTTATGGGAAAAACATTTTTTTTAAATGAATCAGTTAATAGTGCTGCTCCAGCAGAATTCTGCACTGAAATCCATTTCTCAAAAGACCAAAAATATTCGATTTTGAAATCTGACATGGGGCTAGACATATTATCAATTTCCCAGCTGTCCCAAGTCATGTGACTTGTTCTCTGATAAACTTCAAACACTCTTTACTGCTGTACTGCAAGTCGGAGTGATATCAACCCCTCCCTTTTCTCCCCCCAGCAGCCAAACAAAAGAACAGTGGGAAGGTAACCAGATAGCAGCTCCTTAACACAAGATAACAGCTGCCTGGTAGATCTAAGAACAACACTCAATAGTAAAAACCCATGTCCCACTGAGACACATTCAGTTACATTGAGAAGGAAAAACAGCAGCCTGCCAGAAAGCATTTCTCTCCTAAAGTGCAGGCAGAAGTCACATGACAAGGGGCAGCTGGGAAATTGACAATATGTCTAGCCCCATGTCAGATTTCAAAATTGAATATAAAAAAAATCTGTTTGCTCTTTTGAGAAATGGATTTCAGTGCAGAATTCTGCTGGAGCAGCACTATTAACGGATTCATTTTGAATTTTTTCCCCCCCATGACAGTATCCCTTTAAGAGATGTGTCCATAGGCTCCGCAATCTCGTCTTTTGTCCAATTACCTTCAGCTCATCCAGTACAGAGTCTTCTTTATTTAAAGCAAATTATTTCTCCCCTGACTCCTTGTGGGATGTTTTCTTCTTAAATTGAGCTTGTAAATATTTAAAGAGTCTCAGCAATGATATTAATATAAGAGACACAGTTCCAGGTGAGTTCATGTTTCACACCTACACTTTGTGACGCACGTTGTGCTCTGCGTGAGACTTGCTTAGAATAAACACAACGGCGGTGGCGCTGCGAGCTCCGAGAGAGAGAACATCTATACTTGCCAAGTCCTTGCAGTGACTCACCAACTCCCCAGGTAGCTGCTCACAAATAGGACTGATTGCCTGCTGCCGGAGCGTCGAGCCTTTGCTTTGCCGCAGAAGGTGACAGGCATTTCATTCCGCATGTGTAACTCAAGCCGGTAGAGGAGAATATAATGCTGGATGTGCACTGTATTAATAACACGAAGAACCGACACCTACATGCACATGGTTAGAAAACGTGAGGGCCTGAAATGCTGACTCTTAAAGGGATACTGTCAAGGGAAAACATGTTTTTTTTCTAAATGTATCAGTTAATAGTGCTGCCAGCAGACTTCTGCACTGGAATCCATTTTTTCAGGAGCAAACATGTTTTTTTATATTTAGTTTTGAAATTTGACATGTTAGTTTTCCAGGTGCCTCCAGTTATGTGATTTGTGCTCAGATAAACTTCAGTCACTCTTTACTGCTGCTCCGGAAGTTGGAGCGATATCACCCCCCTCCCCCCCTCCAGCAACCCATCAGCAGAACAATGGGAAGGTAGCCAGATAACAGCTCCATGGTAGATATAAGAACAACACTCAATAGTAAAAATCCAAGTCACACTGCGACCCCATTCAGTTACATTGAGTAGGAGAAACAGCAGCCTGCCAGAAAGCAGTTCTATCCACTTTCTAAAAGCCCATTACAAGGCAAAATGACCTGAGATATTCACACCAATAATATAACCAAAAAGAAATACACTTGCTGGGTCAGGAATGTAATTTTATGTGACTTATTTGCAGTGTTAACTGTGTGATTTAGCAGTAAAATGTTCATATAACATAAACATATTTATTTCTAAAAATATTGTCTTCATTCATTATTACTATTTTCTTACTTGGCCTTTCTTATTGGCATTCTCCTGCCATAGTCTCATTCAGGTTGAATACTGACCATACGGCAGGAGTCCCCAACAGTTTTTTTAACCGTGAGCCACATTTAAATATGAAAAAAAGTTGGGGAGCAACACTAGCATGAAAAATGTTCCTAGGGGTGCCCAATAAGGGCTGTACTTGGTTATTTGATAACTCGAATGTAGACTGGCACACTACAGAAGACTTTTTGGCAGTACACCTGGTTTTTATGCAACCAAAACTTGCCTCCAAGCCTGTAATTGAAAAATAATCACCTGCTTTGAGGCCACTTGGAGCAACATCCCAGGGGTCATAGAGCAACATGTTGCGTGCAAGCCAGTGGTTGGGGATCATGGTCTTAGACTCATTTAGGGTCATTTATTAAGAGCAGTGAAGAGCACAAAGGGCAAAAAAGATGGTGCAATCCACAATACTCTTGCACAGAACTGTATCCAATGAAGCATTAGCCTCAGGCACCCTTTACTGCCTTCAGGAACAGTAATGTTCCACCAACTGATTGTACTTTGGCAGTACACCTGGTTTTTATACAACCAAAACTTGCCTCCAAGCCTGGAATCCAAAAATAAACACCTGCTTTGATGCCACTGGGAGCAACATCCAAGGGCTTTGTGAACAACATGTTGCTTTTGAGCCAATAGTTGGGGATCCCTGCTTTAAGAGCTGCCTAGCCTATCCAAACATGTATCATCAATATACCCACAGTTGATCATTGTAGCCCATGTGAACTGCTCATGGCATGCTTGAAGGTCATGTTTCTACATTTTCAAAAACTTTAGGCCAGTGATTTATTGCCATATGACAATTCTTATGTTGTTCGTTTTTAAAAGGACCTTCTAGGAAAACTGAGCTATAATTTACTTAACAGGTGAATGTTCCTATATTGTTTTTTGTTCTATCAAAAGCATCTTTGACATGGGTGCATTGATCCCCAACGAATGGCGCTCCACCATTGGACCTTCTCATGTGTGAGTGAAGTTCCTTGAAGTTTCCATCTGTGTTGAGTATCCCATGAACACCCAAAGGCAAACTCACGATCCATATTGGATCCAAACTCCTTCTATCTTGTCTTTCATGCCTGAAATCTCTAATGCTACGTTAGAGATTTCGGGCATGAAAGGCAAATTTGATATTTCCTTAAGGAACCTTTGTTTAATGTGCTTACCATGCCATAATACAAGGTCAATCAGATGACTGTGCAAATGAAGCCTTTTAATTGCTACAATTATGCCCGGTCAGCTCTGCCAGCATTTGACATTTTCATTGCTCAGAGTTGGGTAAGCACTGGGTCTGTGTGTGCTTTTATGTGATGTGTGTGTGTAATGATAGAAACAAGAGCTTGATGTCTGTTTATTTGAAGCTGTATCATAAGACTCCCATAACACAAACATTGTTTATCAATATCATTTGGAGGCAGCAACTGGTTTATATGTATGCCCATGATCTTTAGAATAATATATATTAACAGTATGGGCTTATCTGAAAGCGTGTTGGGTGTGAATAGCCATAGCCACGTGGCTAGAGTCCATCACTAGGGCGGCCCAGTGGTGGTAGATGTGCTCTTCCAGTATCATCAATGAAATTCAAAGAGAATAGATTTTTTAAATGCATTTTTTCATGCATATACAGGTATGACCTTTGTCTGAAGATTTTGAACCAGGGACTGGGTCTACATTGTGCTTTAATGGCCTCTGTTATTTTTCTCCACCATTATTGGTGGGGATAAATATGAATTCATGGTGATTAGTAATGGGTGAGTTTATTCGCCAGGTGCGAATTCAAGGCACATTTTTTGACGGCGGCGACAATTCCGACGCCGGCGTCAATTAAACACAAGCCATTGACTTTAATGCGCATCAGAATTGTTGCACATTGACACCGCCGTCAAAATTTGCGGGTTTTTTTTTTTGCAAATTTTTTGGTGAATCGAAAAGGGACAAATTCGCCCTTCACTAATGGTGATATACTACTTTTTTAAGGCCCACCCAGGGCGGCACAAGGCATCTCTGGAATAAGAATTAAAATGGAGGCTATGTGATAGCAAGAATGTACCCTGGCTGGTGCCGGAATTATCACCATTATCCTGGGGGTTCATTATGAACTAAATTCTAATTGGATCAATGGATAGCCAGTCAAAACTTCATTACCAAACTGTCCTACCATAAATTGCATAAATGCATATAATGCTCTAAAATTATTCTTAAGCATTGCATATATGATACACTTTCTTGTGTATCAACCCCCTAATATTGATGTGATAGGCCCGTGCATTTCAGCCTGTGATTGTTGATGAGTTACCATATCTACAATATCGCCAGGGCTAATTTACTAACACAGGTTCATTACATTTATGCCATAGCAACTGATCTTTGTTTTTATTTTCTAGCTTATAGCCAGCAATCAAAACTGAGGTTCTAGGTAACTGCAGTGATGGCCCCTTTGCTCCAACTCTAGTTTAGATTTTTACAGGTGATGGCTTTCTTCTGAAATTAGGCCCAGTGCAGAGCTAACAGACAAGCTCATCTGAAATGGATTCCAGTTGATTTATGGCACGTTAGTTTGCCGTGGAGGGAGTAGTATAATCGCTTTATCAAGATCCCTGTTGTACAGGCGGTGCGCCTTGTCAGAGTCATTTGCTTGATCTATGACTTCTGTAGCAAGCCAACTGTGGATTCTTTTATTTATATCAGTCTTTTGGACGGGAGAAGTTTGCCTGACAACTTTAATCTGATCTTCTGATTCACTTCTTTGCAGATTGTGCACTCGTTTGGCAAATCCTGAAAATCGGAGACTTGCCTGAAATAAACTCGCAAGCTTAGAAGTGATGAATGTAAATATCCATAAATTAATGTGTTTCCCTGGTAGAAACATCCTGTTCTACTCAGCAGATCTTTCTTTTATTGCTTTGACCTGTGCAGTCGCTGGAATGGATCCAAACTCAGCCTAGCTTTCATGCACGTGGTATGACAAGGCCAAAAATATCTCCAAGTTGCAGGTTTTTTTAAGTCATTGCCAAATAAAGGCATTGCGCAGTTTTCTCTGCCGTGCAACACAAAGTTCCCTATTGCAAAGTCAGGACAGTAGCAGTCAAGTCTTCTCCAGAGATTTGCCTTGATGAAACTACCCCCTGGCCATATGGTATAACTAAAAATCTCTTTTTATGAATGTAGTGCAGGCATTTTATGCAGCAGTGAAAATGTTTATTGCAGTAATATGTTAGAAATAATTTCATGTTCTTCTTATTGCAAGCACTTCAAATAATATGTATGCGAGGATGTTCTGGCCACTTCTTGGAAGACTTCTGCATGCCTGTATTTACTATCGTTCTTCTTCTACTGTAAAGGGGCTTAATATGTCCTCAGTGGCAGAATTGTGCATCAAGTAGGTCTTCAGTTTCTACTGTACTGATCTATTCCAATCAGACCCCTAGGAATTGGGATACACTAGAAGTTCAAGGTCAACATCTTGAGAGTCTTAGGTTAGATAAATAAGTCCCAGCTTAGAAGTTACTGTGCCACCAAGCGAGATCTTTTTGTAACCTTCAGCACCTTATACTTTGTAGAATAGGATCTATTTACACTTATTTAGTAAAACTGGACATTAGGTCCTTCAGAGGGCTCTCCATTCCATTTTAACTTTGCCTTCATGTGGCTGCTAAGATAGAAATACTATATGGCTATATGGTATAAACTAGTGCAGGCATTTTCTGTAGCAATTCATTTTTTTAAGGTGGATTATGCTGATATTGCTATAGATTTGGTTAAATTAGCAGCACTCCAAATAATATGTATGCAAGTATGTGCTGGCCAATCCTTGGAAGACTTCTGCAGACCTGTATTTATTAGCCTGTCTTTTTCTACTCTTGCTATAAGGCTTACTGTGTACTCATTGATGAGGCAGAGTTGTGCTTGTGTAGTTGACTACCTGTTGGGTGGGTTTCTCCACTACTCCAGAAGACTCAGTGTCTTGGAACCAGAGGCAATCACAGAAGTAGAGTAAAGTGGAAAGTGACGTGGGTATGGGTTGGGTACGGGTCCTGCAATGGCAACATTTTGTTGGTTGGGGTCAGGTGCACGTTGAGTTTTTCCTGACCCGCACATCACTACTAATATCCTGAATACCTTGACATTGGGATATGCTGGGAATTGAAAGCTCAACAACTTAAGAGTCATATGCTGGATGCAGAGGCCCAGCTAATACTTTACTGGGCCACAAAGCAATATCTTTTTGTAAGCCCCACTTCCCTAAACTTGGTAGAATATATTAAAACTGGGCATTATTAGGTCCCCGAACGGTTCTGTTTGCCTACTAACCCAATTGTTACGCCCATGGCTGGATTTCCCTAGAACATGGGTCCCCAGCCTTTTTTATATGTTAAACAAAGAGTTAGGGAGCAACATAAGCATGAAAAACGTTCCTGGGGTTCCAAATAAGGGTTGTGATTGGCTATGTGGCCGTCCTTATGTGGACTGGAAGCAATACAGGAGGCTCTGTTGAACATTAAACTTGCCTCCAAGCCTGGAATTAAAAAATAAGTACCTTCTTTGAGGGCAACATACAAGGAGTCATAGAGAAACATGTTGCTTGCAAACCACTTGTTTGGGGGATCACTTCCCTGGAACAATATCTTTCTCCTCTTTCGGTATGTTCCCTATAATCCCTGAGATAACCTCTGTTAGGAGGCCATTCCGTTCCACCCAGCCAATCTCATTATCTTAAACTGTTAAAGAGTCACAGGCTTCCACAATAGAAAAGTTTATTTTTTGTTCTTCCCAAAGATTCCTCAGGTTCCAGTCTCCAAGTCATTCTTTCTGTTTTTACTGTCCTGCACTTTATAAAATATTTATATCATGCAGAGGAGCTCAAAAGCATCAGCTTCAGCAGTTATAGAATGGTTTTTAGATTCTGATACCTCTCCAGAGGAAGAGCTTGCAATGTTTGTTTAAAAGTACATTTCTTTTGAGGAACAGGCAGGAATAACTGATAACCTTCTCCGCCGCCAGCCGTCTTAGTGAGTTTGCCGTGATCAATGACCTCTCGGTTTGATTTTTCACTGTGGAATACGGAATAGGATGCTGTTGTTATTATGTCAACCTTATTTATTTACAAATGATATTCTGCTGATCTGCATGCGGTGCTTTGATTTATTCCAAATGAATCATGTTTCTGAGACGTGCCTGATGTTTCCTCCGAGAGAGTAAAACTGGCACATTTGATTTTTTTTTGTGTTATAAGTTCTAATGAGAAATGTTCTAATTTTCTTTACCAGGAAAGTTATGGACCAGGAGTATGAAGGTGGCCTACAATATACTGCATAAACTTGGCACAAAGCAGGAACCAATGGTCCGACCTGGAGACAGGGTAAGAAAATACATTTATGGCCATCAGAAGATCTTAGGATGTTCCATCTAGATGTGAAGTACCTTCAGTAGGTTCTACCAGACTGGTTCTTATGTATCCAGGCCCGGCTTTGTGGGAAGGCCAAAAGTCCCGGGCCGAGGGCAGCAAAATTGGGGTGGTAGGGGGCTTGCAGTCCACTGGCTGTATAACCACTGGGGACTGGACTGAAGATTTTGACAACTGTTAGAATCTCCCACCCACCCAGTAGAAGAGATCACAATGGGCCTGAAGAAGCACAGCCGACGGGAAAGCAGCTTAGTGAAAGTATTATGATCGAAGGAAGGAGGAGGTTAGGGGGGGGGGTGAGTGGGTGATGGTGGGGAGCCTAGGGACGCAGTACCTTGAAATCCAGCCCTGTATGTGTTATCAATTGTGTTTGGCGTA
The DNA here is from genome assembly GCF_017654675.1 of Xenopus laevis. Lineage (NCBI taxonomy): Eukaryota > Metazoa > Chordata > Amphibia > Anura > Pipidae > Xenopus > Xenopus laevis. The sequence goes on along the minus strand of NC_054381.1, from coordinate 17,628,965 downwards.
AAAGATGATGAATTAAAATGCATTATTGTTACTGCACTGTTCCCTCCAGCTGAACCCCAGGGCACATACTTTATATACACTTACAGTAGCCTTGGAAAGTTGGCTTCTAGTCTAGTAACCCATGGCCACCGATTAGCAGATAGCATTTACTAATCAGCTGCCTGATGTTTTTTGTGGGTTACCCGTTTTTGGCAAACTTTGCACCTTGTGGTACATAACCTATTTTGTTCTCTTCAAGCTTCTTGGAGAGTTATGGCTTTTGGTCTCCCATGACTCACATCCTTATGCCGGAACCCTTTAAAGGAGAAAATGAATATGGTTAAAATGCCATATTTTATACACTGAACTTATTGCACGAGGCTAAAGTTTCAGCTTGTCAATAGCAGCAATGATCCAGGACTTCAAACTTGTCACAGGGGGTCACCATCTTGGAAAGTGTCTGTGACACTCACATGCTCAGTGGGCTCTGAGCAGCTGTTGAGAAGCTAAGCTTAGGGGTCGTCACTAATTATCCAGCAGAAAATGAGGTTGGTCTGTAATATAAGCTGATGCTACAGGGCTGATTATTAAATTCTGATGCTAATTGCACTGGTTTCTGTGCTGCCATGAAGTAATTATCTGTATTAATTACTAATCAGCCTTATATTGTGACATTTCTATTCTATGTGTACTGTATATTGTGAGTGGTTCCCTAAGCTCAGTAAGTGACAGCAGCACAGAGCATGTGCAGTGAATCAGCAGAAAAGAAGATGGGGAGCTACTGGGGCATCTTTGGAGACACAGATCTTTACTGCTAAAGGGCTGTGGTTGCCTTGGGCTGGTACAGAAGCACAGAACATATTATACAACATTTCTAGCTACTTCTTTAGTTAAAGGGGAACCATTGCAAAAATTACAATTTAATATAAGCTTCCTCATACCGAAGTAAGAAACTTTCTAAATACAATTAATTAAAAATTCTGTACCGTTTCTGGAATAATCAAGTTTATCTTCACTATTCCTCTCTCAGCATCTGTTTCTCTTCATTCTGTCTTCATGCAGCAGATGAATGATCCAATATATCTTATAGGGGGCTCCTGTCCCAGCAGATGAATTAGAACTCACTCAAATAACTGATTCCAGTACAAACAAAATCTAACAAAATAACTGCCTTTTGCACAAATCCTGCATGTAGAGAGACATGATGTCTGGTGATTTTAATAGAGTGAGCTCTGATATATCTTCTAGGCAAAAGGACCCCCCATAAGATATATTGGATCATTCATCTGACACCCAACTCCTGAATGAAGACAGAATGAGGAGAAACAGATGCTGAGAGAGGAATAGTGAACATAAACTTGATTATTTAAGAAACAATGCAGAATTCTTAATTGATTGTATATTTAGATAGTTTCTTATTTCAGTGAAGATGAAGCTTATATTTCATTTTCATAATAGTTGCCCTTTAAGCTTTAGTTCTCCTGAAAAATGTGTAGTTAAGAACTATAATGCCTATTGAATCAGATGAAAGTGAATGTAGGACTGGCCAGATAAGTGATGACTTTAAGGGAGTTGGTGAGCATGAATATATATAATATATATATTAATATATATATATATGGGAATATATGGGCAAATAAAACCCCTGCTTTGTTTAAAGGATCTAAAGGTCCAGTGTTCCTTTAAAAACTAAACTGGAAAATGACTGTTAGGCCTTTGGTCATGGGGGCTGATTCCCCATCAGGATTTTTTGGCTGGCTGAGAGGCCCCCGATCTTGTTTATGAGACTTAATGAGACCTCTTTAGAGTTTGTGTGATTGTTAAAGGTTAACAAGAAGCAAAGGAGAGATGAGGAAGAAATGAGCAGCCCTCCAGTGAAATCATTTCCATCCACATTCAAGTTTTTGACTATTTTTACAATGTGGAATGAACCGATAAATAAAATAAAATATAAAGCATGAAATATAAAAAAAAGCAGTTGTGACGAATAGTAATTAAAGAGCTGTTTCTAGAAATACTTTGTTTGTAGCAAATTATGGGTTTAGCCTGGGTTGACTCCCACAATGGGATTAAAAAACATCAATTAGAAAAAAAAAACATTTCAGAGCAAAAATGATTCCAGATTTCAGATAGAAAGCCATGTTTAGTGCACCAGTAAATTCTATGGCCTCCATCTGTACTGTATGTCCCTTTTCCAGGCAACGGAACTGTGCAATTACTGCGATTTAGAAACATAATTATGCCTTCATAGGGCCATGACATTTCACAGCGCATGCAGATGAGATGTGAACGAAAGGCCTCCGAAATTTCAATTATTGTATTGCCGCAGCTGTAAATGTTGGTGGTTATGGGATAAAAAGTCAAAGAGGCTCATGATCGATGAGTGAGTTGCGCTACGTCCGTTGGCCACCACAAGGCTCTATCTTCATAGCAGTTTAATGAAACAAAAAGTCACTTCAACTGGGGGCAGCCATTCAAAAGAGAAAGGGCCCAGGTTACACAGCAGACAGCAGATAAGATCTTTAGAATATAATGGTGTTTTTCAGAGCTTCTCTGTTATCTGCTATTTAGCCTGTGCCATTTAGTTCTGTCATTTGCCTCCATTGCTACACAGCAGCTTGTTTTTATAATCTATAGTAGTGTTTCTAAAGCAACAGCACCATTTTTACCCATGGAGGGCAATAGAACATTATATTTTAATTAAAAACTATTTTTTGGTCTTACTGTTCCTTTAAAGGGATCCTGTCATGGGAAAACATGTTTTTTTTCAAAACACATCAGTTAATAGTGCTGCTCCAGCAGAATTCTGTACTGAAATCCATTTCTCAAAAGAGCAAACTGATTTTTTTTATATTCAAATTTTGAAATCTGACATGGGGCTAGACATTTTGTCAGTTTTCCAGCTGCCCCAGTCATGTGATTTGTGCCTGCACTTTAGGATGGAACTACTTTCTGACAGGCTGTTATTTCTCCTACTTAATGTAACTGAATCAGTCTCAGTGGGACCTGGATTTTACTATTGAGTGCTGTTCTTATATCTACCAGGCAGCTGTTAGCTTGTGTTATGGAGCTGCTTTCTGGTTACCTTCTCATTGTTCTTTTGTTTGGCTGCTGGGGGGGGGGGAAGGGAGGGGTGATATCACTCCAACTTGCAGTACAGCAGTAAAGAGTGACTGAAGTTTATTAGAGCACAAGTCACATGACTGGGGGCAGCTGGGAAACTGACAATATGTCTAGCCCCATGTCAGATTTAAAAATTTTGAAAAATGGATTTCAGTGCAGAATTCTGCTGGAGCAGCACTATTAACTGATGCATTTTGAAAAAAAAAAAAAACATGTTTTCCCATGACAGTATCCCTTTAATGTTCACAAACAGGTCTTGTTGTCTGTATATGGGAACTTGTGCATGGACCTAGTGAGACAACGTACGCAATAATATCATTATACTGACATATTTCTTGTTTTTTTAGGTTGCCCTTGTATTCCCAAATAATGATCCAGCTGCATTTATGGTAGCATTCTACGGCTGCTTATTGGCTGAAGTTGTACCTGTCCCCATTGAAGTGCCACTCACCCGGAAGGTAAGACTGTTTCAGAGCTTTTTGGAAAAAACGTTTTCATGAATGTAAAAAAAAACAAAACATTTTCTTCCAGCTTTGGCATGACAATATAGAGGAAGCAGATCCCCTCTTCCCCTATAGCTTAAAATAAATCCACCTACCCGGCCGAAATCCCCCCTCCTCGACCACTCCGCTAGCAATGGGCAGCTGGGGAAACGAGAGAAAACGTGCTGGGACCCACTGCAGGTGGTAACGGTTGAAGTGCTTGCTGGGCCCCTCTGAAATTTTTTTTGCAGGGGGGCCCGGCACGTTCTATGTATCCCACAGGAAAAACAATTCATCCTTAGATAAATCTGCCACTAGGACACACAAACAAAAATATACACTTACCATATTGCTGGACATTTTCAAAAAGTCCTGGAGGGTAAATGGGAGCTGGTTTGTTTTCTTCCAATTATAAAAACTCAAGTGCAGGTGCTTCATAACAGCCATATACAGGTATGGGATCTATTATTCAGAATGCTCGGGACCTGGGATTTTCCCGATGACGGATCTTTCCATAATTTGGATCTTCATACCTTAAGTCTACTAGAAAATTATATAAACATTAAATAAACCCAATAGGCTGGTTTTGCTTCCAATAAGGATTAATTATATCTTAGTTGAGATCAAGTACAAGTTACTGTTTTATTATTACAGAGAAAAAGGAAATAATTTTTAAAGATTTTGGATTATTTGGCTAAAAAGGAGTCTAAGGGAGACAGCATTTCTGTAATTTGGCGTTTTCTGGATAATGGGTTTTTCAGACAACGGGTCCCATACCTGTACCTTTAAAAACCAGTGCAAGGTATATTATCCGTTATCCAGCAAACCTATTATCCAAAAAGCTCAGAATTATGGGAAGGCCGTCTCCCATAGACTCCATGTTATCCAAATAATCCAAACTTTCAAAAATGATTTCCTTTTTCTCTGTAATAATAATAAAAACGGTAGCTTGTTGTTTAATGTTTGTTTCATTTTCTAGACTTAAGGAATGGAGATCCATATTACAGAAAGATCCCTTATCTGAAAAACCCCAGGTCCCGAGCATTCTGGATAACAGTTCCCATACCTGTATATCCTCATATTGGATAACAGGTCCAATATCTGTATATCCTTCTGTTTGGTCCTTAGTGACATCATCACTTATGCTCAGTATCATAATAGTGATGTCACTTGTATCAAGTTGTTTCTTAAATAGTGTGTATAAATAATATGTATATAAAATACACAAGAGCCATGAATATCATGTAAATAATATCCTTATAAATGGTGCTTAGTGATATAATCGGTTATAATCGGAGCTTAGAGATGTCATTTCTGTCCCATGACTCACTGGAACGTGTGTATTATAATACCGTATATATATATATATATATATATATTAGCATTGTCTGGAGGCAGCATGTTGCACTAATATTTAAACTGCTAAGAGTTAACTGTTCTCTGTCCTTATTTTGGGGAGATGTCAGTAGGCGAGCCATGTGCTTACCTGTGCACCAGATGCAGAAATAACACCGTAGTTCTTGCTAATCTTCATGCTCAGTAATAATGCTCAGAGGGACCCTTTGTGCTTATGCAAATCTTTATTAATTGCTGTCTGTTTGTGCCGCTCGGGTTGTTTATTCCTATACGGAGCCATCATTTTTAAGCTGTGCCGAATACAGAGCACGGCAAGTCCTTGAGCTGTAGATCATATGATCTAATATCTGTGGCCGGGAACGCGGGGAGACTGAGGCAAATGCCTGCACTCACAAACATCTGATATTGCTATTATAAAAAGGCTTTTTATTACCTTGCTTTTTGTCCGCAAAAAGAGGGCCTTTCTTATAAAATAGTAAAAGAAAAATAGTAAAGGGGCAACTGAAACTGATACCATAACGGAGTTCTGACTGCAGAATATTAATGACTTTTGCCCCAATGTCCTTTCTTCTTCCTGAACGGCTTCCTCATAATTTACAGGCATTGAAGGGGTGGTTCATCTTGAAATTAACTAGGGATGCACCAAATCCATTATTTTGGATTCAGCCAAACCCCCGAATCCTTTGCAAAAGATTCGGCCGAATACCGAACCGAATCCAAATCCTAATTTGCATATGCAAATTAGTGGTGGGAAAGGGAAAACATTTTTTATTTCCTTGTTTGTGACAAAAAGTCACGCAATTTCCCTCTCCGCCCCTAATTTGCATATGCAAATTCGGATTCAGTTCAGCCGGGCAGAAGGATTCGGCCGAATCCCAAACCGAATCCTGGATTCAGTGCATCCCTAAAATTAACTTTTAGTATGTTATAGAATGACTAATTCTAAGCAACTTTTCAAGTGGCCTTCATTTTTTTCTTGTTTTATAGTTTTTGCCTAGTATTTGCCTTTTTCTTCTTACTCTTTGCAGCTTTCAAAAGGGGGTCACTGACCCCATCTAAAAAACAAATGCTCTGCAAGACTTCACATGTATTGTCATTGTTACTTTTTATTACTCATGTTTCTATTCAGGCCTCTCCTATTCTTATTCCAGACTCTTATTCAAATCAATGCATGGTTGTTAGGGTAATTTGCTGAAATTGCAAGTTGGGAGCTGCAGAATAAAAAAGCTAAATAACTTCAGTAAAGCCAGTGATAATAAATGAAAATACAGCCATGCAATGAGTTGGCGGCACAGTTATGTAACCATATTGCCCTCTGTGTTGGCTCAGGGCTCTCCTGGCTCAATTCTGCACATAATTCCCCTGAGGAAAGGTCTGTCCTATGGAAATGTCATTCCCCTTACTCTAAAGTCGAGTTGTTCAGTTGTGCCACTTACACTGTGCCGCTCATTAAAGTGGGAAAGTCTCCGTTGCAAGAAAGGAACCCTGCGTTGTGAGTATTGTCTGAGCTCCGCACTGCTGTTACTGCAGCCCTTGTGCCGGCACCAGGACATATCTGAGTTATCTTTTTAATCCGCTTCACTCTCCTTTTTCAGTTACATCATTGGCTGCCCTCAGAACTCTTTGCTTCTGATTCTTCTCTTTTATTTCCTCATCGCTCTGTTCCTGCTTTATGTTGTGTTCCCGCTCCATGTCAAGGGGGGAGAAAATTGGTCTTAATATGAAAGGGCATTTAATTCTGCAACTGGTACTGGTGTAAAGAGCTCTGATGTGGAGTTTACTGTCTAAATTATTCATATATATATATATATATACCTTAAAGGGGTTGTACTGCAGAATACTTTACCATACCACTCTAGAAGCTCTCTATTTGTTTAGGATAGTAGCTGCCATATCAGCTTGGTGTGACATCACTTCCTTCCCGAGTCTCTCCCTGCTCACTCATAGCTCTGGGCTCAGGTTACAGCAGGGAGGGTCGGAGGAAGGGGGGAAGGGGAGGAGGGAGGGGGAAAGGAGCAAACTGAGCATGCTCAAGCCCTAGCCCTGGAGGTTTAAGCCAGGATGAAAACAGGAAGTCAGATACAGAAGCCCATGAGTACACAATAGAAGGAAAGAAATGCTGTGTTTCTTTTGACAGAGGACTAAGAACAGAATTACTTTGAGGGTTTACTGGTGTATTTATATAGACCTTTCTGATAAAGCTTACTTAATTTTAACCTTTCCTTCTCCTTTAAGTTAACTTTTAATATGACGTAGAGAGTGATATTCTGAGACAAATGGTTTTCATTTTTTATTATTTGTGTTTTTTGAGTTATTTAGCTTATTCAGCAGCTCTCCAGTTTGCAGTTTCAGCAATCTGGTTGCTGGGGCCAAATTAACCTAGCAACCATGTACTGATTTGAATAAGAGACTGGAATATGATAATAATATGAATTGGAGACCTGAATAAATGAGTAATAAAAAGTAGCAATAACAATACATTTGTAGCCCTACCGACCATTTGTTTTTAGATGGGGTCAGTGACCCCCATTTGAAAGCTAGAAAGAGTCAGAAGAAAAAGGCAAATAAAAAACAATTGAAAAGTAGCCATTTTATAACATACTATAACTTACACACTAAACACTCATTTAAGCGAGGTTTCAGTTATTTAAAGAATTTTCCAAATTATGGACATTTTGGCCCCATAACTATATCCTTGCCCGGCTGTCTAAAAGGCCACCCCGGCATATGAGAGTCTGAAGTTGTATATTCCACCATTTGGTTGTCATGCTCCAGCAATATGTCATGCTCCAGCAATCCTAATTGCCCTCAGATTTCCATGTCTCTGCAGAGCTACTTGGGTGCTTTCCATCTACAATTGATGTGCCACTAGACTAGCATACGTTTTTTTTAACACTGTTTTCAAGATATGTGCAGTTTTTTACTCTACTATTATAATTAACTCAAGAACAACAGCGCCACCTGCTGTTCCATTCATCTGCCTGGACCCAGTCAACAAAAACAATACTTTAAATTTTGTTAATATCTAGTGTTGTTCACCTTTAAATTAACTGTCAGTATGATGTAGAGAGTGATATTCTGAGACAGTTTGCAATTGGTTTTCATTTTTTGCTATTTATGGGGGTCACTAAAAACAAATGCTTTGCAAGGCTACACATTTATTGTTAGTGCTACTTTTTATTACTCATCTTTCTATTCTGGCGTCTCCTATTCATATTCCAGTCTCTTATTCATATCAGTGCATGGTTGCTAGGGTAATTTGGATCCTAGCAACCACCTTGCTGAAACTGCAAACTGGAGAGCTGCTGAATAAAAAGCTAAATAACTCAAAAACCAAAAATAATAAAAAAATAAAACCAAATGCAAATTGTGTCAGAATATCAGTCTCTACATCATACTAGAGGACAGCAGCACATAACATGATATTAGCAGTTTAACACTGAAAAGAATAAAACATTGATCTAAGGAAAGTACACTCAGCAATGTTACATTGGTTTTACTTTACTTCCCCTTTATTATTTTATTTGTAGCAAAACACTGCCCTAGAGATTAGCACAACAGGCGAACAGAAGGCAATTTCCAGGTAATACAGAGCTGGAGACTCGGGCTAATGTGCGGGCAAATTCTCTCTAGTCTTTAACATGCTCCATGCGGTGATAGATTTAGTTTAATTCCTTAGGCGGTTAAATGACTGAGAACAGAAAATGGCAAAATTGATCCCAGATTAAAAATGTTACAGGGAATCAGAATCGGCACACTCCGAATTCCCCAAGCAATAAGAAGTGGTATTAATTTAAAATGTAATAAGATTTGTATGTGCGCGTCTCTTGGAGTTCTCAATAAGCGATTTCTCTTCGACTAAGAGCCATACGTTCCTGGGGATCGGCGGGAGCGGGAAATTAATTTCTTCTTTTTCTTAATCGCTGTTGCTTGTGATCTTTATACAGGTATAGGATCCGTTATTCTGACACCCATTATCCAGAAAGCTCTGAATTACAGAAAAGCCCGTCTCCCATAGACTCCATTTTATCCAAATAATCCAAATTGTTAAAATGATTTCCTTTTTCTCTGTAATAATAAAACATTAGCTTGTACTTGATCCCAACTAAGATATAATTAATCCTTATTGGAAGCAAAACCAGCCTATTGGGTTTATTTAATGTTTAAATGATTTTCTAGTAGACTTAAGATTTGAAGATCCAAATTACGAAAAGATCCATTGTCCTGAAAGGCCCAGGTCTCAAGAATTCTGGATAACAGGTCCCATACCTGTACCAGCAAATACATGGGGGAATATCAAAACATTGCATCCACTTGCATATTCGTGTATATATATATATATATATATATATATATATATATATATATATATATATATATATATATATGTCTGATTCCAGGGAACCATTGCCCGTAATTCAGTAGGAGTTTTCCACCAATCATGTAGCTTTACTGGTTCTATCACATTGGGCCTCTTTCTTCTGCACTTTTGGGTCAAAGAGTGTAGTGAGTGTGGCCCCCAGCAGGCAGGGTACCAGTGTAGATTCATGGACTTAAAAGAACACAAACGGCAAAAAAAAGTGTATCAAAAGAATGACAATATAATGTAGTGTTGCCCTGCACTGGTAAAACTGGTGGGTTTGCTTCAGAAAAACTTTTATTGTTTATATAAACAAGCTGCTGTGTAGCTATGAGGGCAGCCATTCAAGCACAGGATACACAATGGATCACAGATAAGTTCTGAAGAATCACATTGTATACTACAGAGCTTATCTGTTATCTGTTGAGTATCCTGTGCCTTTCCTCCTTTCTCGCTCTTTGAATGGCTTTCCCAAATGGCTACACAGCAGCTTGTTGTTATATAAACTATTGTAGAGTTTCTGCAGCTATGACTGTTTAGTGGCGTATGTTGCCTGGCCTTGGGAAGAAAGTCAAGAAAGAAAAACATGTTTCTTGGAGACTTTAGTTACCATTGAAGCAGTGTTGGACTGGGGTGTTTGGGGCCCACAGGAATGCACGCACCCCCCGTTGCATCACTTTGTGGCCAGCTGGAGTGCAGAAGTTCTAGACCAGGAGTGGATCTGGATTCTCAAGGGCTGGGGCTCATTGGGTTTTCTCCCGATGTCCTGACAGCCATGTCCGACCCTGCTTTGAAGCAGTGTAGCTTGGATCACTTACAGTGCAGCTTTTAGTCCTACAAAGTTCCTTGCAGTGAGTTGTGCCAAAAATCACATTTATTAAAGATACTTGTGTCCAAGGGCATTCTTTGCACATCCATATAGTTTGCTCGTTGCAGCTCGTTCCTTCCTGTCTCCTCTTTCAAATACGGTGCAGTTGTCCTGTATCAGTTGCCCCAGTGCAGTTGCCCAGAAAGAACAGGGCACCCGCATTACTTGCACGGCAAATGCAGGAAATTACGCCAATTAGACTTAGAACATTTTCACTACAATTGTGTCGAAGCACAAGTGCAACTTTGCTAATATAAACATATCGTAACTGGTGGTAGGAAAAAAAATGCTGATGTGTGGAGAAAATTGTAGCACTCACTGCTCTTGTGGCTGTGCAACATGGATTCTTGGGCCTAAATTTGCAGATCTCTTACACAACTAAGGGGCAGATTTATCAAGGGTCGAATTTAAAAATACTTTGAAATTCAACCATCGAATTAAAATACTTCGAATATCGAACTGAACTTTTTTTCATCGAATTTGGCTATTCTGCGGTCGAAGTAAAATCGAACGATCGAATGATTAAATCGTTCGAATCAAACGATTCGAATGATTTTATCATACTTTTGAACGATTTTTACTTCGACTTCAAAAACTTAGAAAAATGCCGTAAAAGGTCCCCATAGGCTAACATAGCACTTCTGCAGGTTTAATTTGGCAAAGTATTGAAGTCGAAGAGACAGTACTTTGATTATCGAATGGTCGAATATTCAAACTATTTTTACTTCGAATCTAATTCGAAGTCGTAGTATCCTATTCGATGGTCGAAGTATCCGAAAATTACTTCGAATTTCGAATTCTTTTACTTCGAAAATTCCCTCGAATTCACTTCGACACTTGATAAATCTGCCCCCAATAGTTCATTATTGGTTGAGTAACAAACAGATCCAAGCTCTTCTCACTTAAAGGGCACCAATCATGACCAAAATCATTTACTAAGTAAATACACTATGTGAAAGTTCAAGAAATCCGATTTTTAAAACAGTTAGAATTGTTTGTATAATGTAAATGATCAGCTCACTATTCCTTCTGCAAGATCTCCCCTATCTCCACTGCAGTTCTAGCTGAGGCAGCCATCTTGGATTTCACTGGCTCCTCCTACCTATATCTTCCCAGCCAACTGTAGCTCTGAAATCTCGCACATGCTCATTTCAAATTCCTTGTTGCTTATCAACCATTCTAAGCTATTTTCTAATCAGCCAAACCTGTGTGTTAGCTGCTGTTCAGTAGTGCTGCCACCTGCTGGAAGTTAGCAGGTGGCAGCACTTCTAGTGGATACTTCTAGTGGAGGAGTTTACTAAAACAAGGCATTCTGGGTAGAATACTCAAAGCAGTGTTACAATCTGAGCATGCTCCTGAAATTTGCACATTAGAGTCTCTGTTAGAGTCTCAATATGGCCTCCCTCAGTGAAAGAACCCATTTGACAAAGTAAGGGATTTTTTTAAAACCTGCAGTTTTTTCAAAAAACTATATATGTAGTTTGATTAAACGTGTTTAGCTTGTACTGGTCAGATTGTTAATATGTGTTTGATTTTGGCTGTGACAGGTGCCCTTTAATGGATTTAATAATCTGCTGCACTGAACATGCTCTTTGTGCTAACTACAGGGGTGCATTAACCTTGATACCTGTAATACTCATCTATTACTTATATAATTATTCTATTTCATTCTTATAATTATTATTATTAAATTATACTTAAAGCAGACTGGTTTTCTCCTCTGTGTTTTTCAACAGGACGCAGGAAGCCAACAAATCGGCTTTTTGTTGGGAAGTTGTGGGGTAACTGTGGCCTTGACGAGTGATGCCTGCCATAAAGGTCTGCCAAAGAGCCCCACGGGGGAGATCCCACAGTTTAAAGGTATTTCTTTTATACTCTAGTCTCTAAAGTCTGAGTAACTTTTGCACCTTATTTTTTTATTGTTATTTTGCTTTAATATCTGTCTTCCCATGTGTCTTCTTGGCTGGCTCAGAAGGCAACTTGAATGTAAGGATAAATTGTACTGGTACGGGTTCCCTTATTCAGAAACCCATTAACCAGGAAGCTATAAATTACAAGAAGGCCATCTCCCACAATGTCCATGTTAAAGGAAAACTATACCCCCCAAACAATGTAGGTCTCTATTAAAAGATACTGAGTAAAACAGCTCATATGTAAAACCCTGCTTCATGTAAATGAACCATTATCATAATAATATACTTTTTTAGTAGTATGTGCCATTGGGTAATCATAAATAGAAAATTGCCATTTTAAAAAAATAAGGGCCGCCCCCTGAGTATTTCTGGTCAGGTGATCTCTGAGGCAGCACAGATAGAGTCACGAAATGGTGGTTCAAGGCAAGAGATGTAAAAGGACAATAGTTATGTAAATATATATTCCAGTTTGGTAAGATTCTTTAATATGTCATTCAATTTGATATAAACTATCTGTTGCTTAAGTATTCATTTTGGGGGTATAATTTTCCTTTAAGCAAATAATTATAATTTTTATAAGTTATTTTCTTTTTTTCTTTAGAATAAAACATGACCTTATAATTCATCCAGACTTAGATATCACGTATCCATATTGGGGGCAAAACAATTACAGTATTTTGGGTTTATTTAATGATGGAGAACCAAATTACAGATATATCCCTTATCAGGAAAACTCCAGGTCCGAAGCATTCTGGATAATAGATCCTATAACTACATAGTGAGTTAGGTTGAAAAAAGACACATGTCCATCAAGTTCAACCTTTTAACTTTTTTTTAACCTGCCTAACTGCCAGTTGTGTTATCATTATTTCTATTTGTAATTTATTTTACAAACAACGTCCTCCTTGATGAAACCCTGAGCAAGTTAAATGATGGTAGAGTTAAAGGAATCCGTAGCATATCCACAAAGTAAAACGACTTGCTTCTTCCTACCAGGTTGGCCAAAACTGCTTTGGTTTGTCACGGAATCCAAACACTTGTCCAAACCGCCGCGGGACTGGTTTCCGCATATCAAAGATGCAAACAATGACACTGCCTACATTGAGGTAGGTTGAATCTTACAACGTTCTTCTCCCATGCAAAGAATCCAAGGAGTAGGAAAATGCATCTGATATTTTATTAAAGCACACTATTTCATATTTGAAATGCTTACCTTTAGCCATGCATTACTCTCTAAATTAATGTGGTCCTCCTGAGGTTTAGACCAATTTTATTTGGTGCACTTTTAAGTGAATGGAAGCCAGGAGAGGTGATCATGGGAACTCTTCAGTTGACTGAATTACGCAGACTAGAAACCATCCCGTGCGACATTAGCCTAAATTAGTTTATCTTCTTCCCAACAAGTTCTTCAACAGTCTACAAGACGGGTATTGCTATAAAATGAAACCATTCTACATTCACATAATGATAATGAAATTAATGGTGAAATTAGGGAGATTATTTTTGAAAATCTGAAAATTTCTGATAATTTTCGGTAAAATAGTCTGACCAAATCCGCACAAATTTTTTTTTACCCTTATTTATGAATACATTTTTCCTGTGCGGGAAAAAACCTCAATAAAATCGTGAAAACATTTGAATAGTACAAATTTTTTGGATTTGACGCCCAAAAACTCTTCTTCGGATTATTGTACGAAAGCCAACCCAGATCAGGATATCTTCAGGACTTCTCCCATAGATTTCTACATGATCTCGGCAGGTCTGGTTACTTTTTTATTTGGACTTTTAACACCCTCTGGGTTTAATAAATTCCAAAAAAATGTATGGTTTTTTTTCCCACTAAAAATTCAATTTTATAGTAAAAAAAAAACCTAGATTTTTTTGAGTTTTTGACATTTGGTGAATAACCTCCTAAAAGATTTGCCCTGTTTGATTCTCATGTTGAACCTGGATGAACTTTCTCATCCCCCAAGATGATCTACAACTCAAGGGAAAAAAATCATTGATCACTATAGATCTGTAGAGATATGGACATCTGGGTTTTTTTGTGTATGAAGACAACACAAATGTGTCTGCTGAGGATTTCATACATCCGTATATAGCCCGTGTCCTCCTGATGTTGATGGCATGATTCATTCATGGAGTCACCTACTGTATGTATGTGGGTGGATATGTCTTCATGACAAATGAGCCCTGATGTTTACAGCTAGTTAGTGTAATTCATGTGGGAGATATAAAAAAGTCAGAAGAGAAGGACCTAAATATAATAAAATAATCCTGTTCATTTATAGACCTGCTCATGCATAGGCAAACAACTTGTGCATGGCTGATGTTGGGAGTTGTGGTCCCCGTGTAGCTCGAGGGCTCCAGGCTAAGTGTCTCTCATATATAAAGTTGACCTCATAAGCATGTGATGTGTATGAAAGCCTGAGGCTGTAGGCTAGCTTGTGATTAACTTAAAACATAGACTTTTTATTAGCCATAAATATTCTGATTTGGCCAAAACTGCTCAGTGATGATGTACCTCTTTTTGTAAATAATAAAATGTAACCGTAGAGGCCCATGACTGATGAAATTAACCTGTTACTTTGTGCCTTATGGTCATCGAACTCCTTAGTGACATCAAATATCCATATAATTTACAGTAGCGGGGTACAATTTCCATTTGTAAGACATGGCTTGTCCTTCGAGTTCTGTGACCCGCATAATTCAGCCTGCTACTTTGTGCCTTGTGGTCACCAAACATCTTGGTGGCTTTCAATATCCTTATACTAGATGGATAAATAACTGTAGGGGTACATAGCCAGTACACATTTGGCTTTATAGCCTATTTAAAAATACGATAAAATCCAGGAATTAAAACAGAGGAGACGAATTGCATTCAGCTTCACCGAGGCGGCTACGTTCCTTCTGGGCATGTAATCTTCTTGGAAGCCGAATGAACAAAAGAATTTATTGGCGTCTTTCTTATTTTGGGATGAAGAACCAGCCCCTTTAGTGGTAATTAGGCTTGCTAATATATGATGCCATAATAGGAATGTTATTGGGAATTACGATATTCAACAAAGTTTCTCTCCTTAAAACTTGACGGCTGGGTATAAAGATGAATGTTTCTAATCTTGAGTTCCTCAAAATGGTTTCAAATTATGGTTTCTCCTCAACTTTCACTTACCCTCAATCACACAGGCCCTGCCGACTCCGCAAAACGTTGTCAGGCTCTCATCCTGTATCCTGTCATCCTGTATCCTGATAGCACCGGCTCTTCTCCACCACTCTACCCTTGCTCTCCTCCACCACAGTACCCCTGTGTGGATGTAGTCATGGGCATCCACAGATACGGGCAAGGGGGGCACTTGCCCCCCCCTGGACTTGTACTTTATAATAAAGAATATTCTCTTGCCATATGTATACATATATTGTTTTGTTCTTTTACGAACCTGCAATGAGCTTATAAAAGGCTTAAATCTTATGGTCAGCACCCCTTAAAATAATTGACCATCCTAATGCCTATTCTACTGCTCAGAGCAGCAGTCCGGATTTAGCTCCACTTCCTCCCTCTGTGAGACGATTCCTGCTCCTCAACTGTGTGTGGAATAAGAGAAATTTGCGAAACTGGCAAAAAATTTGCGTAACGGTGATTTAGGTGCCGGTGACAATTCGCCGGTGGCAAAGTGGGCGCCGGCCCATTAAAGTCAATGCCCGTTCGTTTATCGTCGCGGGCATCTAAATTGGCGAATCGCCAATACCTTTGCGACAAATACGGGAATTTATTTAGCCGGTGGCGAAACTGTCAAATTCGCCGCCTACCGAATAAATTCGGCCATCAATACTTTTAACCCTTCTGCCACTTTGGGAACAAAGCAGCTTTCCCCTAGACTGAATTAGAGTGTATAAACATAGATTCTATACTAGTGACGTTATGTTGTGCACACCCGCTTCCTGCTGTTGTTACGCTACTTTATGTACAGTAGAACCCCCATTTTATATTTTTCAGGGGACCAGAAAAATGGTGTAAAGCCAGGGAAATGTATTATGTATTATATTTTGGTGGGACCACAAAAATGGTATAAAATATGGAAACATTTTAAATTAGGGCATGTAATATGGAGGCTTGACTGTATGTATCCAGCTGTAAGTAGAACTCTAGAGGGAATAACATTCTGCAAACCGCTGGCTAGTAATTGTACTAAGAAAGTAGAAAATACCAAGTGTTGTCCTAACAAACAAGGAGATTGTGTCACTAATAGAATGACCATGTTATACATGTGCAAAATTACTACTTTATATATTTATAGAAAAGCCGTTGTTAGGTTTGTGTAAAAACCACAATATGGATACTTTGACCCCCCCCCCCAAATTTTTTCTGTGGACGCCCTTGGATGTAGTACCTCCAAACAGGAGCTAGCTGTACCACATCAGCGCTTAAAACACAAGAAAGAAAGACATTTACAGCTAATAATGTAGTGTATTTTCTTTCAAAAGAGGAAAAGAACTAGACAGATGCAGCTCACTGAGCCATGAAGCAAACTACATCAGTTTCCTTGCAGGGCAAAGGGCGCATTGTATGATGCACAATATTACATTGCAGTGTGCCCTTGCCTTGTGCCCTCTACAAAAGTGTCTATTTGTCATTTCCCAATGTGTCGCTTTGTTGTTTCACACGCTGATAGTTACACGTTCTGTTCCTGACAGTACAAAACCTGCAAAGATGGAAGCGTTCTGGGAGTAACGGTGACAAGGATTGCACTTCTCACCCACTGTCAGGCTCTAACACAAGCATGTGGATACACAGAAGGTAAAGTCTTCTCCATCCGTGTCTTGGGATTGCTGCACTGGGGCAGACTGGGGCACCCTGTTACTGCACAGCCCTGGTATCATTATGTGGTTGTGCCGGGGTACCTGCAGTATATACTCTAATCTCCAATGTATGACCCTTTATTCTCTTCAATAGCGGAAACCATTGTGAATGTCTTGGATTTCAAGAAAGATGTGGGACTGTGGCACGGGATTCTCACGGTATGGCCTTTTCATTAATTGACTGGTAAAGTGGGCTTTAAAGGAGACAATTAGGATTGGTAAAAACCCACCTAATAGTGTAGGCATTATTGAATAAAATATGGTGCTGGTTTTACATCGGGCAAAAAAATTCATATTATCTTTAAAAATTGCACTTGTATTTAAGCTCCCTATACATCTGCTATGGTCCCTTTTTCAAATGAAGGGTGGGTGTGTCCTAATGGTGCCAGTAGGAGGGGGATAGCCAGTCACAGTCCTGCAGGCGCACAAGCAAAGAAACGCTTCAGTTCCCTATCAGGTCCTTCTAGCTGCTGATTGGTTCCTATTCTACAGTGCAGTGTACTGAGTGCCGCCAGAGAATTCAATGGGCAGGAAGTAGAACAGATGGGTGGGGCTAGTAGGGTTTTGGGGAATCTATGATTAAATCAGCCCTAAACACAATTTGATATAAAGGAACAGTACCATCAAAAAATGTAAGTGTGTTAAAGGAAAGACAAGATCATGTTCTGTTGCCCTGTGCTGGTAATACTAGTGTATTTGCTTCAGAACCATAATTATAGTTTATATAAACAAGCTGCTGTGTAGCCATGGGGGCAGCCATTCAAGCACAGGATACACAGTAGATAACAGATAAGTACTACTATAGTTTATATAAACAAGCTGCTGTGTAGCCATGGGGGCAGCCATTCAAGCACAGGATACACAGTAGATAACAGATAAGTACTACTATAGTTTATATAAACAAGCTGCTGTGTAGGCACGGGGGCAGCCATTCAAGCACAGGATACACAGTAGACAACAGATAAGTACTACTATAGTTTATATAAACAAGCTGCTGTGTAGGCACGGGGGCAGCCATTCAAGCACAGGATACACAGTAGACAACAGATAAGTACTACCAGGACTGGACAGGGATTCAAAATAGGCCCTAGCATTCCTATTACACAGAGGCCCAAACAACCCCCCACCAGCCCACTTAATAGTCACTTTCTATGGCATCTTACAGTAGCCCCTCTGGCATTTGACAGAACCCACAGATTGCCAGTCCGGGCCTGAATACTACTATAGTTTATATAAACAAGCTGCTGTGTAGCAATGGGGGCAGCCATTCAAGCACAGGATATACAGTAGATAAATAAATGCTGAAGAATCCCATTGTATACTACAGAGCTTATCTGTTATCAGCTTTGAATGGCTGCCCCCATGGGGCAGAGGGCTACCTAGAAGACCCTCTGAGATGAACATTTTATGTAGATTTATAATCCTTATAGCCTGCCAATGCCCTGGCTGGTTATTGAGCAGACAAGGAGCAGGTTTAATATAATAAAAATAGATAGGGCCAGGCAGTAGTAGTGCTACCACAATGACTTCTATTTTACATCACCATTCCTGTATGTGTATAGTTCTGCAGAATTACTCCAGCCACTGCCCAGTACTTTAAAACCAGTTAAAATCAAGGCTAGTCTATTATGTGTTCCAGCCCGGACTGTCACTGGCAGGCTGCATGCAAATGGATCCGAAGGGAATTGCTCATGTTCAACCCAATAAACGTCAGTGATACTTTTACAAGTGGCCTTTGGATTTTACACTTCCCAGCAGTGAGCAGTAAATTGGCACCTACAGAGCAATACCCAGAGTTTTTATTGCTTGCATCTTCATCCGCGGCAAAATTTATTCCGCAATGTAAATTTCAATTTCTCTCTATGAATATTAGAAAACAATATAAAAAGATGCCAGTTGAAAATAAATGTCCTCTGCGATGGCACACCATGTCTGGTGACGATATTAATCAGTGCCATCTATCTGAGAAATGAGCAAGATAAATCAGAAAGCTGTAAAATGCCCTTAAATTATGATGGACATTAGCCTGGAGATCATCCAAGCATGCGGCGGGGAAAGCATAATGGGACGTACAATTCGTAGGTGCGTGCAGATGAATTGCTTTACAAATGATGTTTCCCTTGCTGTGTTTTTATTTTAGAGTGTCATGAACATGATGCATGTTATTAGCATCCCGTACTCCCTTATGAAAGTGAATCCATTGTCTTGGATACAGAAGGTCTTCCAGTACAAAGGTAAGTGAAATAACGACTCCTCTGTCTCTTGTGCGGGGAAAGCCAGGTTCTCGAGCAGGGTTTCTCAGACTGTCGGACCTAGAGAGAGCAACTGTGCTCTTGTTATTTGAAGAGCAATGCTCTCAACATCTCAAAAAGGTTGACATTTCTGTTAACTTAAAAAACTTGGCTCCCCTTGGACACCCCTTGGAAAGCTCCAGCTGACGTAAGGTGGTCATAGCAGAAATGGCACTGGTGGGACCTGCTGCTCTCTTGTGAGGCTCTGTTGTAGTCCT
This sequence comes from Xenopus laevis, assembly GCF_017654675.1. Lineage (NCBI taxonomy): Eukaryota > Metazoa > Chordata > Amphibia > Anura > Pipidae > Xenopus > Xenopus laevis. Next base: position 17,609,518 of record NC_054381.1, on the reverse strand, counting down.
ATTGAGGTCCAAGTTGACTCTTTGCTCCTCATATATGAATTTTCTATGGGATCAATGTATATAATTATCATGTTGCAGACTTATATAGACCTAATTGTAATTTGGTCAATAATATTTTAAATGGGTGTTGCCTATGATAAGTATCTGGCCAAGATGAAAATCTTTTGAAAAGCTTTTGTTTAGGAAACTTTCACCAAACAAAAATCCCAGGATCCTTGATCAGAGGCATAGTTATAGAAACAGCAGACCACCTAGTGGCGGTGGGGTGGGGGGTTCCAGAAGGACAGACGGCACCATGTAGGTCACTCAGGGGTTTAGGTAATGGGGGTCTAGTATTCTCATTACACTAATTTAAAGGACAAGATAACTGAAATGAAATGTATCCCAGACTGGTGTTCCTGAGCAGCTATCTGTAATCCCAGCCCAGTTGGACAACCCCAACCTAGTGTTCTTTAATTAGTGTGGAACCTTCATCTTGACCCTTGAATATTGTTTCCATACTCTAAATTTTCAATTCAGTGGCAGACATCAATTATCTGTTGGTTGCACTCACTTTATATCAGTTGGTTTATAATGACTATCAACAAATCAATAAATAGATTAGAGTCTACAAGAAAAAGAGTAATAAAAGCAGTATGTAGAGGAGGCACCGCAACATGGCAGGCATTTGCTGGTGTCCTTTAAGGAAGCAGTGCATATTAAAGCACAATTTTGGCATTGTCTCACTGTATGGCTAATGACATTAAGGGGGTTACTTATCATAGATCAAGTTTTAGAGGTTTGTGGGGGGTTTTTATACCTCAAATAAACTCTATTTTTTTCCGATTTAAGAAAAAAAACTTGGATGGAAAAAATCTGTGAATGTGAGGTTAACAACTTGAAAACTCGAATTAATCGAGTTTTCCATGAGCAAAAAAACCTCAAATTGCTCAAATTGATGGAGTTTTCAAGCCAAACCCACGAAAAACACTCCTGAAGGCTATTAACATCTTCAAATGGCTCATGGGACCTTTGTTATTGAGTCCTACATGACCTCGACAGGTTTTAGATGGTGTATTTTCAGATTCAAGCTATTTTCAGCTTCGGCTATATTAAATCTTGACAAAAAAAAAATGTAACCGTGAAAAATTCAAGTGTTTAATTTTTAACCGGAAATTTCAAGTTTTGACTGAAAAATAACCTTCGAAATTTTTCGGCTTAAATACAACTAGACCAATTAGATACAAACTTGACCTTTAATAAATCTGCCCCTCAATGGTATGTGCATTGTTATGGTCTTACCTGCTCTCCCACCAATAATAGCACTGTCTCTCCTTAGCTAAAGTTGCTTGTGTGAAATCAAGGGACATGCACTGGGCGTTGGTCGCACACCGGGACCAGAGAGACATCAACCTCTCCTCACTGCGCATGCTGATTGTGGCTGATGGTGCAAACCCCTGTAAGTATAACCGCCCCTATATCTTCTTTGATTCTAATCATGGTTTCAAAGACGAGTTCTTGCTTGGAACCCAAGATGGTGGGAAGGTAGTGGTAGTTCAGGGGTGTCTGAAGGTTGAAAGATGGGGAGATAGACTGAATGTGGTCTAAAAATTTTTAAATATTGTAACCATTTACAATGATATTATTCTGTTGATAGAAGTTAGGATTATTATAGGAAATGAAGCAGAGACAATATAACTGTTGAAAGCAGTGATTCTACTATTTTTCATTTTATTTTTTTAACCACAACGGATTCCAAGTGTGAAGTGGGTAAGGGGCAAGCTTAGAGTGGAGCATCTCCATAGGTAGACGACTTGACTGGACAGTCCCTGTAATTGGTTGGTGTCACCAGAAATGACATCATGCTGGGATCTCGAGCAGGTCTCTCAGCACGGGGCTGCTCTTCAGCATTGTAGGGAATTTGGCCCAGTGACATTCGCTTGATTGCGTGTTCTTTATTTCAGCACAATGGAGAAATGGAATATCGCTTGATGTTATCACTTTCTATTTTTATAACGGGTAAAGCCTCCCAAGAAGAAGTGTGTAGTGCAGATACATTTCTTCCCTGTTTACTATATGCCCCTTTTATATGACATTGAAGCAGTGCAGCAAAATATCAAATATTATTGCTTTTTTTGTTTCAGATATGTCAAGGATTTTAGAATAAATCAAGCATTAACATTGGCACATTTACAGATCTATATTAAAAGACATTGATTCTAGTGTCAGCATGATGCTGATGCAGATAAATAACGATCATGGCGGAGGGAGTAACTCTACCTCTGTTGTAATATATATATATATAGATATAATGTCCAATAATAAACCACACTCACAGGACTTAATAGTGAATAAAAAAGGTTTTTTATTCAACGTTTTAGCCCTTCAACTTGGGCCGTCTTCAGGATATGCAAACCCCTCACAAACGAATACCATATTTAAATTATAAAATTGGTGCCAGAAAACATCCGGTGATGACATTTTATACCAATTAGGCAATTTATCATGCCCGTGTATGGCGGCTTCTGATGGGTCTTCCTGATCGATATCTGGCCATGATATCGATCAGGAAGGTTTCATTTTTCCACCGGTCGGATCCCATTGCTCCCCGTTGTAATCTGTTCGGTCGGCCCTAGGGCCGAATGTTCGAATTACCCAGATATAGCCCCGCCGTTGGTGGGCATATCGGGGAAAAATCTGCTCATTTGGCGACGTCAGACGAGCGGATCTCTTCATGTATGGGCAGCTTTAGTCGGTCTGTCATACAATACAAGACTGTCGTGGACTTGTGCCTGGGAACACACCAATTTTTGACACTTGTGCCTCTGGGCTCACATACCGCCAACTCTGTCCCAACCGAGTTCGATATTATTCTAACATAACTGTGGAAATATCACCTGGGTGGCGGTTAAAAAAACAATACTCACGGCTCAATTCTAGGGGCCGAAACGTTGCATAAAAAATCCTGTTATCTAAAAATATTAACTAAGTAATTTTTAGCTTTTTTCCCCCTTTGTCTGGCAAAACAGTCCTGTTGGTTGGATTCTTTAGCACTCTTAAAGGGATACTGTCATGGGAAAAAAAAATTTCCCCAAAATGAATCAGTTAATAGTGTTGCTCCAGCAGAATTCTGCACTGAAATCCATTTCTCAAAAGAGCAAACAGATTTTTTTATATTCAATTTTGAAATCTGACATGAGGCGCCGCTAGACATATTGTCAATTTCCCAGCTGCCCCCAGTCATGTGACTTGTGCCTGCACTTTAGGAGAGAAATGCTTTTTGGCAGGCTGCTGTTTTTCCTTCTCAATGTAATGTAATGTGTCTCAGTGGGACATGGGTTTTTACTATTGAGTGTTGTTCTTAGATCTACCAGGCAGCTGTTATCTTGTGTCAGGGAGCTGCTATCTGGTTACCTTCACATTGTTCTTTTATTTGGCTGCTGGGGGGAAAAAGGGAGGGGGGTGATATCACTCCAACTTACAGTACAGCAGTAAAGAGTGATTGAATTTTATCAGAGCACAAGTCACATGACTTGGGGCAGCTGGGAAATTGACAATATGTCTAGCCCCATGTCAGATTTCAAAATTTAATATAAAAAAATCTGTTTGCTCTTTTGAAAAATGGATTTCAGTGCAGAATTCTGCTGGGGCAGCACTATTAACTGATTCATTTTGAAAAAAATTTTTTTCCCATGACAGTATCCCTTTAAGGCATGGACCTTCACATTTACTGAAAGACCCCTTAGCTAGAAAACCTCAAGTCCCAAGCATTGCAGATAATAAATTGATTTCCATACATTCATTGTCTATAAAGAAGTGTATGTAATTCAGTTTACTGGAACTTAAAATCCTCCTGCTCATGTTATTGTCCTGTTGACATCATTGCAGAAGCATTATTCCCATCTTTTTGTTGTTAAATGTTAGCACTTGTTTTCCTTAATTTTTCCTTATTCTGGAAAGAAATTTATTTGCTAAATACATTAAAAAATTATAAATCAAACGAGAGAAGGAGAAAATGTTGTTGCTCCTCTACCCAACAGCACAAAGGAAAAACTCTAGAACGTCCCAGTAGCATAAATAAATGGGGTGCGTATGCCACAACGAGGAGGCCCTGGGGAAAAAGAGACCCATATCTGTGCAGAATAGGTGGTGGCCCCATGTATATCCACTTGACTTTCTATGCCTGGTTCCTTGGCGGTTGCACAATAGTCTATTGAGAAGATGGTACTTGTAAGTAGGGTGGTTCAAGGGGATCTCCTTGATGTGGGAAGAAGAGGACCTGTATATAATATACATGGTTAATAGCACTGGATTTTTAAAATATATCATTCTATGAAAAGTGCAGCACACTGAGAAGCGTTTACAAAAATCTATGAACATTTTAGAAACATTGCTTTAACTATATCTCAAATTAAATACTTGATCTGGTGATAATGTAGGTGGTAAAATGATACACCAGCCTTTGCTTACAGTTCTTCCCCTTATCTTTATTTGCTTCTCCTGTGAATGCCGAGAGGAGATGAATGTGATTCTAGTCTATTCTTTAATCCAGTGCGGCGCCCGGGGAAAAGTCTAGAGAGGAACCTCTCGGAAAGTTGTTGCTGTTCTTTAAAGAGTCCTTTATCTTTGTTATCAAAGGCCCCGTTGATGTGACGGCTCTCATAGCATCTTCCCATTGTGCTTTGTCTCCAGGGTCCATTTCTTCTTGTGACGCTTTTCTCAATGTCTTCCAAAGCAAAGGTCTGCGGCAAGAAGTCATTTGTCCCTGTGCCAGCTCACCGGAGGCTCTTACTGTAGCCATAAGGAGGTACTGTACAATGTGCGCTTAATGAGACGGTGTCAAGTACAGACGCCTGGCATGGGTTCTTAATAATACCGCTCATCAGAATATTTTTCATTTATTGCTAATCTCCGTGTGGGGAATTAATGGGCCTGGATAGTTTTCTTCTTTACGGTTAGTTGCATAAATTGACAATTAAGGAGAAAATGTGGTGCATTTTTCAGTGTCATTGGCAACCTGCAGGTTCTCCACTTACTGGGCAATCAAGGCCTCTCCTGATTCTTCCCTCGCTGCATTTCCAGCCTGCCCTTTCTTTGCTGTTGACTATTTAGTTTCCCCACTCTGGGAAAATGAGGCTGTGGTGGAATACTCTGTTCTCTGTCTGTAGTTTCATTTCCAAGAAGAAAATGAAAAGGGTTTCATGCTGTGCGTTCAAGCTCACTCCCCACTAAAATAGCATTAACTGGTTAGCGCTAGGTGATACATCATTTCTTAATGTGTCTCTGCCCCCCCATCTGCTGCTGTTAAAATACCTCTAGAAATGTAGAATTGTACATTAGCCAGGGAAGTGGTTTCAATGGGTTTGTTCTGCAGGACGGGAAGAGACCTTTATATGTCTTCTTAATCTATACCGTGAAAGATGGTGCAGCTCATCACAGGGTGAGGAGAGCAGCCCATGGAACCTGGTTAAATATTACAACCAGCCTCTTATCCCACAACAACTGTGTCCCAGCACGGAAATAAAGTTCAATTATTTTCTAGTACTTTTTAGACTAAGGTGGCAGCTCCTTGTGGTGGGCACTTCAGCTTGGGTTGGGCCTATTTGTCAACTTCTTGTTGGCAATTTTCCAGTCTGTGTGTGTAAACCCTTCATTCTGGAAGCTTGTGTGTGTATAATCTTCATCATGCTATCCTGTGTGTTATTATTATAACACTATTGTGTGAGTGTGGTGTGTGTGTGTATGTGTGTGTGTGCAACCTTCATCGTGCATGCTTTGTGTTTGTTTGTGAAACCCTCATCATGCGTGTGTGTAATTTTTATAATGTTAGTCTTCCTTATTTTGTAGTCTTACATAAAATGTAATATCCTGCCCTGTGGGTGTAGGTAAACTTCATCTACTACAGCGATCCCCAACCTGTGGCTCACAAGCAACATGTTGCTCACCAACCCCAGTCCACATAGTGGCTTCCAAATAGCCAACCACAGCCCTTATTTGACATCCCCTGGAACTATTTTCATGCTTGTGTTGGTCCCAACTCTTTTTACATATTAATGTGTTCACAGGTAAAAAAAAAGTTTGGGTCACCCTTGCTCTACTAATTGTCTGTGTGTGTAACCTTCATTATATGAATTTTGCTACCCCATGTGTGTGTGTAACTTTCATCAGATTATCATGTTTCTATTTAATGTATCCTTCTGTTAATTCTTTGCCCCCTGAAGTCTTTCATTGTAAAAGTTCACCAGCTGTCATTGCAAAGCCAGCTGTTGCTTTAACCTTTAATTGAGATGTATGGCTGCAGATTGTTTTTGGTGACGAACCGACTGCTAGAGTCGGAAATCACTTTCCAAGTCAGCTTGTGTCATATGACCTGTTAGAAGAATGCAAATAATTAGCCCCAAATGGAAATGCTAGGCATGCTGGCTAAAAATTACACAGCGGAACCTCCAGGGGACTGGAAAGATGCTGAGCGTTTTTTTTCTTTCTGTTCCAGCTGCATTTTCCTGGGCTATTTGAGTAACTAGATATTCTCTGCGTGTCATTGTACTTGCATTATCTTCCAATTTGCGGCTTAGAGTGAAGTGGGAATGGAGTAGGTCTGCTCACCCCAGAAAATCACTCTGACATTTCAGTGTGGCTAATCTTCCAAGGAAGGCAGTTTATATACACTCACTGTGGTTATATATAGAGAGAGAGCTACCAAAATAAAATAAACACTTGTGTAAATGAGGGATACAAAGTAGACTGAATACAGAAGAGGGTCCCTAAACTGCTCCCCTCATTGGCCAATATCTTGTCTATCAACCATGGTTGGAGAAAAAGACCAAAGTAATTCTGTAATAGGGTTGGCTCTTGGAGAAGTTTGGTATGAGCTACGATGTAGATTATGCAAATTGCATCATCCATTAGTGGACAAAAGTTGGTTCAACATGGAAGACGATTCTGCCCACTAGTGTTATACGTATGTCTTTAGCAGTGGTTGGGAGATTTCAGTTCCCCTATAGAGGTCACACAAGGTTACAGATGTATGAAAACACTTCTAAGTCATTCAGCCATGGTTCCATCAATATACAGAACACTGTATTTGCTGTTCATGCTAAGGTGCTATTATCAAGAAGAACATATTGTCAATCTCTCCAAATCTCATCCTAATGGTCTTCAAGCTGAACTCCCCCCAACCACCTCCAACAGTCCAAACCCATAGTTTGGAAACCAGTGTTCTAGAGTGTAACTAGGTTTATCATAAAGCCAAGTCTACTAAGAACTTTACAGAGAAGAATCCCATGGCCATATATGTCTATGAAGATTCTCATTTATCCAGGACATGATAAACGGTATCTAGCAGAATTAAGTCAAAGTCAATTGGAGTTTTAGAGTTTTCTTGAAAAGTGGCTTCTTCAGTGCAATTGAAGTGGTAGGGAATTCTCCGGCATAAACCCTTGAGGGTAGTAAAGGAACCACTGTGATTGGATGTCTATGACTTTACTACCCTAAAGGGTTTAAGTGCCAGGGAATTCCCTATCACTCAACTGAAGAAGCCACTCGGATGAGTGGAAAAAAAACTCTAAGTCTAGTTGCCTTTGACTTCATTCTACTAGATACTGTAATCCTATGGTCAGGCTTATGGTGCATAAACCTAAATATGAGTAATAAGGCATTTCATTACATGGGACTGGATTTCTTTTTTTTTCTGCACCGTCCCACTAGCATAGATCTTGCTTATGTTCTTGTCCTTTGATAAATGTGAATTTACTTTATTGGTCACTAATTGTCTTTTGTCATAGGCCAACTGACGACAGCAACCAGCCACCAGGGAGGGGGGTTTTATCAATGCAAGGCCTCACCTATGGCGTCATTAGAGTGGACTCGGAAGAAAAGCTCTCTGTATTGACAGTGCAAGATGTTGGGACAGTAATGCCTGGTGGTAAGGAAATTAAACAGTTATTTTTTTTTATATTCACCAGTAAAGTTCAATTTGCACATAACTGGTCATGCATGGTCAAAAAAACTGATTTTAGTGGGTCTACATTCTCAGCCAAATGGTTAGGGCACTAAAATAAGAAATAGAATACGAGTACTTAGACCCAATGGACGTGCTATTGGAAGTGGGTCAATAAATTGCAGACTTCGTCAACTTTTATCAGTCCTTGTATGGCTGCCATTAGATGGCTGGAATTCAATTTAGATATATAGCAGCTAGGTTTATATTTTACAAATTGGGTTGCGTTCATTCACCGGCCATATATGAAATCCTCTCGCCTACAAGTCTAATTATCAGTTAATTTAGATGCATATTGCATGCGCCAGCAGTCAGCAGAATGCATCTGAAGCATTTGCTAATTAGACATGAAGGATGTGGATTTAATATGCAGCTGCTGTTAAGGGGACCTATATGGCAACCCTATTCACGACTGAGCTTAGCTGGTTAGTGTCAGGAGATACTGGGAATGGAGGTATCTGGATACCTATAGCTTGTGTCCCCTGCATAAGGACAAAAATCATGTTATTGAGATAGTAATGGTCATGTAAATCCACAGACCACAGATCAATATACAGAATAGTCAATTTTTCATTCATGCTGAGGTGCTAGTATTAAGAAGAACATATAGTAATCCTCTCCAATTCCCATCCTTGTGGTCTTCAAGCTGAGCTCCCCCCAACCACTTCTCCAGGCCTCCAACAGTCCATACCCATAATTTGGAAACCAGTGGCCTAGAGTGTAAGTAGGTTTATCATGAGGCCAAGTCTACTGAGAACTTTACAGAGAAGAATCCTATGGCCATATGTCAATGAAGATTTTCAGTTATCCAGGTCATGATATAAAGTATCTAGTAGAAGATCTAGTGGACTTTTAGAGTCCACTATCAGGGTATACTGGGAATGGAGGTATCTGGATACTTATAGCTTGTGTCCCCTGCATGAGGGCAAGGAGATGTTATTGAGATAGTAATGGTCATGACCAAGGGCATAAACAGCACAGATGAGCTAACCGCATTGTTTAGCAAAAGAGAAGGAGAAAGATGAGTTTACACAACAGTGCTAACAGCTGCTCCCTGCTCTAAAGCCACAGCCGCCTTCATTTCCCCCTGTAAATTAGCCTTCTAGGAAAATCGACATGACTCGCTACTATGCTCGAGCATTTCATAAATGAATAAATGTGCATCTGACTATTAATATACACAATGCAGGGAAATCTGTTCCTGACGAATTTGGGGGAGTGGGTAATCAGAAACCTTCCTTAATTATGAATTGCAAACGAGGTAACTATTTCTGCGCGATTATTAATTATCCACTTCATTGCAGTGGCAATGTTTCCATATGAGTTGAGTTAAATCAACTATTATTTCTTCCCCCCAAAGGAATACATATAATTTTCCACTTTACTGAGTATTTGTTATTTAGCTATTGTAACGAGCATGGCAAGCCTGGAATTCTTAAGCTTCTATTTTGCTGCATTTTTTTAAAAAAAAATGTAATGAAATTGAGCTGCAGACGCAGCAGGTATTATACACAGGTATTATAAGCTTAACAAGGACCAGCGATGACTTTCAACTGACCCTCCATTGTATTGCCATAGTCATGCCTGTTCTGTTGTTACAAACAGAATAAAATGAAGGCGTGCAATGTATGTACTGAACCCTGATGTATGATATATCTAGTAGAAGTAAATCTAGAGCAGCTGGACTTGCTGAAGACATTTCACTTTTTTTTGCTGCAAAAATTTTGGTCATCACTATATATGCTGATGATTTCCCGTACCAGTCAGCTGAACTGAAGAAGCTTCTCGGATGAGTAGTGAAATGTCTTCAATGATTACTCAGCAGATTACAGTCCAGTTACTCTAGATTTACTTCTACTAGATATACCATTGTCAAGGAATAGGTAGGGGACGCTGTAGAGACTGAAGGGAAAGGGCGAGTCCTTGAGGCAGGAGCTGTATGTGCCTAGGGAACACTTGAAGGAACAGGTTGATGAGGGCGAAAAGTCAGTCTGGATCAGGGGCAGAGCAGAACAGGATGGAGAGGGCAAAGATCAGGACTGGACTAGGCAGGAAGAAGAGGGCGATGACACAGGACAGGAACAGACTGGATGGGACAGGACAGTGCGGGCGTAGATCAGATCAAACTGGGGATAGAGTGCAGAAGGAGACTAGAGCAGAAATAGCAAGAGAATATAGCAAGACAGGACTGGAGCAGGATAGCAAGACAGGACTGGAGCAGGATAGCAAGACAGGACTGGAGCAGGATAGCAAGACAGGACTGGAGCAGGATAGCAAGACAGGACTGGAGCAGATAGCAAGACAGGACTGGAGCAGATAGCAAGACAGGACTGGAGCAGATAGCAAGACAGGACTGGAGCAGATATCAAGACAGGACTGGAGCAGATAGCAAGACAGGACTGGAGCAGATAGCAAGATAGCAGAGGGAGACTAGGGAAGCAATAAGACAGGGTACAAGGCAGAGCAGGTCAGGAAGCAGGAACCAGGATCAGGCAAGACAAGGTCAGTACAAGGTGAAGTCAGGGCAAGGTGGGACAGGAAGCAGAAATCAGGAACAAGCAAGGCAGGGTAAGATCAAGGTCAAGGCTGGGAAAGAACAAGATAAGGTAAAGCAAGACAAGACTAGACAAGGACAGGCAGACAAAGGCAAGGAGGAATAAGGGAAAAGGGGCAAGAGCTAGAACTACCTAGTTAGGGGTGCTGCTGCAGTAATAGGGAGAAACAATGCAATCCTCTGCCAAGGAGTGTTCTAAGTGCTGCCCTTTAATAGGGAAGAGTCAGCCCTGATTGGCTGATTGCAACTAGGCAGCAGCTGGGTTGGGGATGCAGAGGCCAAACAGGCTGCAGCTGAGCTGGGGCTGGCGAGGCCAATCAGGCGGCAGCTGGGTTGGGGGTTCAGACCAGGTTACACATAACGAGCAAACCTACAGGCTGCTCACCTGGCCAAATGGTTAAGGTATCGAGCCAGAAACCCAAAGGTCCCTGGCTCGAATCCAAGCAATACCTGACAACCATGACCTGGATGAACGAAAACCTTCATAGACCTAATGTATGATGTGCACAGCCTGAGACTACAGAAATAGGGGAGGGAGGTCCTAAAATTATTTTGTTGTTGGGCCTAGTTCCATTTTCAGACATTTCTTTTCTTGTCCGCAAAGATTTTGTTCATAACCTCTTTGAAACTCGTCTTCTCAGCCTTTCCAACATGGATGACCTAGAAATGTCAGTTGCAGACTCACCAATCATCCAATCACCATGGGTCTGCTGCAACATGAGTCATTTTCTTTTTGGGCTCCACTACTTTTCCCAACAAACTGAAACTGTGATAGAAACAGCAGCGCCCACTCGATCCTAGCTTCAAGTCTTCTCATGAGGAACATCTCTGATGGACAGTTGGAAGACATAACTAGTGTAATGCTAATATAAAAAAGAAAGATAATGAACATAAATAAAAAGAGGACCACAATTTAAACAAAACCTTTCAGTACATAATTTAAGGCTGTATGATAGGCTAATGAGGTTGAGGTAACTTAATTGTTTCCCCTTTGGGGCCCATTACTCCTTCCTATGTTATCCTTTTAGTCTTGTTTATAGTTGAGGATTAGGATTTCCCTAACCTACATTTTTCCTCTGTGTAGCTATTATGTGTACAGTGAAACCAGATGGGATTCCACAGCTGTGTCGGACGGATGAAATAGGAGAACTTTGCGTCTGTGCTCTTGCTACGGGTACATCCTATTATGGCCTTTCTGGCATGACCAAGAACACATTTGAGGTAAGTTGACAGAAGGACACCACAGGCAATCATAAACAAGTATAAAACCAGGTTAAAGCAAATGTTCTTGGGCAGGAAGTTCCAGAGGAGCTTGTTATTGTAGTGCAATGTGGCCTAATCTGATTAGAAGAGGGTTCATTCCTCAGGGCGCCAGCTGGTTATAATAATACAAACACAGGTTTAAATTGGTTGCATATATTGCATATGGTGCTGTTACTGTTTTACGTTGTTAAATGTATCGACTGGACCATTGCATGGAAGCTAAACCTTATGTCCTGCAAAAGGCCTCCACTTATTGCCTTAGAAGCTAAAAATTGTCTAAAAATTGTTTTAAAATTTAGGGTGTATACGTCCAACAAAAAAATTAAACCCATATCATTGCTTTACAGTAACTGACATTTTGGGTTGGTTTGGTATTGACAGTAAAGCTCCTCTCTCCTTGTATTACCTTTTCCGCCATATCATGGAACAACATGTTGGTAACTATTTAGAAATTGTCCTGTGTTTGTCCTAGGGTTGCCACCTGGCCGGTATTTTACCGGCCTGGCCGGTAAAAATGATGGTTGATCCCAATGTTATTAATAGAGAAAAAAGATAAATATATGGGAAGGCCGGTATTTTTTTCCAGAAAAGGTGGCAACCCTAGTTTGACCCCCCACAACACAGACTATATTTACAGCCCAAACAATGCAGTTGTTTTGGGTTGATATAAGTCCTACACAATCCACTAGCTCTCCCATTCACACTATGCAAAATCACTTTTTTATTTTGAAAAAAAAAATATAAATACTTCTGGGAATAAATAAGGTAGACTATGTTAAAGATAGTAAAGAATTAATGCTCTGTGCTCCAGAAAGGAGAAAGTAAGGGCCCATCCAGACCAATGTGCCCAGCAGGGATTTTCCTGGTAGCCCTTTAGGCCAGTCCGACCCTGGGTAGAGAAGATATTGACTCCTTACAGAAATTAATACAGTATAATAGAAGGAGTTTTACAGTTATTTGCATAGTACAAAAGACCATTGACCGTCATCTTTTATGGTGACTATTTTTTTAGATATTTGCAGCAGGTGCTTCATTATCGTATGTATTCAATAAAAGTCACAACAGAGGTCTAATGTTTTTGCCTATATCTCTTTTCTGCATACAAGGTTTTCCCAATGATGAGCTCAGGAGCGCCAATCAGTGAATATCCATTTGTACGGACAGGCCTTCTGGGATTTATAGGACCAGCTGGGTTGGTCTTTGTTGTGGGGAAAATGGATGGTCTAATGGTTGTCAGCGGACGACGGCATAATGCGGACGACATTGTAGCAACCGCCCTGGCAGTGGAACCGATGAAATTTGTTTACAGAGGAAGGTATGTTCTGATTGGAAACGTTGAAAGGCCATTTTTGGTGCTTTTTTTTTTTACCATACTGAAGTTATAGAACTGAATATAACTATCTTATTAAAAATAATAATTCTAAAGTTATTTACTTTATAGCTGTGTATTAGACATCCTGTGATGCACAACATGAAGGCAAAGTCTCAAAGCCAAAGTTGGCACCAGCTCTTTGTAGCAAATTAATTTCATTTTGCTTTACCTTTATTAAGCTTGTATGAAGGCATTACAGGCTAGGCCTGCAGTTTTAGCCATGCCTAAACAAACATTATTTTGCTGTATGTTGGCCACATGCTCCATATTAACTCTTACATGGCTCCTATGGTGTTTTTAATCCCATTACAAGTAGGCAGAAGAAAGTTGGCTTGCCATGATGTCATTGGGGGCATAGCCAACTGAACTGTTCATAGATGGCATAAATGTCACTGTCTGTGAGCCTGTAAGGGATATAGATAAGGTGATTACTGCTGACACTCACACTTACACAATTGAGCCCATTGTTCTGCTGAGAGCTGTCAGTCAAAGCTGACTAATAGAAGCTGCCCAGGCTTTGAATGGATCAGTTGCCATGGCACCCGTGTGTACTACCGATACCTAAAATGCTAGCCACAGATGGCAAAACGAGATTTAATCAAAGTATTTTTATTGCAGTGCATTTAATTAGATATAAATATTGATGCACTAAAATATTTAAACACAATCAGCCCAGGAGAGAGGCCCTCTGAAATATGCATGTTTTACTTCCACTTCACAATAGACCTGGGAATACTTTGTACACAGGAGAGGTCTTCACATTGCAAGTGTTAGTTACGTTGTGTACACAACTCTAATGTGGTTTCATTTTTTAATAATTCAATTAAGTACAGTTGTACTGGGCTTTTGAATAAATTTACAAGGGGGGGGGCAGTAGAGACTCATGCCTTGGGTGCGCAATGAGAGGGAAAGATAGTGTAGAGCAGCAGGGGTCTCACAGGCTGACCAACCAGGGGGTGATTGCATGTGGATCAACCACCTGGTGTGGAGGGGTGTGTGCAGGAAGTATGAGCCGAGCAGGTAGGGTTCTTGTAGGATTCTTGTCTTGGACACCAATACTTCTTGGCCCAAGTCAAAGTCTCCACCATCTTATGTGTACTTCAGTATGGCTGTTTGAGTATATTAATGCCAACTTTATTTTACTTCTTCTGAGTCAAAGCCCTACAGTCTCTGTGCACAGGGTTCCTCACAAAATGCGATGGATTTATGATCAATCTATTCTTTTTAGCAATATTGAACTAGATCCTTCTAATTGTCTAGACTTTCTTACACCTTCTTTGAGATATAGGAAAGGGCATTCTTTGAAGCAATACTGAACTAGATCCTTCTAAATGTCTAGACTGTCTTACACCTTTTTAGGAATATTGGGAAAGGCATTCTTTGAAGCAATATTGAACTTGATCCTTCTAATTGTCTAGACTTTCTTCTACCTTCTTTGAGATATAGGGAAGGACATTCTTTGAAGCAATGCTGAACTAGATCCTTCTAATTGTCTAGACTGTCTTACACCTTTTTAGGAAAATTGGGAAAGGCATTCTTTGAAGCAATATTGAACTAGATCCTTCTAATTGTCTAGACTTCCTTACACCTTCTTGGGAACATAGGGAAGGACATTCTTTGTAGCATTATTGAACTAGATCTTTCTAATTGTCTAGACCTTTCATAGACCTTATTGAGAATATGAGTGGGCATTATTTTTAGGGAATATAGGGGGCACTAGATAATCCAATCCAATAACTCTAACCTCACTGTGGCCTTGCCTTGACTAATGTGGCCTAATGTACCTAATGCATCTGCATAGTAGGAAGGATTCCTTCTCTGTCAGGAAAAGTTATGGAAGTCTTTTTTGAGGCAAGTGGTGATGAGTGAGTCATTTATTGAGATCTTATTATAGGCTGATGGAGTTCTAGCAAGAAATTGCATCTTTAGTTGCCATTATTAAATTCATTCCCTTTTGCAACTCATCCAGCCAGGAACCCTACCTGGAAGTTAAACCCTTTGTGCCCCAGCACAGTGTATATATGAATTTGGACAGTTTTCTTAGTACCATATTGAACAAAGCAGAGGAGTGGCTAAAGAACATCATCCTATTTTTCCGGCTTGGAGTCTTGATTGTGCTTAAATTAATGAATAAAACATATATTATATTAGTCTGGTATGGACATTTTGTCCAATAAAAAAGGGAATCATATGGGGTTGAGGGATGCTGAGGTGCCTGTCTCCATATTGCACATGCAGATATATGGAGCACTTTTATAGACAAGCTCTTGCCGGCTGTGTTAAATGAAATATTCATGTCAGCTAATACATTGCACTTTATAGGGCATTGGCTATAAATATTTTCAGACGTAGAAAGTGTAAGTGACCTGAGAATGTGTTGCCGCTGTTGGTGTAATTATCCTTGCAATGGTACATCTGTAAATTTAATTACATTGGCTTCAGTATAAAAAAAATAGAACAGTTTAAAGGGATGTCATGCATAAATGTGATATCAGCCGGACACCTTCAATGAAAGCCTCAAATTAATTTCTGTGCTCAGTTTTTTTTATTATATTTATACCGACCGTGGGCACCAAATGTGACTTGCCAACCAAGCAAGGCAAAGGAGAATGCTGATGGGCAAAATTGCCTGAGCCCCTTCTGTTTTCTCCCTTTTGTAGGACTACTAAATACTAACAGAGGTCAAAGAGGTGTGTTTCTCCTTAAATGCATGTGGTTGTAGATACACTTTGACCCAGTTGTCATGTTAATGTCAACTGGGTCACCATGATGCACATATCTCTATTCTGCACCCAGTGGAACTACATTCATTGAGTTAGTGTGCCACCTACTGCTGTGGTCACGGAGAGGGCCTTCTCTATAGTTCCAATGCTATCCCAGTTTTCCTTCTGCTGTGCTGTGGTCATGGAGAGATCCTCTCTATGGTTCCAAAGCTGCTCCAGTTTTATTAGATATTGGTGGGACAACTCCAAATCCTTGTAAGTGTTCTCAAGCCTTACCTTCCCACTCAGACATCATCACGCAGTATTTCTGACCCAACGGCTGAACTTGGCCAAGACCTGAGCATGCTACTGACCAATCTCATTCTCCTTCTGCAGGATAGCAGTGTTTTCTGTGAATGTGCTACATGATGAGCGAATCGTTATTGTAGCAGAGCAGAGACCAGATTCCACAGAGGAAGACAGTTTCCAGTGGATGAGCAGAGTTCTTCAGGTACAGGGTCTTTCCTTTGTCAAGCTCCACTAAATATGGGTATTTCTGTGGTGTGTCTTTAGTATATTCTGACAAATACTTGCTGTATATAATCAAGTTATTTAATGCGGACACGAAAACTCACATCTATGAAGTTCAACCTTGTGTCCAAGCTAAACCTTCTACATCTAGCCGATCCAGCTGTAGGCAAAAACCCATTCCAAATTTGCCTCTGATGAAGGGAAGAATTCCTTCCTTGCTCCAAAGGGAAAAACATACAAGTCCCTTGGATTAGTGCTAACCGACCCTTTCTTGAAACCTAATATATCTGCCTGTTCAACTGTTTCAGGAAGAGAATTCTGGAGAAATGTTTTATGATATAGCACAGTTGCCCTTGGAAAGGGCCACATGTTGGGTATCAATATAAACATTTCTGTGCATTTTTGGGGGGCATGATTCATCGATCCTTGACAAAGTGGTTAATGGTTGCTTAATATTATTTGTTTTTGTTTGTCCTCAGGCTATTGACAGTATACACCAAGTTGGGGTGTACTGTTTAGCATTGGTACCAGCAAACACACTCCCCAAAACCCCTTTAGGTGGCATTCACCTATCAGAGACCAAGCAACTGTTCCTTGAGGGATCACTTCATCCGTGTAACGTGCTGATGTGTCCACACACGTGTGTAACAAACTTGCCTAAGCCAAGGCAAAAGCAGCCAGGTAAGAATAGGACATGCTCTATTTTAACATTTTATCTAGGTTACTGCTGATGGTATCCAGACTGAGGGTGCTATAGTGAAATGTTTTAGTGATGAACTCCTCGTTTCTCTTACACCCTGGGGCATTAGCTTCACTTTACTGGAACATTAAGCATTAAGGATTAATCCAGGGCCCCATGTTCCTCTGTGTCAGTTATACTGATAGTGGCATCTCTATCAAACAGAGCAGCCAGTGTAATCAATGAAATAATATGACTTGATTGATGCCTTCTTCTTTCTCTTAGAAATTGGCCCTGCCTCTGTGATGGTGGGGAACCTGGTCTCTGGGAAAAGAATTGCACAAGCTAGTGGACGGGATCTGGGGCAAATAGAAGATAATGATCAGGCCAGAAAGGTAAAAATATTTTGCTTAAAGGGAATTTTTTTTAAATCAATCTAGGTAGTGTTTATAGTAAAATGAAATAGGCTTTACAGTATGAGGACATGGGTCTATTGATTGCACAAATCATAACTTTGCTGCTTATTTGTATTTATGCTTAAGAGTGGAAGCAGCCATGTTTTCCCCCTTTGTATAGTCATTCTCTTTAATTGCTCTACAGTAAACAATTCAATGCCATGGCAAGACTATGGTAACAGGGTGGCAACATGATGAAAAAAAATTAGGCTCAATATCAATCAAAGGGACATCAATAACAGTTATAGGAAATGGTTTCAGCCCTAATGGCAGTGCAAATATTCTCTCACAATGGGGCATAATTACAAAGGCTCCAGGTGCAAGTTCTAGAGCTGGAGGACTAAGGAGCTTAATGAGCCTACCTCATCCTGCCCTTCCATTCTCTATTCTTGGAAACAAGGGTAATAATGACTGCCATAACGATGTCTATCAAGGTTTTCAATCATCCAGGTCGTGGTATAGAGCTTTGAGAAACCCAACTGAGATTACTCAGCAACTCCAGTTGCTTTAGATGTGTGAGCATGATAATGCTTTCCATGTTTATATGAGTAAAGGAGTGGTGGGTGAATAAATGTTACACCACAGAGGTGTTCTTGAACTCAAAGAGCCTGAAGACAGTTGTGCTTACAGGAAGGGAAAATCTGATTTATTCAGATGAACACTACTTCCATGTCAGCGGCCTCCACAGCAGCAGAATTCCCTTTTCTACACCCTGTTGTAGTTGTTTCTAGTTGACTTGTCCCAGTGAGGCCACTGCTTCTCCTTTTAACTGGAGGTTCCTCTCAGGAGCTGTTTGTCATACTGGGACTGGTATATCCAGCAGCCGCGATCTTCTCTACCAATGACAACGAAACGACTCACAAACAGATCAAATCTGGTCATTATTTCTGCAGATCTGTGGTCTTTAATTCTATGGTTGCCAGATCACTGGGAAAACAAGGGGCACTGCAAATAAATGGAAGTTGTTAGGTGGGATAGCAATAAATCAATGCTGCCCTTCTGGCTGGATTTACTAGAGTGGGATTTCTCATGTGATCTTATGTCGGCCCGGATGTGGCCCCTACTGTGTGTTTCATCACACAAGAACGTCAGCAAAATTCAGTGAATGTATTGAGAACAAATTCATCTTTGACAGCAAAACAGTTGGATAGCACTGAGCTATGAAAGGGCAGATATTGTTTATTTGTGATGTTACTCTGTATAAGCCAAGAGTTGCATGTTGTTCATGAGAGAAAACCATGGAAATTTAGTGTACACGTGTACAATACCTGTTAATAACTGATTCTGTTTGGCGAGCTGGTCCATACTGCCACCATCTTGCCCTAATGAAGTGCTTCTCAGACTTTGGACTCCTTTGAGGTCTGACATTTGGCCAGAACCAATTTGGGTGAACATGTCTTTGCTTTCCCCAGTATTCCAGGAACTAAAGAAGACTATTTGATCAGGTCTATACATTGCTGCATCTTTAAGGTGCAGCTATATATAGACCCGATCAAATAGTCTTCTTTAGTTCCTGGAATACTGGGGAAAGCAAAGACATGTTTATCCAAATTCTCACTTTTCTTGATTTTCAACCTGGACTTAAAAGAATGTAAAAGAACTTTAAAGGAAAAGAAAGCTTCAGTCACTGGTGGGTTCCAAATGTTAGGCACCCCCCAGTAATTGCAATCACTTACCTGATACCCCAGGCCAGTGCTACTGTTAGCAGAAAACTGCATTAAAAGTGATACTCTTCTTCTGCTTCTTTTTTCTTCAAAATCCTGCGTGTGCACCCATGTGAAGAAAGAAGAAGCAGGAAGAGGACTGCTCTGTGATTGAAGCTTTCCTTCTTCTTTAAGGAATATCTAAAAAAGCAAATTTGCAATAATCCATGATCTCATCCAAACTGGCCTTCAGGCTAGGAGGGATAATTCTTTTTATTATTAATGATAATAATAATAATGTTACTTTCTGTAGGAGCTTTCTGACCTTAATTCTAAAAAGTTCCTTCATCCCCTAAAACAGTGCATATCAAAACTGGCCACCATGAACCCTTCCCCCACTCCCCCCCCAGAATATTTACCCCTGGTTTATATTTTTGGCATGCAGGGTTTAATACTGGGTATTCCACTAGCAGAACAGCCAGACATAACTAAAATGACACATGGTTAAAGTTTAGTAAGCGTCTGCATGGGTTTCCTGCTGTGGATTATATATATTTAGATCATGCTACAGTATAATAGAACAATAAATGTAAGAGCCAGAAGCCCGGCCCGGAACTGTGACAAGTTAATGGTTTCTGGAGAGAGCTCCTGCAGACTTCTGTGCATCAGTCAAATGCTTAAATGGAATGTTTTATCCGAGAAACTACCTTTCTAATGACTGAGATTCATTTCATGGGCTTGATTCAGAAAATGGATGACAAGTATTAATCCCTTTTAATATACCCCATGCAGGTTTTGCACTGGCACCGATGTTCTGATCTTGGTGTCTCACCTAAACCAATAGTCAGTCTAGTATATTGGAACACCTGTGTTGCTTTATCTTTATCTTATCTACAAGTTATGAGCAAACTATGCCCCCCTTGAGGGTCAACTTTTGGTCTGGGCCCCTTTAGACCATTAAAAGGTTGCTTATATAGGAAAACATTGATGTATCAGCCATAGCTACTAGAATATCCAGGACAGCAAATATGTTTTCACCCCAAATTCATTCTAGTTGATCTTAACGCTGGACTACAGGTGTAACCAGGGGAATAAATAGGCTTTCATCCTCCTAATCTCACGCTAACTGGCCTTCAAGCTTCACCCCCCCCCCCCAAAAAAAAACCAAGATGTCCAGCCCCACATATTGGCAACCACAGGCCTACAACATCAGACCACACTAAACAGAGCACAGGGTCACACCCATATTAACTCTTGTAATGGAATTATAACACAATAGGAGATTTGTGGGCAGTGATATAAACATTTTGACAAGATGATAATCATAACAAAAAACCTTTATACTACTGGGCACCCTAGCAGCCAATGAGATTGACGTGTCTACTTAACAAAGAGTTTACTTCCTCTGTCTTGTTAGAATGACTTAGTTATGTTGATGTGAATAAAATTGGAGATAAAGGCAACAAACCAGATCTTAGGCATACGTGTACCTACCATTTATAACATACTGGAGTCTTCTCTGTACAGTGTGTCAATTATAGGACTTGCATTTATTGATTTATTTAGGACTTAATGTCTGCGCCAATGAATCTAGTACCACTGATGGCCAAAGTGCAGAAAACAGCCATAAAATAAAAAATGTTGGCAGGATAAACCCAAAGACTGAACATACAGGCAAGCAAGAGGCAGAGAAGAACCAGAAAGGACTCTGTGGGGTTTATGTAGTAACACAGGCAAAGTTTCCTCAAGTCTATTAACTTCATTCATTATTTTAATTGCATTAGAGCAGGGAAAGCTAACTGTGCGCTGTCTGTTATTAATAAATGAAAGCTTCGCCACTTTAATTCTTAATCCCCACATGTCAATTTCTTCCAAAGAACTGTCAAAATAATAAGTCATCATTAATAGATTTAAGTCTAATCATCTGCTTCTTTTGCATGCCTTGGGCTTAGGTCAAGTGGAGTTAGGTCTATCTGATCTTTTTTTGGCAATGAGTCTGAATGAGTCACAGTTCTGTGCAGTGGAAAACAGAGAAGAGACGATTCCAGACAACCTTGCTAGACGGGCCAAGTACATATTAGCATATGAGTGCTTGTCATATTCAGCAGCGACACTGAGCAGCAACCTTAGCTTAGTGAAATCAAGATAATGACACGAGAATATTGATAGAGCACAGAATTCAAAGCCATCTCTTCCTTGTGTCTTGTTTGTCTGTACTATAATGGAGCTTGGAAAAGGTTTGCATATGTATAGGACTATGTGCAAAGTCTATGTGACCACTATCTTCTGCAGAGTAATTACCAAGGGTGTCTGACTCCAAAAATACTGTACTTCTGCCTTTGGAAGGTAGACAGCCCTGCTCATTAGAGTGGATCATCTTGAAGGAAAAGGGGGTAAAGGTCAGGAGTCAGCAAAGTGAGAGATGTGGCACTGAGTGTTGCATGTAGAAGGTGGCAATGGCATACAGTGTATTATGAAAGAATCCTAGGTTGGATAAGGGTAAGCATCCCTGTGGTTTGACAGACTGTTTAAAGGCAGAGTGATTGAGAGAAAACTTGGAGCATGGGAGGGAATACCAGAAAAAGGGTTCAATTCTTCAAAAGTATTGAGTGTCTGTAGGTCAAAATGTAATGGTTGGGTTGTTGAGGAGCAGAAGAGTGCAATAAGCAGTTTGGTGGGTACTTGGAGATTGGTTCAGAGATGTAGGGGGGGGCAGGGTTCTCAACTGCTTTGAATGTCAGGGTTATTAGTCTAAAAGGAAACAGAATCCAAAATAGGGTTTGGCAGAAGAAGAGCAGTTGGTGAGGTGTATGAGACCGGCTCTTTCATATACTATGGACTCACTGGAGTGGTGGAAGTCAATCAGCAATACCATTATAGTGTTTTATCAATGTTAAACAATGTTCTACACAGGTCTGGACTGAGAATCAAAATAGGCCCTGGCATTCAGATACACAGTGGCCCAAACAGCCCCCACAGGCTCACTAAATAGTGACTGCCAATGGGCACTTACTGCAGCTCCTCTGGCATTTGACAGAACCTTCAGATTGCCAATCCAGGCCTGGTTCCAAATCCCGGTTCCTCCTTATGAAATTCCTGATATTTCAGCCTGGAAGTAACCAGTCTGTTCAAGAACCAAGATTTTTTGGAGACTGGCATTCTAAAATTGGTTGGGACGAGATGAATTAAGCATTCAGTGTGGCATTAACTAAACGTGGGCACTTTTTTTGCAAGATTCCTTAAATGTTTAGTCATTTTCCAAGTCAAAGCCTTAATATTATGGGACTTTAAATCTCAAGAAGACGGAAGGCAGGTTCTTCTCCCGTATCATACTGCTTTGTCAGTTGAACAAGTTAAAGTTTAAATGATTGAATCCTACAAGTTGTAAATGTATTTAACCGTACACAGAGATGGGCATCTTGGCATCCTTCTCAATATTCAGTAATGGCATGCTATAAATATATATATATATAATGTGCCATCTGAATATTTGCTGATAAGAACTGTGCAAGTATGGAATCAAATGACTGTTCTGTGTATGTTCTTTACCCTAACGGCTAAGAGCATTTTTTTCTGTTGCTTTCACCACTTACAAATGGAGGTGTTACGTCAGGTGAGACATTTCTATATATCTCTCTAGGACAGGGATCCCCAACCTTTTGAACCAGTGAGCAACATTCAGAAGTAAAAGGAGTTGGGGAGCAACACTAGCATGAAAAACGTTCCTGGGGCGCCAAATACGTGCTTTGATTGGCCATTTAGGAACTCCTATGTGGATTTTCAACCTACATTGAGGTTCTGTTTGGCAGTACACCTGGTTTTTATGCAGCCAAAATGTGCATCCAAGCCTGGAATTCAAAAATAAACACCTGCTTTGAGGCCACTGAGAGCAACATCCAAGGGGTTGGAGAGCAACATGTTGCTCACGAGCTACTGGTTGGGGATCACTGCTCTAGGATATAATGAGAATATAGTAACAGCCACTTGATATTAGAGCACGAGCACGTTCTGTTCTCACATCTTTATTAATATATTAATTGTACTCTCCTTTTTCTCCTCACAATAAGTTCCTGTTCCTGTCTGAGGTTCTGCAGTGGCGAGCGCAAACCACACCTGACCATGTGCTTTATACTCTACTAAATTCAAGGGTAAGTCGTTGCATCCATTGCTATCTACAAGGCACTTCAGTGGTGACGGGTGGACAGAGCCATGTTGTTTTCTGGATGGCAGTTGTGGGTAGTAATGGGCGAATCTGACCTGTTTCGCTTTGTCAAAGGTTTGTGAAACGGTGAAAATTCACCGAAATGCATTGTAGTCTACGGGGCAGATTTACTAAAGGGTGTATTGTCGTCAGTGACCACTTCACGCACTTCGCACCACTTCGCCAGGCTAATTCACTAAAATGCGAAACAGCTTCCTGGGCGGCGAATGCTGGCGACTGTTCGTTAGCGATACTTCTTCGTTGCAGGCATTCAATAGCGAAGAATCGCTAGCGTTCGTTTATTCTTAGCAAAAAGTCGCTAGTGATCTTACGCTTAGGTCAATTTGAATAGGCTGGTACATTAAAGTTGTATGGACGTCTTTATTAGAAATGTTGGTGCAAATGCTTGGAGTGGCCACTTTTCATTACAAATGTCCAAGGAACCTTAATAAAGACAAGAGAGATCACATAATGCCGTAGACTTGAGCCCACTGTAAAATGAATGTTCCACGGCCCTCACGTGGGGGAAAATGTTCACACAAAAAAGTTCAAGTCAGGACTTTTGCAGGCAATCCGGCTTAAAAAAAGGAAAAGTCTCCAGGGTTTTTTCAACTTTAGTATTAGGGTGGGTTATGGACTTAAATGCTGGGACACCAATTTGAAATGTAAAAAAATGCATAAATCAGTTGACCTACTTGGTGGGTGAGATGAGAAAATGCCAAGTTCCTCTGTAGAATGGGAGTAATGGTTGACATCTCCTAAATTCTGCTACATGGTTCAAGGCATACTCAGTGACTCACAATAGGACCTTCCCTTGGCTGAAATCACAATGTTCCTGCAATGTATTAACAACTTCATTCTTTGCACTAAACATGACTAAGACGAATCTTTTTTTATCTACAGGGAACAATAGCCAACTCTCTAACATGTAGCCAGCTGCATAAGCGAGCAGAGAAGATTGCGGTCATGCTCATGGAAAGGGGGCATTTACAGGACGGAGACCATGTTGCTCTGGTTTATCCTCCAGGTAAGCACGCTTTTACACAGCAGCTTCTTGGTGACTGCCAACTCATAGAACTGTGAGACACTCAAATATAAGACTATGGGTGGTAACAGACATTTCACTGCCAGGCCCTTGGCCAAACTGTTTGCATCTCCCAGTGAAATCGTTTGCATTGGCATGATTAGCAGAAGGCTGACATGCTCCATCCTGATTGGGTGCTGATTTTCTGATCTGTCTTTCATGCAGGAATAGACCTGATCGCAGCGTTTTACGGCTGCCTGTACGCTGGCTGTGTGCCAATAACTGTTCGACCCCCACATCCGCAAAATATAGCAACTACGTTGCCCACAGTGAAGATGATCGTAGAGGTAAGGGGGAATAAGTCAGCCACTGGAAGCTGGAGGGTCTTTATTTTTTGTCTGTGAATGAGTCTATTGGACAAGTCATGTCAGATCTATCCTTCTCCAGCTTTTGTGAGCCAAGTTTAGTGACCAAAACATTGGTACTCTACAAATAGAGGCCCCTGCTATAACAATGTGCTTCTCCAAGGAGTTTAGGGGGGTAATTTACCAGTCCCCTGGGCACAAGTGCAAGAGCATTAAGGGGTGCTAGAGTATCTACGGAGCACTTGTGTCTAGGGGTGTTCTGCCTTTTGAATGGAGTGTCAATCATAGAGAAGGAGGAGCATCCAAAGCCTTGTCCTTACTGTCTGCCCTAGAGCCAGTGATATGGACAGGACCCCAATGTGGGCTGAGCCTCCTGCCTCTCCGTATTTGTATGTCTGAGTTACGCACAAGGTCTGGGACTGGTAAGCGGCAGGAGGGAAGACACTACTTCTCTCACCGGCCTCTTTTAAATGAAGCTCTGCCTAACTCAATTCCAGGTGCAGTCTGACGGTCTTTGCGCTCCGCAACGGAGCACAGATGCCTGAGGCTTTTGCACAATGCCCTGTGCAGCGGGAAAAGTGCAAAAAAATGGCAGATTGTGGATAGGTCATTATACACAATTGATCTACATTATCTGCTTAAATAAAGCACTGAGGACCCACCAGAGAACCTGAGACCTTTTTTTTACAACAATTAGATGTAGAGACAGTACTTAAAGGGACCCTGTCATCGGAAAACATGTTTTTTTCAGTTAATAGTGCTATTCCAGCAGAATTCTGCACTGAAATCCATTTCTCAAAAGAGCAAACAGATTTTTTTATATTCAATTTTGAAATCTGACATGGGGCTAGACATTTTGTCAATTTCCCCAGCTGTGCCCAGTCATGTGACTT
Organism: Xenopus laevis; assembly: GCF_017654675.1. Taxonomy (NCBI): domain Eukaryota; kingdom Metazoa; phylum Chordata; class Amphibia; order Anura; family Pipidae; genus Xenopus; species Xenopus laevis. The sequence goes on along the minus strand of NC_054381.1, from coordinate 17,583,858 downwards.
GTGCCTGCACTTTAAGAGAGAAATGCTTTCTGGCAGGCTGCTGTTTTTCCTTCTCAATGTAACTGAATGTGTCTCAGTGAGACATGGGTTTTTACTATTGAGTGTTGTTCTTAGATTTACCAGGCAGCTGTTATCTTGTGTTAGGGAGCTGTTATCTGGTTACCTTCCCATTGTTCTTTTGTTTGGCTGCTGTGAGGGAAAAGGGAGGGGGTGATATCACTCCAACTTGCAGTACAGCAGTAAAGAGTGACTGAAGTTTATCAGAGCACAAGTCACAGAGGTTCCGCCTAAATATTGGGAAGGGGTTTTTTACAGTGAGAGCTGTGAAGATGTGGAATTCTCTCCCTGAATCAGTGGTACAGGCTGATACATTAGATAGCTTTAAGAAGGGGTTGGATGGCTTTTTAGCAAGTGAGGGAATACAGGGTTATGGGAGATAGCTCATAGTACAAGTTGATCCAGGGACTAGTCCGATTGCCATTTTGGAGTCAGGAAGGAATTTTTCCCCCTCTAAATTGGAGAGGCTTCAGATGGGTTTTTTTTGCCTTCCTCTGGATCAACTGGCAGATAGGTAGTTAATAAAAAAAAAAAAAAAGTTGAACTCGATGGAAATGTGTCTTTTTTCAACCTTACTTACTATGTTACTATGTTACATGACTGGGGGCAGCTGGGAAACTGACAATATGTCTAGCCCCATGTCAGATTTCAAAATTGAATATAAAAAAATCTGTTTGCTCTTTTGAGAAATGGATTTCAGTGCAGCAATATTAACTGATTCATTTTGAAAAAAAAATTTTTTTCCCACGACAGTATCCCTTTAATGGATAATAGACCCGTGGTGGAAATAAGAAGAGACAGGAATGGTCCTTGATGGGACACTAGGGCTCGGACCCACTGGAAGATTCTCTCTGGCTACAACTTTCAAACAAAACTTCCTGTAAAATCCACTATGCAGTTTTGGAAAGTTCTTTGGGTATTTTTTCATGTTTGTTGCAAGATTTGTTCTGCTGCTACGACACATTGGCTTGAAATGAAAAGCACAACCAGCAGAAAGAGAACTATTGCTATTTAAAGGCCACTGGGCAAAGCTCACCATCTCAGACCTTGGGCATTGCTATCAGTTGAGAAGGCTGCCAAGAGGGATGTATTGTTACAGTCAGGTTTAGCTGCTGCCGTGTCAGTACTTTACGGGATGGATGACATTGCATTGAAGAGAGAGCTCTTTACTGTGAAAGCAGCAATTCTCTTTTACCAGCCGCTCATTGGCCAGCATATTAAATAATTAATAACTGAACAAACAGTTTGGATGCATTATTAAGTAGGAAACGTGTGTGTGCTAACAAGAGTGTTGGTTCAAACATACAATAAGAGAGAGAGATTCGGATTTCTTTGTCCCCTACTTGCAAAATGGCCTTTTAGTTCTAAACAGGCATTTTAATCTGTATTATCAATTTTTAACTCAAGTCAACAGTCTTTACAGAACAAGCTACACCAATACCAAACAATAAGATTAGGTGGTGGACCACATTGGGCAAATATCTTCTTGTTTGGTGAGTAGATCTAGTGTTGTAAGAGGTAACCAACTAGAGTCACTGGTGGTGCCTAACAAAGTGGCACCCCCAGTGATTCTACCTTTCCTTCTCATTCCTAGACATGGAAAATATTCATCCATAGCAGTTTCCATTTACACATATCACCATTGTTTGTGCGTGCATCTTTTTGGCATCTTCACCCAGAGGTTAAATACCCGTAATGGTAAAGATGAAATCAAATGAATAAAGCACTAACTGCAACTTTCTCCCAGATGGATTAAGTGTGCCGAATAAATCTCACGCTTTTAAGGGAACATCAATTAAGACTTTGCCTCCTAATTGATGCTTAATTTTAAATCAGACGCGGCCGATATTAAGTAGCGCCCTCCCAAAATAATAATAATGTCTCTGCCCTTTGTGTGTTGCATAAGGATATTCAGTGCATTTCATGTCTGAAGTCTTTGCATCTGTTTCTAGAAAGATGCTGTTAATTAGTGGGTAATTAGTGTTAAGTTCTTGTATTTACGCTCTTATCATATTGTAAAGCCTTATTTAAACATCAAGCAGCTTGTTGTATTACACAGTAAATGTTCTAATGGTGTACAGCCCCACAGGCTGCTTGTGACTGATCCAATTCCCATGGCCTGTTGGTGTTCCAGCTATTGCAAACATCCCCTCCATCTTCTTTAGAATTTTACGTTGTTCTTCATATACACTGGTTTCCTTGGTTATGCCCAGCTTCATTCACTATAAGGTTTCCATTTATGATGTTGGTTTAAAGGAGCTGTGTATCTTCTCCACAACTGATAGGCCAGGCCAATACCCCCTAATGGTAACACTGAGACACGAATGCCATGGCCAATAAGACTGTGCTATCCATATAGCAGTAGTTTTAATGCTGGGAATCTGGAAAATGACTTGAACCAGTTTAATAGAGTTCCATGTAGACCACTGATACTCAACCAAAATGTTGCTCACACATCTCCTCCCTGTGGCCCCATGTAGGTGTTTATTTTTGAATTCCAGGATTGGAGGCAAGTTTTTGTTGCATAAACCAAGGACTGGTTCAGTCGGAAACGCGTCAGGCAATGATGAAGTTACATGCTTTTATGTAATCTTTTTCTAATGGCTATATAATAAAGGAAGAAGGTGCGGTCCAACCTTTTTCTTTGGTTGCATAAAAAACCATTTGTGCTGCCAGACAGAGCCTCTTGTAGGTTGCCGGTTCACCACAGCGCTTTTTTTTGTGCCACCCAGGAATATTTTTGAGCTTGCGTTGCGTTGGAGAGTGTCAGATGGGAGCAAACAAGGACTAGGGGTAGGTGGAAGACCCTTTAATAGGTACCTGCCCAGTACTCCCCTATTGTTGTTCCCTAGTCATGTGCCTCTTCTGCCTACCCCTAGTTCCGGCTCTGCTTCCCAGTTTTATGAAAGCTAGGCTACGAGACAAAAAGGGGGCCATGTGCAAGGTGAAAGGCAGATTGCAAAGTGCAAAAAAAAACAGCAGCAATCCACCATCCCCCTTATGCCCCCTACTCATCCCAGTAGAGGTGCATAAAGGCCACATTAGGGATTTGTAGTTGCCGCCAGCTCTATGGCAAGCGGTAAGGACAGGGCTGCCCACAGAAGCTGCACTTTCCACCTTATTTATCAGATACAAGGTGCAGCGCACTGCCAGACTCTCTAGGTGAGCACCATAGGGTGCACCCCCTTAGTGCTCTTGCAATTCTGCTGTAAATACATATTTCCATATGAAACTGAATTATACACTGATGGGCTTCCAAGTGCAGACATTCAGCATGACAGTTTTGCTGCAGTGGACAGGTTATACAGAGCTAGCTCCTTCTTTTTTTCATGCTCTCATAAACACTCCATTAAGCGTGTAATGGAAAGAATTCTCCAGCCCAAATGGACTTCGGTGCAAATTGTAAAAAGGGAACCATGGTGCGCACATAAATAGGCAATCTGAGAAAATGGGCAGTTTGGGTAAAATACACAAAGCAAACGAGTGATAAAGGTAGTTAACGCCAGGCCTAAGTAGTGCTTTGGTAAATAGGTCCCTACTTATTATGCAGCCTGGCTTAGTAGCTTTGACTGAATGTGTCTAATGTTCCTCTTATTCCTGCACTTAAACGGGGATTTTGCAACAGCCTTTTTTGTGTCAAGTCAGCATGGGCCTCATCTGTGTTTAACCCACATTGTAGCTGAAACCACAGTGTACCGGAATGTTGAAATGCTTGAAAATAGGGCCACAGGGGTCTGTAACACAGAATTTGTCTTAATTTTTGCTTTCAGTTATATTTCGGTATGTTGTAGATAGATAAAAAATCCCATGAACAACATTTGTCACCTCCAAAACCCAGTGCTGCAAAGGAATGAGAACATTAAAGATTCATCCTAATCCAGCAAACAGAATGCGATGGAAGCCCAGGCCCGCACATCTGATAATTTACCTGTTGTCTTTTTATTTTATACTTAGGTGAGTCGGTCTGCCTGTCTCATGACCACTCAGCTTATATGTAAACTGCTACGGTCGAGAGAAGCAGCTGCTGCCGTAGACGTCAGAACGTGGCCTCCGATTCTGGACACTGGTGAGGACTTCACTCTACTGTAAAATACTGCAACGAACATCCTTAGATAAAGTCACAAGACTATCATGTTTGATATATAGCAGTGTATGAGCAGGGCCAGAGTGGGGCATCTATATCGAAGTAGACAATCACAGCAGACATGGCAGAAAAAAAATCCTCTTATGCTTAACCTTCTGTGCTCCTGCCCACCGCACCAGACAATGGTCAAGAATTAGGAAAAAATGGAGGAACCAGAGGAGCAGAGCTATGCTGCAAAAATGTATTTGTAATGTACCACACTACGGGGCAAATTCACTAAGATGCGAAGTTGCGCCAGGCGTAACTTCGCCGCACTTCGCCAGGCGTAGTTTCGCCAGCGCTCCGCAAATTCACTAAAATCAGAAGTTGCACTCAGGGGTAGCATAAGGTTGCGAAGTTGCGCTAGCGTTGATTCGCTATGTAAAGCGAAGTTACGCTAGCGAAGGCTAATTTGCATATGGCGCCAAATTCAAATTTCAATGGAGGAATACGTATCAGCACTACAAATGCCTAGAAAACCTTCAAATCAGCAAATAAAAATTTTATTTTGCAATACACATGTGCCCACTGTATAGGTAAGTTGCCATGAGTCAGGAAATGTAGGGGGGAAGGAGGGGAGCCCCAAAAAAAAATTTTGATCTTTTTCAGCCTATCACCCATAATGTAGAAAACACGCCAGCGTTTTTTGGGACTTAGAAAAAATTTTGACTTTTTTTGAAACAATCCCTATCTACTCTATTCGTTAGTGAATTTGCGCAGTAACGAAAATGCCAAACGCTAGCGAATTAACGCTAGCGTTCGGCGCTACGGCGCTTAGTGAATTTGCCCCTACATGTTTCTGGCCCTTTTTCAAGTGGGGATTTACATTCTATCCGGTGGGAAGGGATTTAGGAGAGATTAGTCGCCCGAAGAAGATGCGATTTGTCGCTGGGCGACTAATCTCCCCAAGTAGCCACGTGTAGCCTTAGATGTAGAGATGGAAGCTCCATATCCGTCTCCCTAGGGCTCCTAAGAACGAAGACAAATGGTGCTATTTATTGATTTGTTGCGGCTACAAAACACCAGAAAATACCCTACTATAGGTAATACTGACAACTGTCTCTGCAAAAACACTCAAGCTGTATTTACAAAAACGCCTTCTTACGCATTTTTCAGCGCGTGCATGATTTGAATGTTTTAGCATCACCCATCTTGTGTCATTTACAACTTCCCTAGTATTGTCTACAACTTCTAATTCAAATGACGACAAAGGTTTAGGAAACAAAGGTCTATAGTCTTCATGGCCCCTGTTATTACTCCTGGAATTGTGATATTCAACAGCAATTCCAGGAATAATTAGGACAGTTATCCCAACGCCTTGCCCTAACTTGGAGTGAAATTCCAAGAGTACAGGTATAGGATCCGTTATCCGGAAACCCATTACCCAGAAAGCTCTGAATTATGGAAAGGTCGTCTCCCATAGACTCCATTTCATCCAAATAATCCAAATTTTTAAAAATGATTTCCATTTTCTCTGTAATAAAACAGTAGCTTGTAATTGATCCAAATAAGATATAATTAATCCTTATTGGAAGCAAAACCAGCCTATTGGGTTTATTTAATGTTTACATGGTTTTCCAGATGAAAATCCAAATTACAGAACAATCCATCATTCAGAAAACCCGAGGTCCTGAGCATTCAGGATAACAGGTCCCTTGTACTTGTATATAAGAGAGCAAATTGGCTTTCTCCTCAAAATTAAATATAACTGGCCAATGGGCTGGGGCGCTCTTCAACTGTTCTAAGACAGTGGTTCTCAAAACCTCCAACATGAAGTAGGAGAAAAATTCCTTTTTGCTCTAGTAGATAGTCCCGATAGTTCAGTTTGAAGGTCATTTAGGGTGAAATTAAGGGTGAATACTGCCATAGTTATTCTTGAAATTATATCTGTGTTTGGCCATCAAAGGGGTTCTGAATCCCAAATCACTGATATTGATGGGAATAAAGTGCGGTGTATTTCAGTTGTGATTTGTCTTTTTAGATGATTTGCCAAAGAAAAGACCATCCCAAATCTACAAACCGTCTGACCCAGAAATATTGGCTTACCTTGATTTTAGCGTGTCTACAACTGGAATGCTTGCTGGGGTGAAGGTACGTCCTACTCTTTGCTTAGTCTTTGCTACAATAAGTAAAAGATGGTCTCCCGGTTATGGTCAGGAAAGAGTTTAGGGTAGGGCACAAAGACTGTTTTACCCGGAGTCTTTGGGTTGGTAAATCTAAATAAAAGCACAACATTAGGGATATTCAGTCATTAGCCCCTCAGACTCTGTTGAACCTCTGTCCCGGAATCCCACTGACAGCTGGAGAGGCCACAGGTTGGATGTGCCTAATTTATCAATTATTCCTCCATTATATGGAGACCCCAGGCTTTTTGCATCTCTTTAACTCCAACCTTGTTTTCAGTTGTCTTTTACTGTCGAAAGCTTGGGTTATTCTATGTTTTTTTAACCATCCAGGCCAACCTTGACTTCCCAGTTTCCAGAGACCTTTCTGTAATTTGTTGTTTGTGCCGGATACTAATCAGTTTAAATTTATCTTATGCTGATTATTTCCTATCCTATAATTCCCTAGGATTAGTTTTGTTACATTAATACAAGACTTGTTTGTGTCTTGGTTTCTTAACTTAAGGGGGTGGGGTTTAATAAGGTCAAACAAAACAGTTTGGCATATTTAATGTAAACTAAGTAAAAAAAATTTAGACAACTGTCTCTCTAAAAGTTATTGTAAAGTTGGTCCTCTCTTTGCTGCTAAAACCCTCAACTCCTGCCTCCAGCCACTACACTTCCACTAGATGTTGGAACATTGTTGGTGGAAATTGCTTCCATTCCACCACAAGAACATTATTGAGTTTGGACAGTGATGTTGGTGATCAGGTCCGACTCCATGTTACAATTTATCCCACAGGTATTCAGTTGGATTGAGGTCAGGCCAGTGAAATTCTTACACTCAATTCTCCTTGGACATTACTTTGTGCATGAGGTCTTTATCCTGCTGAAAAAGAAAAAGGCCTTCCCCAAACTGTTGCCACAATCTAAGAAGTTAAGAATTCCATTTTATGATGCAGTGGCACTTGTGTTGGCAATGTTGGCTGTGGTTTAATATAGCCAATGCCAACAATTAGAAGAGGTGTCTGGATACTTGGACTTATAGGGCCTTATTTATCAAAGTGTGAATTTGTCTTACTTTTTTTAAGAAAAAAAGTCCAACCAAACTGGAATCCATGAATGGACAATATTTATTTTCTAAAAAATCACGATTTTATCGGATCGGGAAACTTCCAAATAGGATAGGGACCTCTCCTATTGACTTATATACAACCTCGGCAGGTCTGAGATGCAGGATAATCGGATTCAGACTTTTTCCATTCTAAGGGTTTAATAAATCTCCAAAAAATTGAGTTTTTTTCTACTAAAAATTCAGATTTTATAGTTAATAAAACTCAATTTTTTTCAAGTTTTTGGCATTCAGACTTTAATAAATAACCCCATAGTGTAGACTCTACACCAGTGGTCCCCAATCAGTGGCTCACAAGCAACATGTTGCTCTCCAACTCCTTGGATGGTGCTCTCAGTGGCCTCAAAGCAGGTGCTTATTTTTGAATTCCAGGCAAGTTTTTGTTGCATATAAACCAGGTTTACTGCCAAATAGAGTCTCCTGTAGGCTGAAAGTCCATATAGAGGATACGTTATTTCATGCTTGTGTTATGAATGTGGCTCTTGGGTGAAAAAAGTTATGGACGCCTGTTCTACAGATTAGTGCAACTAGAGTTATAGGAGCGCATATCTGATAGTACACTATTGATCTCAGTAACAAGAGGGATTTGGCTCAGGACAGCCCAAATTTCTTCTGGAATAACCATGACTGCATTTGTATTTCTTATTCCTATCCATGGATGACAATGCTGATCATTGTTTCAGAAGTTGCAGTGGCTATAAACACACACTGCTTTGGCCAGGTGTTAAAAATTAGATTTAAAAAAATGCAATTATTATGAACACATAAGAAGCTTATGTGCTGGAGCCAAGTTTTTATCTTCAGTTCATTTGGAATCGATGTGAAATCTGCACCCAAGCTCAATGCGTGATTTCTGCCTGGTGCTATTAACAACTGGTGGCAGCCGTGACTCCCAAACCCCTGTGAATTTCTCATTAGATTAGTTTGCTATTTGCCAGTTTCTCGGGGAAAAGAAAATAGTGTTCGCCGTGATGTAGTTAAAGTCACTTTGCTTTCTTTGGAGATAAGAGTTGCCGAACAGTGCCAGCCCTGAAATTATTTGCATTAATACAAGTCGCTGATGTAATGATGTAATGATGTAATGATGTAATGATGTAATGGTGCGGAGAACAGGGAACGGGTATTTTGCTTACAGTCTGTCTGTATTTTTATTTTTTCTTTGGCACAGGGATGTAAATGCCCGGACTGTTTTTATAGCCTTATTGTTGTTTGATTTATGGCTTGTACAGCCATTTATTTACAAATGTCTATGCTGATGGCAGATAAGATTCTATGAAATAGAAAAAAAGTTGACAATACTTTTATCTGCTTTTCTCTTCCTAATGGTGGCCATACACGGGCAGATAAAGCTGCCGATATCGGTTGTTTGGACCGATTTGACAGCTTATCTGCCCGTGTATGGGGGCTTCCGACGGGTCTTCCCGATCGATATCTGGCCACGATATGGATTTTTACCCGACCGACCCGTCGGAGCCGCTTGGCGCATCATAATTCGATCGTTCGGCCATACGGCCGAACGCTCGAATTACCCCCGATATAGCCACGCAGTTTAGTGGCATATCGGGGAAAGATCGCCAAACGAGCTCTTTCATCCATACCAGCTGTAAAAGCCTTTCATCTACAATGACTGTTTCATGAGCTCAGTGTCCTCATCAGTACTCGAGCGTTAACAAGTCATTTCCCAAAAATAAATACTCAAATCTTTTTGATGTTGACCACATTGTAATCCTTGGTTGAATAACAAAGAGCTAATTAATAATCATAACCCAAACAATACAGAGCACATAGGTTTTTTTTGGAACCTTCCTTAGATCTGTTCTCTATCTTGCAGATGTCCCATGCAGCCACTAGTGCCTTTTGTCGTTCTATAAAACTTCAATGTGAGCTGTATCCATCTAGAGAGGTTGCTATATGTCTGGATCCTTATTGTGGCCTGGGGTTTGTCCTTTGGTGCCTCTGCAGGTAAGTTTGGGACTTCTGAAACCTTTTACCCCATCGTTGGCTGATTGGGTGCTTGATGCTCTTACCAGTTTGAGAAGAAAATGACTACTTTGTGAGTGGGTGACTGGGCTATTAATACAGTGGTACTCCAGTCACATCCAGTGGAGCAATTAATGTATTCTTTCCAGGACATACTCAACAACTAGCTTCATAGTATTAATATTTAAATGTGCATCCCTACAGACAGCATTAGTCCATGTTTCATGGTGGTTGAGGGGAGCAAACTGAGTTTAGTTTTAAGTTAACTTGAGTTATAGAGCAGTAACGGTTGGGTTTGTTTTGTACAATTCCTCCTTTAATCAGCTCTGCAGAAAAATTCTTGTTCCCTATGAAGAAGAGATAACCATGATTATTTATGGAAGGAATTGGTATCTGTGCTGCCGCTCTGCAGTAATGGAGCTTAGCTATGCTTATCAGATGGCTAGAAGATATGATATAAATATATATATATATATTTCCAGGGTATATAGAATGCTGTATAGTAACTTCCGCAATGGTAAATGTATGAACGTTTGTGGTGGGACGACCGGCGCATGCTAATATATCTCATGTCTTTACAGCGTGTATTCAGGACACCAGTCTATTCTGATTCCTCCCTCAGAGCTGGAACTCAATCCTGCCTTGTGGCTCCTGGCTGTCAGTCAGTACAAAGTGAGAGACACATTCTGTTCCTACTCAGTCATGGAGCTTTGCACCAAGGGACTTGGCTTACAGACTGAATCCCTGAAGGTAACGTGTTTCATCACTTCTAATTGCAATGGGGCCCATTCCAATTCTACTGTACTTCTAAATAATGGTGGATCGTTTGTGATAATATATCCAGTCTTCATAAAACAGCATACATCAACTGGGTATTTCATTTACCTTTTCATTATATGCCCCGTTTGTGTTTAACCAACTCAAAGCCCTTCCTTGCTGAGAAGCGCAGATTAAATATTAACCTGGACACGTAAATAATATGTCATGGGCAGCCTGGCCCCTAATAGTTGGTGCTGTAGAATTTGCATTCTGTTGCAGGCAAGCAGGTGAGTGATTATGTAAGAATAATCTTGAAGCCAATCAAAGCAGAAGAAATCAACTGCTCAAACATCAAAAGAGACAACTGACTCTGCAGGAAGATGAACAAAATGTGCATTAGGGTCACCTGGCGACATATGGCCTCTTCTTCAGGTGACTAATCTCCACGTAATGCCTTCCCGCTGGCAGGGATTTTAATTCAACAGCGGGATGGCACTCGGAGCACTTTGTTTTCCGAAGTCACCCAAAGTTCGGAAACTTCGGGTGAGTGCAGAAAATGAACCGCTCCAAGTGCCATCTCGCTGGCGATTTACATTCTAGCCAGGGGGAAGGCATTGCGGGGAGATTAGTCGCTGAAGAAGAGACAATTTGTTGATGGGCGACTAATCTCACCGAATCTCCACGCGTGTCTCTGCCCTAAGTCCCTCTGCATTAAGCTACTTTCCGATATCTAACGTTTGGTTTGAGGTCAGTAGAAATGTAAGGAATAAGTGGTACTACAGAATGATTTCATTCTTAAAAAAAGTTGTTATTAGGTGTACTTCTCTCCGCTTTCACTCAGATGTATAGGGCTTGGTACCTTGGTTAATCACAGATAATTTAAGCTTCTTTTGCAGGCTGAAGCCTTAGTTGAATGACCCAGTGGTAACCCTTAGACCTGGGTCACACTAGAAGATGAGTAACTGCTGCTTGTAGACAGATAAAAATAGGTCTCATTGTTTTAAGTTGGAACATAATAAAGAGTCCAGTTGTAGCCAACTGCAAGAAGCAGCTACTTTGAAGAATGTCTTAATGGAGAAGTTCTTCCATGTTCCTCCTTAAATATTAAATACATTATTATTTGTATTTCCAACTGTAAATATGGTCTTGGGAGCTTTGTTAATTTTTACCCACCCTTGTCTTGGCTGGACACCTCTAGAAATGCAACCACAGGCCTGCATATAACCTAAAATATATCTTAAAAACCTAAGATTATCAGATATGCCATGTCAACTGGTGGTCTTGAGACGTGGTGACCCACATCATCACTGATGCTTTTAATCATACTCATTAATGCTGCACATCCAATAGCAAGAGAGCCTCTCTGTTTCTATAAAGACACATGTTCCTCAACATTATTATGTAATTTTAGGAAGCCTTTAAGGTGTGTAGTTATGACTCATGTTGAATGCAACCAATGAGAGCAGGTAAAATGGGTCAGTGATTCCCAGATTGAGTGTGCAACTAGAAAAAAGTTAGGTTGAGGAACTCACAAGTAAACTGTTATTTGGGAAAGAGGTTTACGTAGGACTTAAGGAGGCCATAGACGCACCGATAATATCCTATGAAAGAATTTTCGTACGATATTTGGTGTGTGTATGGTGGGAATCAAGCCCACTGATATCGGAAGAAGACTTGGATATTGGTCGGCTTGTCGATCGGGCTGAACTGGAAATTTTGATCGGTAGCCTTTGAAGGCACCCAAACATCAGCCATTGTTAGTTCTGAATCTTTAGATACACATAGAATTCTGTTGTTTCTATCTGTATATCTGACGATTGAGCTCTACACGTGTGTATTGAAACAAACACTCTTTCTTGGAAAGATCTTTTCCAAGAAAGATCGGAATTGTTACGTCTATGGCCACCTTTGGGATATTGATAATTATTACAGCATTATATTTTCTGTTTCTTACAGGCAAGGGGGCTGGACCTGTCCAGGGTACGGACCTGCGTTGTGGTGGCCGAGGAACGTCCTAGAATATCTCTCACCCAGTCTTTCTCAAAGTTATTCAAAGACTTGGGTCTCCATCCAAGGGCTGTAAGCACATCGTTTGGCTGCCGAGTTAACTTAGCCATATGTTTGCAGGTAAGGTCCTTATCAGATTGATGGATTCATTGAAGAGGAGTGAGAGATTTAATGCAGTCACTAATATGGGAATAACAAAACCAGCTAAGTCTTTTCTCCACATAAATGCATCACTATAACTCTTTCAGCTTGGTGCCACCTGCTGTACCTGCCCACCATATTAATTCATTGTTAAAATTAAATTAGAGCAGCCCGTGTTTACTTAAACTTGTTGTAATTCACATATGTAAATCTTCAAATTCCTTATCCTTGATAATAGTTTTGACCACAATACTTTGTGTGTATGTGGAACAGACCACCGGGAAAACAACTTAATTCCAATTCCATTCTGCACAAGAGCAACTTAAAGGTTAGGCACAAATTGGAATTCATTTGCCTGCAGCTCTTTAGATGTTTCCCCCTACTTTAATACTACTTCAGGTGGACATTTCAAAACATTGTGCTGATAATATCAAGACTACCAGATTTGGCGCCCAATTGTTTTTTACAAACAGAGACAAGAAGCTGTCGTTGATGATTCCAGAATTTGCTGTTGCAGAATCATTAGTTTCAGTGTCCAATGTTACAAATGTGTAATGAAAATGTTAAGTTTCAGATCAGTGTAATGACCAGCATGGAAAGAGCATCAGGGAACAGACAGCACAATGCAGCCCTGTATTTAAAGAACAATGAAATATTAAAACACTTGGGTTGTTGGTATGGGAAGTGTGGCACCACCACTTTCTTACATCTCCTAGGGCTTCCTTGTATGGACTAAAAGATATAGCAATTATTGGAAGTAAAAAAAAAGTTAAGGCACATCCAACCACCTCATATCCATGCTAGGAATCCCTGGAACATGGAAGAAATGGTGGCACCATGCTACACGTGCCTATACCCTAGACCAGTTCATTTTTTACACTTTGGTACATTTGGGGCATTGGTACACTTCGGAAAACGAAGCGCTCCGAGTGCCATCATGGTGATTTCGATTCTAGCCGGGAGGAAGGCAGTTTGGGGACTAATCACCCCCAGTGTGCCCCTGCCCTTATGTTTTTTCACATAGGTGCAGCCAATCAATGTTGTAAATAACTTTATTTAGAGGCTGAAACAGAAAAATAATGTTAGGTTGAAGGAGCACATCATTAAATGCCGCTCATACCTTTATCCTTGTGTAGACGATTGGGGGGAGTTCAGGTGGAGCGCCCATAGTTTCAGGTAGGGAGCAGATCTGGGTCGGCTGTTTTTTTTTCTGGTGTCCCGCTGGCCCAGTCCAACCCTGATGGAACAGCCATTTGTATTAAACAAGCAAATGTATTTGTCAGGTTCCACTTGTGACCATCAGTCTAGGAACCTTGTTTAGGGCGTCAGTTAAAGTTTTCTGCTCATTGTCCCCCCCCCCCCTTTTTTTTAGCCAATTCCAAGAAATCCAGTGGAGTAAATCGGAATTTTACGATTGATATTTAATTATAATGTAAATGTCAGTGGTGTTCCGCTCGCCAGTTTGAGTAGGTTACATTTATTTTCCATGGGTTATTTTGCCAGGGGTTGAAGGTAGCGTTTTGGAGCCTGTCGGGGTCCCTTTAGCTCTGAAGTGCTTATTGATCTGTGTGGCACTTACAGAATTGAGTGTGCTGTTACTTCATTCCTATATCCCCATGCTTGCACTTCACCTTCCTTCTCTCGCTCTCCATTCTTTAATGTGCCGTTTTTCTCAATGGGAAACGTATTTGATACATTGTACTTAACACACACGTTTAAATAAGTCATAGGACACATTCGACATCACTTAGCACTCAAAATATGTTTCATATGTTATTTGAGTGTTTTTTATACAGTAAATACATTTTGTATTGTGATGGGTGCAATGGCATGGGTACATTTATTTTTCATTGCAGTTGTATTGTTATTCTGTATAGAGAGCTTTCTGTGCCTCTAAGGCAGTGGTGTCAGGGCCTCTTTTAAGGCTTAAAGGAGAATTCAACCCCCCCCAACTAATAAAAACCCCTACCCTCCATAGTCCCTCCCCCGCACAGGTGTTAAAACTTGTAAATGCCCCAGATCCTGTAATTACCCCTCATTGCAGAGTCAGCGCAGCGGAGCTCACAGGTGCCATCCTCAGCACTTCAGTAATCTTGGGAAAGTAAGCGCTGCATCAGCAGTCTTCCACTTTGTGATAACTATGTGAGCTCCGCTGCACTGACTCTGCAATGAGGGGTAATTACAGGATTAGGGGCATTTACAGGTGTTAAAGGAGCCTAACTGCCGACCCCCCCCCCAGGGAAATGCCCCTAACTTTTAACTTACCCCTCGGCGCAGATTCAGGCATTGGAGTTCACTGCAGCCATCTTCCGGGTGGACGGAAATTGCAGAAGAGCCGGAAGAAGACAAGACCCGGAAGATGGCTGCGTGGAACTCCGATGCCTGAATCTGCGCCGAGGGGTAAGTAAAAAGTTAGGGGCATTTCCCCGGGGCGGCAGCTATGCTGGGCCGAGGAGGGAGGGGGGGTCAACATGGGGTGGGGGGTAGGTTTTTTTTGCTAAAGGGTTGACTTGTCCTTTAACACCTGTGCAGGGGGAGGGGGGACTATGGAGGGTAGGGGTTTTTATTCATTGGGGGGGTTGAATTCTCCTTTAAGGGTGGTGGCAAATGGGGAGATTAGTCGCCTGTGACAAATCTTTGCTACTGCCGATTACTAATCTCCCCGAATTCCTTCCCACTGTCAAGAATGTGAATCGCCCGCAGGGTGGCACAAGTGTCACTTTGGTTTTTCGAAGTTGCCTGAAGTTTCCTCACTTCGGGCGCCTTTGGAAAACCGAAGCGGCACGTATGCCATCCTGATGGCGATTCTTGACAGTGGGAAGGCATTTCCCCATGTGCCACCACCCTAATGTGTTCAGGGTCCCCCTTATCATCTTAACATTGTTGTGAACAGATGTTGGAACCTTATTTGTGGGATTTGCTTCCTTTCAGCCTATTTGGTTATGTGGGAAAGTCAAGTCACAAACACAAATAAGTAAAATTAATGGCTAAAATCTTAGAATTCATAAAATATCTAGCAGAAAGGGACAAGGTTTCACACTAGTGAAGTGTAGACCAGCCTAAAACCCACGGGACCCAATTTCGGGTTTGGGTCAGCTGCGGATTTGGAGCAGTCATGTCAACTGTAATAAACATATTTTTTTTGATCCACGACCATTTTGTCTATGATATGCTGGTTGGGAGGTACCAGAATTATTCCACTTGTGGCCCATACTTTTTGTTTTGGTACATCTGACATCCTTAAAGGAGAAGGAATAGCATTTTATAATTGGGGTGCCAAAAGTTAGGCTTACCTGACACCCCAGGCCGGTGCTCCGATCAACAGAAAACCGCACCAGCCCAGGGTTCTTCTAGCGAGCACCACATAGAGATCCTCTTCCTGCTTCATCGGTTTTCAAATTTCCCGGGGCAGACGCATGCGCAGTAGAGCGAAATAGCTCGCATGCACAACTGCAAGGAGACCCGAAGAAGCAGGAAGAGGGTCTCTCCATGGTGGTCGTTAGAAGAACCCCGGGCTGGTGCAGTTTTCTGCTGATGTCAGGTAAGTTAAAGTATTCATTTAGGGGTGCTTAACTTTTGTCACCCCCAAGTGTAATACGCTATTCCTTCTCCTTTAAAGCATGCAGCAGAGAGATAAAGATTTGTGGAGCCTCTTCCTCCCCAGACAGTTCAGTTGCACTGCAGTCAATGTCTATTGCTTGAAGATACCGATGTTATAGGCCTATTGCCTCTATGGTATCCAAGTTCTGAGACTGAATTACTTTCACCATTCCAAGTCATTGCACCCTGTTACCATTCCAACCATTCAAAGACTTTTCTCCCATTTGTTTTTGTTTCACAGTTTGTATATTTGACATTGTTTCTTTTTGTTTTTTTTTATTCCCTGCTTCTGGCGTTTTCCTTCTCCTCCCCTGCGTTCCTATTTTTTTCTGTTTTGTACCCCCTTCCCTGTTCTTTATTTACATACTCCCTTATGCACCTTCACTCATCCTATTGCTATTCCTGCAACTATAGCCACACAGGCTGGGGACACTGGCTGAGCAGGTAGGGGAGCTTCTCCTTCCCTAAATTATTATTGATGGACAGTCTAGTCCATGAGTTTTTAGAGATAAGACTTTATTAACACCACTTTATTGTCTTAATAGATTCCAAAATGAAATTTTAAAACCCATCCGATCCATGTTTAAGGACCATATTGTCCTGCTGAACATAACATTTCACCATTGCTTATCTATTATCAAATACAAGAGTCCTCTGCACTCAACCCATTATCAATATATTTAAGGGCTTTAGCACACGGGCAGATTCGGGGAGATTTAGTCGCCTGGTGACTTATCGCTTCTTCTGCGGGGCGACAATCTCCCCGAACCGCCTTCCGCCTGCTGTAATGAGAAAACGCCAGCGCCAATGCACTCGCTGCGCCTGAACTTTCCTTGTGAGGCAACTTCGATCAACTTCGGATATCGAAGCACCGCGAGTGCATTGGCACTGCTGTTTTCTCATTATAGCAGGGAGATTGTCGCCCTGCAGAAGAGGTGATTAAATCTCCCCGAATCTGCCTGTGTGCTAGCTCCATAAGACATTGAGGCATTTTGTGCATACAGCTACTAAAAAATGCCTTACCCTTTAAACAAAACAGGGATTGTTTGTCCATTTATTGCAATATATTTAAGCTGGACAACTACGTCACAGTCATCCCATATCTGGCCAGTTCCTATACTCAAATTGCATCAATCCCTGTTTTGTTTAAAGGGTAAGGCATTTTTCAGTAGCAGTATGCACAAAATGTCTCTGTCTTAAATATATTGATAATGGGTTGAGTGCAGAGGACTCTTGTATTTGACTATATGTATTTTGTGGTCACAGCCTCATTGCACCCCCGCCTAATGGTTTTAAAAACTAGTGGTGAGCACAACTTTCCCTTGTTTGTTATCTATTATCAAATCATTCAGTGGTACAAATCCTGTGTAAAGGGAGTATAAAAGGATAAGTCCTACTTATACCCCAAAGACACATTTCGAGATGTTGCTGAGCTCAGAGAATATAGTTAGTGAATCGTCTGACGTTTCTAAGCAGAGCAACATCACAAGAGTTTCCCATGCTCACTAACTTCATTTTCTGCCAACTGTGGCCTGTCGTCAAAACTAAACAGCAGATGCCACTGTTTGAAAAGTTGAAAATGGCTGTTTCTATGGGCTCATTCACCTAATACCAAGGTTTAGCCTTAAAAAGTCCCATGTTTCCCGACTCTTCCCTTGTTCCACCCTCTGCACTCCATAATTTTATTGGCCACCATTACTGTTCCCCATACACCTGTAACCCCACCCACTTTGATGATTGATTGACATTTCATCATGTCTGTTGCCTTCTACCTGCTCAATCTGGAAAACGCATATTACTGGTTGTTTCTTCATGTCACCACCTACGTATGTTTCATGGCTCAGTACACAGACATATAATAGTCGTGGCTAAAACAAGCAGGACCACAGTACGCCACAGTTTAGAAACCTAGTTCTGTGCAACGTAAGACAGCAAAGTGCATAACTGTGTGCATACATCTCACGGGGGGACGTTTTATTTAGCTTTAATGATGGTTCCACTTTCAGTTGCTCATACCATTTGCATTCCCCATGCTCTACAAGCTCTCAGTCCAGCAACAGTAATATGGGAAATTCCTACTGAAATTCAAGATACAGTGCTGAGCTGGCCACGTTCTTCCAGGATACTGTTGTAAAGTGTAGAGCATCCCTATACATGAAAATAATGAATGGGAAGAACTTGTTTAGACCTGGTGGATATCACAACACCTTTATCTATTGCCAACTGGACCCAAATCATATTCATTCCTAATTCATTCCCGTACACAAGATATTCCTTCCATGCTGTATAACCTGCCTTCTGCTAACTCACTTGGGCTGTTGTTTGATGCGTTTCGTACCTGTGAGAATGAAGCATTTAGGGCTTTACAGGACATGTTTCATAATAAATGTAGAATTTTTTTCTGTGGCCTGGTCACTGGATGTTGTGGGGATGTCTACTCGCTCCAGGGACTCGTCCCATAGCCATCTTGGAGTCAGGAAGAAATTTTCCCCATCTGAGGCTTCAAATGTTTTTTTTTTTGCCTTCCTCTGGATCAACTGGCAGTTAGGCAGGTTATATACAGACTTAACAGGTTGAACTTGATGGGTGTATGTCTCTTTCAACCTAACTTACTATGTTACTATGTAAGTGTCCAGAGTTATGCACTCCCTCTGGCTGAAGGTTAAAGGACCAGTAAAATATAAACTCTGGAGAACCTGAATTGGCTGTGGTTCACCAGAGTTTATTTTATGCTGATCTCAAACATCAAAAGAATTAAAAAAAAAATCGTTAGTATACATCGGAAAAAAAACACCAAGACAAATGAAACTTTAAAATCATCAAGTCTTTATTAAGACTTCTTCAGAAAGTGATCGGGCGATCCATCGTGCGGCGCTCGATTTCTCCTCCCTGCCTTCCTTATAGGAGATAGCCAGGGAGGAGAAATCGAGCGCCGCACAATGGATCATCGCTGTATCCCAATAAAGGCTTTGCAATTTCAACGTTTAATTTGTCTTGGTGTTTTTTTTCTTTGTATACTAACGAATTTTTAAAAATAATGTTTTGATGTTACTTGTCCTTTAAGGACTTGGGCACCCAGCTCCATGCTGTTACTGGGGTTATTGGCAAATCATTCATAGCTATACATAGGGTTGCCACCCGGCCGGTATTTTACCGGCCTAGCCGGTAAAACACCTGCCGGGGCCGGTATTGCAAATTTACCGCAATGTAGCTGCCGGGAATTTGTAATACCATTTACAAAAACTTACATTTTCGTTGGCTTTGGCCTGGGGCCCGCCCCTTTTGTGACGCTACTCCCAGTGACCCCGCC
This sequence comes from Xenopus laevis, assembly GCF_017654675.1. Lineage (NCBI taxonomy): Eukaryota > Metazoa > Chordata > Amphibia > Anura > Pipidae > Xenopus > Xenopus laevis. The sequence goes on along the minus strand of NC_054381.1, from coordinate 17,564,647 downwards.
CCTTTTATGGCGCTACTCTCCCTGGCTCCGCCCTCTTTGTGGGGCCCCTCATTGGCTCCACCCCTTTTGTCACGCCCCACCCCTTTCTTTTCCGTCCCCCCACCATGGCCGGTAATTTTTTTTTTTTAAAAGGTGGCAACCCTAACTATACATAGATACCCCAATGTTTACTATGACTATTGAGGTGCTAGGGGTCCCAGTGTAACATTACTGTCTGTGCTTGTGCTTCATGTACAGTATTGGAATGAATATAGGACCCCTTATCCAGAAACCCTTTATCCAGACATTACGGAAAGGCTGTCTCCCATAGACTCTATTTTAATAACATAATTTAAATTTTTAAAAAGTATTTCCTTTATCTCTGTTTTAATAAAACAGTAGCTTGTATTTGATCACAACTAAGATATAATTAATCCTTATTGGAAGCAAAACCAGCCTATTGGGTTTATTTAATGTTTACATGATTTTATAGTAGATTTAAGGTATGGAGATCCAAATTACGGAAAGATCTGTTATTTGGAAAGCCTCAGGTCCCAAGCATTCTGGATAATAGGTCCCATACCTGTACACATATTCAGATAATTAAGGCTCAGGGTCATCTATCTAAGCAGTGTCGGACTGGTGGGCCCAGGGCCCACCGGGTTTACAGCCTCCGAGGCCCCCAACACCATCCTCCGGGCCCACCAGCCTCAAACTTATCTGTGGTGCAAAAGCTCATCTGTGGCAGCTTCACCTCCCCGCCCCCCCCCCCTTGGCGCACGAATGCGCTTACTTATGTTATTCCAGTGCTACCAGTGTCAAAAAAAAGAGATGGAGTGCAGGAGCGGGTCTGGGCCGGCGGGGCCCATCAGGTTTTCTCCCAGTTTCCCACCTAAACCACACTCTAGGAGCCATTAACCTCCCTGCCTGTTTCATTGGGTGCAAGTAATATGGCAGCTGCCACCCACAAACACATAAAAAGCTAAATCCTAAATTGCTTATAAATAGTGTATTTGTATGTTTGTTGTTGTCCAAATGAGGCTTTTTATTTTACTTTAAACTTTAAGGCTGAATGTGTGTATACCTTAAGTCTACTGGAAAATCATGTAAACATTAAATAAACCCAATAGGCTGGTTTTGCTTCCAATAAGGATTAATTATATCTTAGTTGGGATCAAGTACAAGCTACTGTTTTATTGTTATTATTACAGAGAAAAAGGAAATCATTTTTAAAAATTTGGACTATTCGGATAAAATGGAGTCTATGGGAGGCGGCCTTTCTGTAATTCAGAGCTTTCTGGATAATGGATTTCTGGATAACGGATCCCATACCTGTATAATATCCATGTGATATAAAGGGGTGCGAGTGTGGCACAAGGCTGTTGGACCAATATATAGAGGCTTCTGCTTGGTTCCTATCAGCTAATCTATCTGCTTATAAATATGAATGTACACTGTATCATATTCTGCTTCTCGCCACCCTCTCTATTTAATGTCATATTTTCTATATATTATTTTTTTATTTTTTCAGGGAACGTCTGGGCCTGATCCCACGACTGTATATGTAGACATGAGGGCGCTGCGACATGACAGGTGGGTGTCGTGATAATAACACATATATATTGTTTCATTATGCCATTCATGCAGGTTATAACCTCGCCATCGTTTTGGGTTCATATACACAAATGTTTAGTGCTAAATCTGGTTCCATCCACTTAAAATGAACACAAGTGAACGCCGCTAATTTAAGCACTAAGGAAACATTATACAAAGAGCTTTGCCATATGGTTCCTATTGCATCTCTAGTGGACAATTTCAACATTCGCATTAAAACAGCTCACCCGAAAAAGGTGGTGACCCGGGTGTATAAACCCCAGTCCCGCTCCTGGGTTCAATGTTGCCTGAAACAGTATCAAGGGTAAATTGCAAGAAGGAACTCACCAGATCAGACGGGTGCATCGCCCCAAGCCCGTGGCTGTAGGTGAGTCTCAATCAGTAGAAAACTTTGAAGAGCCCTCCATTCACCCGTTGAATTAAAAGAAGCAAATGTTTATTTTCAACAAATTAAAAGCATCGGTTCCCTGACGCGTTTTGTAACCACCGATACGTAGTCATAGGTTTATACCATCTGTGCAGAATGTGGGTTTGGAGTTCACAGCAGCCATCTTTCAGGTCTTCGTGTCTTCTTCCGGCGCTTTGGCAATTTTCGTCCATTTCGATATGAAGGTCTCATTCTCAGATTAGCGAAGACCCGGAAGATGGCTGCCGTGAACTCAAATAATCAAATAATATCTGCCAGAAGCCGGTACAGCAAGACTGATTAATAATCAGAATATAAAGATTGTACTGGGTCCTGTGTTGTCATGTAATCGAATGTGGATTTTATAGTTTTTGTATTGTTTAATACAAACTTTCTCCAACTCTGCAGAACCAGTGGCTGCAGCAAAATAATCCTCCAAAGAGAATCCCAGTTTATCTGTTTAAATCTGGCTCCATGATCTTTGTCCCTGCAGCTGGAGTTGGAAACAGTAAAGGGGATGTAAAGGCAAAAATAAAATCCAATACAAATCTCTACACAGTCACTGACTGCTCTACAGGGAAACAAACAAAGCTGCTTGAGTTCTGCATGGCTGGGAAGTAAGGCGGGGGCTCCCCCTGCTGTTCATAAGTATGATTGTTTCCCTGCAGAGCAGTTAGGGACCGTCTGACAATTCCTATCCACAGCAGTAATTGAAGGGAGAATTTCACTGCATACAGTCAGGTTTCTTATAAAAACGGTAAACAATTTTTAATTAAAGTATATTGGAGATAGGTTTCTTTTCATTAAAGAAAGTAAAAAATGGGATTTTATTTTTTAGTCTTTACATGCCCTTTAAACACCACCATGTGTCATAGGCAGTACTCTAGAGTCCAGTCCTTGTTTTATAAGGGTTCACCCACCCAATCCATAATATAGTGAATAAAGTACCCCCTCTTGTAAAATATAAGGATATTATAAGTTACTGAGGAGTTTTATGACCATATAAAAACACGAGGCCGAAGGCCGAGTGTTTTTATACAGGTCATGGAACTCCGAGGTAACTTCTAATATCCTCATATTTTACAACTGGGGGGTACTTTATTTATTATAATACACAAACTTCAGTGAGTCATGTGACAGAAATGACATCAGAACTCACCGTTTATAACTGATGACATCAGAACTCACCGTTTATAAGGATATAATTTACAGGATATTCATGGCTTTTGTGTATTATATAAAGATATAAGAAGTCAACTTGGTGCTTCATATAAAAGCACTTAGTCACGGAACTCCTAAATATGTTAGCATGATATTGTGGGACCATCTAACAAATTATAAGTATGAAGAGAACACATCATATGATCTGGCCTCTTCGGTTATTAAGGTGGAATAAATATTAAATGAATCCTTTTCAGATACTATGTGTATGTGCTTTTTAATGAAAGCTACAGAATAACGTGCATTCCCCGGGCTCCATCTTTAATGTGCTACAGGTGCACGTCCATATTGCATCCACTCAGAACACGATAAGTAATTTTGTTCTTTTGGGCCAACGGGTGGTTGCTTGAAGAACGTGTATAATAATCTTGTGCTTCTCAAAGAACGCACAGGGCCAAGTTACTCATGCATTATTGAAGGAGATGTTTTATGGGTAAGCTTTAATTATGGAATGCTCAGTGGTGAAGGCGATGCCATTCAGTACAGATCTACACAGCCTGGAACGGCTTTGGGGACCCATTATATGTTGGTTGCCCTGAAAGCTTTGCAGTCTGCCTGCCTCTTGCCTCATTAATTTTGTGTACTGCTTCCCTTCTCGCTGTTCGCTCATCATTACCAGCTTTCCGCAAGGATAACTCCCTTACTAAATTACACTTTCCAGGAACATTTGGGGCCTGGGACCTCTCGTTCTAGTTTGGTCATTTTAAAGTTGAGGCAAGTGTATCATGTAGAGCGTGGCCTCCTCCATTCAAATCCACGGCATGTAGACAGAAGCTATTTGGCAGCTGTTCCTCCCCAAGCAAATTGCTCTTACAGGCCGAGTAGCTGTAATAGTCCTGAGTCAGAGGAGACATCCTTCTAGAATAACTGAGCCGGAGATAACCAAGGTCCTGGTAGGGTTCAGCACAATCATAATGTGGATAGAAAATGGTGGTGACTGGTAATTAATGTGATTAACCATAATGTGTTTTTTTACAAACTCAACATGGCTGCCTGTGTTATTTGGGTTTCATGGATGTACCAGTGCCAGGCTTATGCAGGGAATTCATCACTAGTATGGATGACTGATTTTTTTCTCCGAATTTTGCCATGGAAATGATGCCCATTGACTTCAATGGGAGTAAAAAAATGTCCTGCATCAAAAAAATTCACCATCTGTCAACTGCATTTCGGTGAATTTTTGCGAAGCAAAACTGGTTAAATTCACCCATCCCTAATCACTAGTTCACATTAGGCCACATTAAAATAGCCAGAATGCCACCCCACCAGGTATCAGTAAGTTGGATGGTTGTGGTTCTTTCCATTGGCCCTGGTTAAGGCAAAAGGGGGCATTTGACCATGGCCCACCACCAGGTTTTTTTGAATATGTTATGAAAGAAGCAACACCCAGAGATAATGGACCTCTTATTTCAATTAGAATAGCTCTATAGCATTTCTTTTGTTCCTTTTTTAAATAAAGAGTTGGAATCTTTAATGGAAAAGGTGTTATCGTTTGTCATTATGGTTTATCTTCTCTCGTGGTCCAGGGTGGTACACCTCGGGATCATCATGCTTTTTCTTCATTGCCTACTTTATCATATTGAGGTTCACCTGCTTGAGGATAGTTCTATAACATATTTCTTGGGACAGTGGAGGCCCACCAATGGGCTCATTGCCTTTGGGCCACTGTCCTTGCTTCAAGTTCCAATGTCCTACATAGCACCCCATGAAAACTTCTGGAGCCCTTTTGTTCCTTACCATTACTTGCTAATGATGTAAAGGAAAAGTTGACTTAATATTGAAACCCCCTAGGTTAGAATTAGAACAGCTCTCTGTGCAAGCTAGACTGGGCCGCCCAAGGTCATGTAGAGGGTTATCCACCTCGTCCTTAATATTTGTACAGTTTGACAACACATATGGAAATATGGCCCATGCCCCGCTGGGTTTCCACATTGTACAACTGTAGCTTCCAAATGACGCTTGTATATTGAGTATGAGAATGGGAAAGATATGACTTTAATAATCACAATATCCTAATACATATTCTGTCTTCCAGGGTCCGATTGGTAGAAAGAGGGTCACCACACAGTTTGCCTCTAATGGAATCAGGAAAAGTAAGTATTATGTCTCATATATAAACAACATATTTCAAAGTGCTTTTTTCCCAATGAGTAAGCTGTTGGTGACTTTGTTTTGATTGGGGTAGGTTCTCATCCAATCAGGAACCTGTCAGTAACAGTTTAAGGGTAAATAGTCCCAGATCATGAAGCATTAGGTAGGGGTTAACAGGCATGTTTACTTTAGGGTTAGGGCACACAGGCAGATACGGGGAGATTAGTCGCCCGGCAACAAATCTCCTCTTCTTCAGGGTGACTAATCTCCCAGAACTGCCTCCCCTGCCGGCTAAAATGTAAATCACCAGCAGGAGCGATTTTTTCCGAAGTCGCCCGAAGTTTCCTCATGAGGCAACTTCGGCAAATGAATAGCTCCGAGTGCCATCTTGCCGGTGATTTACTTTTTAGCCTGCGGGAAGGCAGGGGAGACAGTTCGATGATATTAGTCAACCCGAAGAAAAGGAGATTTGCCGCTGGGCGGCTATTCTCCCCGAATCTGCCTGTGTGCCCTGACCCTTACAATTAAGGTTTATGTTGACATTTACAAGTGATTTTGCAGTTGGTTTTCTTTTATATCTATATGTGATTCTCATTGAGTCTTGCAGCCAGGCTGTGATTGGAATGCCAGAATAAGAGACGAAAAACATGGTGGCCTCAGTCGTAAGGGATCATAGATACTAAGAGCTAATCTCAAGATAAATCTGTTTTCTACTTGCCAAGGTCACTGACCCTAGGAACTAGAGCGCATTCTGAGTTTCTTTCTGGTGAAAGGCAAATCATTGGACAATCATAAAAGTATAAAATGAAGACCTGTTGCAATGTTGCTTCTGTAATGATCTTTTGTGATGATATAATAGAGTAAGACAATTCCTGGTGCCTCAAATCCTCCTTGGAATTCACTGGATGACAGGCAACAGGGTAGGGCTGATGAGAGGGGCATATGTAGGGGAGGCCCATGTTTACTCAACTGTTTTAAATCAGCACTATGTACTCCAGCACCAGTAGACCCCAGAGCACTAGGCACACCCGTGTCTCAGGTTAGACCTTTATAGGAGATTGCTTTAAAGACCAAACTCTTTAACCAAAATACAAATTAGAATATAAAACATGAAGTTGTGAAATGATATAATGTTATTGATCTGAACCTTTATTGTTCTGTATCTAATAAACTAAACCAGTGATACCATCCTGGGATGTGTAACCATTGTCCTTGTTTGTCTCGTAACAGATCCTCCCAGGCGTTCGCATAATTATTGCAAATCCAGAAACCAAGGGGCCACTTGGAGACTCTCATCTCGGAGAGGTGAGTCAATTTGGTTGGGCCCCACTGGTTCTATTCTTTCTCAGGCTTTTAAATGGTTTGGGCAGATAACATAAAGGAAGATGGCATTAAGAATTCTTGCCTTATCCACATAAAAATATTTTATATATATAGCTACACAATACAGGTATGGGATCTATTATTCAGGATGCTTGGGACCGCATAATTTGAATTTTCCTACCTTAATGGAGAAACAAACCCCTTATTAAAAAAAAACCCTTCCCCCCCACCCCACATAGAACCCTCTCCCTCCTCCCCCCCAGCCTAGCTGCTACACCTGGCAAATTCCCCTAAATTTTTACTTACCCCTTGGTGCATATTCAGGGATCGGAGTTCACGGCAGCCATCATCCGGGTCTTCAGTAATCTGAGAATGAGACCAGTGGATCGGCGCATGTGCAGTTGGAGCAATTTCCCGGTTCGCAACAACTGCGCATGCGCCAAAATCAACTGAAGTTGCAGAAGCGCCGGAAGATTGCTGCCGTGAACTTCGATCCCTGAATCTGCACCGAGGGGTAAGTAAAAAGTTAGGGGCATTTGCCCGGGGTAGCAGCTAGGCTGGGGGGAAGGATGGAGGGGGGGTCTATGTGGGGTAGGGTTTTTTAGTAAGGGTTTTTTTTCTCCTTTAAGTCTATCATGTAAACATTAAATAAACCCAATAGGCTGGTTTTGCTTCCAATAAGGATTAATTATATCTTAGTTGGGATCAAGTACAAGCTCCTGTTTTATTATTACAGAGAAAAATGGAATCATTTTAAAAAAGTTGGATTATTTGGATAAAATGGAGTTTTTTGGATTACAGATCTCATACCTGTAGTACATCCAGGCGCCCTACAACCTCTCCTGGTGCTGTATCCTTCCATGGCCTTCTGCCTGTTCTGGTTGAATGGGGGGGGGCATCACCAAGGCAACCGGTGACTGGAGCCACTTTGTCTTTCAATTTTGGGTCATACCCCAGGATCCAAATACAGCCCTATATCCACTGGTTTTATAAAGAAGCAGAGTAGAGTAGCCCCTGGTTAATGCTCCTCTGGGACAACAGTATCCCTTTAATGGTTAAAGCTGAGAATTTCTCATTTGAAATGCACATTGTCAACCCAGAGTACAAAAACAGAGCACCAGTCAGGCATAACTAAACAGAGCCGTATCTGTTTATACTGGTGCCGCTTGTTCATTCTCTGCTCGTTTATAAGATTACCCACTAGGCACTCGCTCCCGCCTAATGTGCCGCATTGGCTTTCTAATGCAATCGAAAGTAATTAACAGCGAGCAAATGTGTCTGTGTACACGGAACCCATTAAGTCTCTAATTTGTTATCGCCTGTGACAAATTCCTGTAGCCTTTCTGCTTCACTAGGGAGGGAGCGTCCAACTCTATTACTCACTGCATTAACAGGAGAGAAGAGCCGACATCAACAGTAGGTTTTTTGGGGAGAGTTCAGTAATTATCCATTTGTTTGGTACCTTTGTTATTCTTTAGTCCTATAAATGAATCTTTGATATAATTAATTAGTACAGTAACGTGCCTTAATCAGAAATTATTTGTGTGTATATCAACTGTGGCCTATCCCAAAACTAGTTTTGGATAAGTATGAAGTAAATTGGACTCTCGCAGCCTAGTTGGCCCTTGTAGAGTGGCTTGAGTAATTGTAGATTAAGGTCAATGCAGGTTAAAGAATTCCTGACCTGAACATTGCTCCATAGCCGGCAGACCAATGCCAGTCAGTACATGGCCTGTTAAGTTGGCCATAGATATGGATATATGCATGGGTACAGTTGGGCAGACCCGCTGGCCCAATATCAAGGGCCCTTCCCCTGCTGCCTGAACAAACCCAAACCTGGCCAGTATTTTAACCCAACCTGGGACCTGCGTAAACCAGAAGTGATGTCATCAGTGGGAAGAAGTGACATCACTCCTAGGTCAGAGGGAAAAATGTACTTTCAACATCGGGAGGTGGGGGTAATGCAAGCCTGCAATTGGCCCGGTACTCTGGCAAGGTACTTAAGGACCACCAGCATTTTTAGGGAATAGTGGTTTTCCCACCCAATATCCAACCACTTTGCAGGTATTCTGCATGTACCTCACTCAATGCAGGAATTTTGATATTCATCTACTTAGGCTTGGTCACCAAATATGTGGATCTCTGGTCACCAAATCGTCAAGATCTCATCACTGGCCAATGGACTTTTACACTTGCGAGATAAATATCTGGATGTTTAATGGGCAGATATAAGTGAGCTAGTCCCAAGTACCCTATACACAGGCAATTACGTTGCTCACTTGTGCTGGAGGGTCCAACTTGGGAATTTCTTATGTCCCTGTGTATGGCCAGCTTTACTGTTCTGGATGACGTGCGTGATGATGCCCATACTACTTGTTTTAGTTGTCATCTGAAATGCAGTCTTTTGATAGACCATTTTTTCTTTGACTCATGTTTGAAGGAGAAATAAATCGCATTTTATATATGGAACATACTGTATCAGCCCAGAAGTTTGGCTAAAACAGTAATGACCCAGGCCTTCAGGTTTCTCCAAAGGATCTCGGCCATCTTGGAGGGCCATCTTTTTGAGTGATCTGTGCAGCTGTTGAGAAACTAAGCTTAGGAGCTTTATCACCCGATTTTACCGAACCTTGCCCTTCTACCTCGTGGAATCTTTTACTTGCCCGTTAGCAGGGCTGGAAGTATGTGGATACCCAGCATTCCCTGAGCGCATTGAGGTGCCCAGTGCACAAGGTGTCAGTGAGTTGACGAGTTTTGCGTGGAATTTTTTCATGGGGCTGTTGCACTTACTGCAGCATTATTAGGAGCAGTGAGGGTCAAAATACTTCTGTGCTGTAGTTCTTGTTTTTTTAAAACTTGGAAGAAACCATTTTTGGTGTCTGTGCTCATGTTCTGAATCAAATAAAAGAAAACACCCCGAGGAATGATTGAGCCTCTGAAAACCAGCTCATGCAAGTCCAGGAATGTTTATCTTTTGTGGCCCGGTGGAAAATGTTTATTTTAGTTAGTTTCCCTTTAATGTGGTTCATTAAGTGGATTATGCTTTGGAAAACGCTATTCATTATTTAACAATTAGTACGACGTGTGTCTGCCGTTCAGCAATCAGAGTCATTTTGGCCCCTCAGCAGTGGTTACGAAAGAGATTTCACTTCTCCTTTGATTCCTGACAGAGCATTAATCAGCGAGATTGGGTTGATGAATTCTATTCCCTGCACACTCTATTACCATGGCACCATGCTCCTGAGTATTTACATCCAAAATCACTTGTGATGATCCCGTATCTGCAGTTTTATACAGAAGAAAAAAGCAGTAGCATCATGAGAATGGTCCACACCTACCGCTAATGTCGTGTCATTAATTTTTTTTAAACGTGTATATATATATATATATTGAATTTTTAAAAGCTCTTCTGGTCTCTTGCAGATTTGGGTTCATAGTGTACACAACGCCAGTGGGTATTTCACAATTTACGGAGATGAGTCTCTGCAGTCTGACCATTTCAGCTCTCGGCTCAGTTTTGGAGACACGCAGACGGTCTGGGCACGAACGGGCTACCTGGGGTTCTTAAGGAGGACAGAGCTCACAGATGCAAATGGAGGTATCGTATAAAGGCTTATAATAGGTCACTTCCCAGAGACTATTGGTCCAGTGTTACTATAGGCACCATCTCTCCCTACTATACCTGCTATCCCACAGTCACACTCCCTTCCCAGAGACTATTATCCACTGTTACTATAGACACCATCTGTCCCTACTATACCTGCTATCTCACAGTCACACTCCCTTCCCAGAGACTATTATCCACTGTTACTATAGACACATCTCTCCCTACTATACCTGCTATCCCACAGTCACACTCCCTTCCCAGAGACTATTATCCACTGTTACTATAGGCACCATCTCTCCCTACTATACCTGCTATCCCACAGTCACACTCCCTTCCCAGAGACTATTATCCCACTGTTACTATAGGCACCATCTCTCCCTACTATACCTGCTATCCCACAGTCACACTCCCTTCCCAGAGACTATTATCCACTGTTACTATAGACACCATCTGTCCCTACTATACCTGCTATCCCACAGTCACACTCCCATCCCAGAGACTATTATCCACTGTTACTATAGACACCATCTCTCCCTACTATACCTGCTATCCCACAGTCACACTCCCTTCCCAGAGACTATTATCCACTGTTACTATAGGCACCATCTCTCCCTACTATACCTGCTATCCCACAGTCACACTCCCTTCCCTGAGACTATTATCCACTGTTACTATAGGCACCATCTCTCCCTACTATACCTGCTATCCCACAGTCACACTCCCTTCCCAGAGACTATTATCCACTGTTACTATAGACACCATCTCTCCCTACTATACCTGCTATCCCACAGTCACACTCCCTTCCCAGAGACTATTATCCACTGTTACTATAGACACCATCTCTCCCTACTATACCTGCTATCCCACAGTCACACTCCCTTCCCAGAGACTATTATCCACTGTTACTATAGGCACCATCTCTCCCTACTATACCTGCTATCCCACAGTCACACTCCCTTCCCAGAGACTATTATCCACTGTTACTATAGACACCATCTCTCCCTACTATACCTGCTATCCCACAGTCACACATTTAACAGAGTCCGAATAAGTGTAATAGTTTATTATTACTATTAGAAACCAGTGCTATAAGGCTTCCCCCTTTATGATCCTGTAGTAGCGTTACTAAGAGTCCCGTCGTCTGTCTCAGAGCTGCACTGCCTGGATGCCAGACAAGCTATATGACTTAATACATAAAATCCTCTGCTGGGCTGCAAATATGTTTTTATTTTAATTTAGTCTAAACAAATTTAGACTTCTGTAATCTGAACACGTTCAACTGGCCCAAGCTTAGACAAATGAATATTTAAACAGCAAAACTGCCAAACCATAGTAAGGCGCTGGGCAGCAATAATTTATTATTACTATTTGTTATTGTTGATCCTGAGGGCTTACAATAAAGTGTCTGAAATGCACAAAGTATCAATAAGCTGCTTCTGATAAGAACAATAGTGATAATTATAGTAATAACACATATTATTAGTATTGCTGTTATAATTGTTATTACCAATAGCAGTAATTATAATAATAATTAGTAGTGGTTGTAGTATTTAATTACATTAAATACATAATTACTATAATTTATAAAAATGAATAATAGTCTTTACTGTAAGTGCTTTTTTATAGCTTGCTAAAAAGTATAAAGAGATCTGGGCTCATTCACTTACCCTGACGCAATAAGAAAAGTGCAGTTTTGGACACAGTCACCATGTTTTTTTTCACACAATGCACTGGTTTTTCCCCAGAATTCATGCGTCCTTGCCCAGGCAATTGCATGTACGTGTAAATCAGCCAAAGTAGAGTAGCGCAGAATGTTTCTGCCTGGAGTCACTTCCAATGTTTGGAGTGCCGCCTGCACCCGATTTTTTAAGCACAACTATGCTGTGGCGTTTAACACAGGATGCTGAGGTCAGGAGGTGGCGGTAGCATCAGGGTTCTCGCACTGACGTCCCCGGCAGCCATGCTTGTGAGAAGGAGCGAGGAAGGGGGCGCAAGTGGCCACCTAGCTTGGCCCAGCTCGGACAAGTACCTTTAATGAAAGTGGTTTTAGATGCAACTAACTGCAGCAAAGGTGCAAGATGTCCACTGGATCTGAACTGGTCTTTAATTTTATAAAATGATCTCATATTAAAGAAAATAATCACAAAAACAGTTGTTAGTTTATGATGATCAGGCTTCCCTGAGGCAACCACTGTATTGTACAAAAAGTGGAAACCTAAGGCGAGATCTGGGTGACTGAGTAGTCTGACCTTTTAGTAACAAGCGTAGGGTGATCTGGTGAGGCACAAGTTAGGTGGCCATAGACGTTAACAATTATCATCTTTCTTGGAAAAGATCTTTGTGTTCGTTTCAGTACACACGTGTAGAGGCGAATGGTCAGATATACAGATAGAAACAATAGAATTCTACCTGTATCTGACTATTCAGCACTAACAATGGCCGATGTTTGATCAAAATTTACCGCCCAGCTGATCGACGAGCCGACTGATATCCAAGACTTCTGCCGATATCGGTCGGCTCTTTTTCCACCACACGCACCGAATATCGTATGTAAATTTGTTTCGTACAATATTATCTGTGCGTCTGTGGCCACCTTTACACATTTAGGCAGCAATGTGATAGGGCTTCATCAAGATTTTTGATCTTTTTCCTAAACAAAGTCCCCAATTGGTCGTGATTATGTTATGGCCTCTCCCTGACTGTTCCAAGTCATTCCATGGGCTCCAAAAGTGTTATTGTATGCATCAATGAGAATGGGAAATCCTTAACTAAAGTCTTTTATTTCTCCTGATATTTTGTTTTCTCCCATTGGCATCTAAAAGCCTTTTTGTTCTTTCATCCAGAACGGCACGATGCGCTTTATGTTGTCGGGGCACTAGACGAAGCAATGGAATTACGGGGAATGAGATATCATCCAATTGATATTGAAACATCAGTGATTCGAGCCCACAAGTGTGTGACAGAATGGTAAGTGTTAGTTCTGTAGCTAAATGTTCTTTTCAGATAGGTCTTAGCTGAAACTCCTTCTACAACTTGTTGTAGACACATAGTATAAGTAATTCTAAAACAACTGGACTTGCCGAGTAATCGAATTGAAGATGTTTCACTACTCATCCGAGCAGCTTCTTCAGTTCAACTGACTTTTATGGGAAGTCCTCATCATATAAACTCTTCCACTTATTCAATCACAATGGCAATTGTAACCCTTCAGAGAGGTGACATCTGAAACTCACAGAGGTGTAATTCTGTGGGGTTACTGTGATAGGATTACCAAAGTATTATGCAACTCCTAGAAACAAAGGGATTATAAGAATAATGTGGAATAATTGTATTAGTGGAAGATTTTATATACCAAGGACTTCCCACACACCAGTGATACTGAAGAAGCTGCTCAGATGAGTAGTGAAACGTCTTCAATGATTACTCAGCAAGTCCAGTTGTTTTAGAATTACTTCTACTAGATATACCATGACCTGGATGAATGAAAATCTTCATAGTCACATATCTGAATAGTTCAATTGAACCATTGTGATTGGATGTCTGTGTCTGGACTGCCTTGAAAGGTTTAAATTCCAGGAATTCCCTACCAAAGTTGAACTGAAGAAGCCATTTGGATGAGTGGTGAAACGTTTCCAAGAAAAAAACTAAGAAACTCCAGTTGCTGTAGATCTATTTCCACTAGATACTTCTGTCTCGTTCCTTAGATAATAGCATGCGTTCCTCTAAGCAGAGCCAAATACAGATTATACTATTGTAGTTATCCTTATACTACAGTACAGTAGATTTTTATTACATATGGTGTAGCCTCTTGATCCCCTTCAGTTCACCTGTGTCCCTACAGCTCTACTTTCCATCCTATGGTAAGTGTGACTTGGTAGTGCTGGTGCCTAGTCCACACACTTAAAAAAGAAACATGCCGTAAGGAAAGTAAACCAAAGAAGGCTTAAAAAGATGGTGTGATGTACCAAGTGAATAGAAATATCAGGCAGAATAATCAGTCAATCATTTTTTTCTGTAACCATCAAAGTGCAGTGAGTAACCATTTGCTTCTTCTTATACATTCTCACCAGTGCTGTTTTCACCTGGACGAATTTGTTGGTGGTGGTAGTCGAACTAGACGGGTCGGAGCAGGAGGCCTTGGACCTGGTACCGCTGGTTACTAATGTGATCCTGGAGGAACATTATTTGATCGTAGGCGTAGTCGTAGTGGTGGACATTGGTGTCATTCCTATCAACTCCCGTGGAGAGAAACAGCGTATGCACCTACGAGATGGGTTTTTAGCAGATCAGCTAGATCCTATATATGTGGCCTACAACATGTAGTCTTGTACTATAAAGCTTCCATGGACTTTACACTAGATGTATAAATTTTTTTGTTTTGTTTTATCAGTGTCCACTAGATAACGGAGGTGCAAATATGGAGACGGCCTTGCTCAGAATGGAACTTCTTTATTATTTTAATCTACCAATTTCTCATAATTGGCCAGAGAAAACAAAAAATGTGAAATTTCTTTTTCTTGTTTGTACCACTACATTTTAGCACCGAGAGACTTTATTGGTACTGTCTCGTATTGTATTGCCTCAGTTAAACCTCCTAAGTGCCGCAGAGATCTGCAGAATTTTTGCGTTTCTTTGCGCCACTCAACTGGTTTAAATATGCCAATCGCAAATCGCAGAACCTTGTTTTTTTTTTTCCTCGTTGTTTGTTTTTATGTTGCTGTTTTTTCAGTAGCAATGGATTTTATGAAGGTTTTTTTATTATTAATGTAAAAACTTCAGACAGGTTAATTTTTAACAAAACAACCTTTTACAGTGGCAGAGTTTTTTCTGTGGTTTAAGGTTTGTGGTTTGTTGGAAAACATCTTCTAGATCATTTTTATTAAGCCATTTCTGATGTCGGGTTATTTTGAACAAAAGGTACGAACAGGAAATATAAAAAAAATATCTCTACAAAAAAGCCACGTTAGAAAGCAGTGATCAGTTATATACATGTGTACAGATGGAGCTGGGGAAACTTATCAGCTGTTTGCTCCATCTATTGATAGTTGCTTTGATATCAGTAGAAAGGAACTTTACCATGTGAATGGTACTTGACTGTAAATTGAGCTCCATCTCTGTTGCTAGGAATTGCCCACTTTACAGCCAATTATTATATCTGTGCTCCGTTTAAAGGAAATGTAATCCTGCATGAAGAATTGATGTAAAATTGTTTAGAATTCTCTTCTATGCACTTTGTGCAATCCACATTTGTTTTTTATGGCAGATTACAAGATAATAGGAAAAATTTATACTGCTTATATAACAAAATTGAAACAACAGCACCTCCTTCGGATCAGTTCTTCCAACCGTGATATAGTTAGGAGAAAATATCAGGAAACTGGTCTGATTTTGCTCTTAGAAAGACATAAAAAAGTCATCTAGGCAGAGCAATATCGGATGAGTTCCCTGTTCTTATAATATTTTCTCCCAACTGTATCATGAAGAACATGGAACTCTTCTGACATTGCTCTGCTCTGCTTAGATGACTTTTCTCTTGTCTTTCAAAGAGCAATATCAGAAGAGTTCCCTTTTCTTTGTGATATAGTCGGTAGAAAACGTCAGAAGAAGAACAGGGAACTCTTTTGATGTTGCTCTTTGAAAGACATGAAAAAAAGTCATCTAAATAGAACAGCATTAGAAGAGTTGTCTGGTCTTCTTCTGGCATTTCTTACCGACTGTATCACAAAGATGACTTTTCTTATGTCTTTCAATGAACAACAGCAAAACAATTCCCTGTTCTTTGTGATGTGGTGAATGCAGCCAGGGAAAAATGTCAGAAGAAAAACAGAACTGTTCTGATGTTGCTCTTTGAAAGAACTAAACCAAGTCATCTAAGCAGAGCAATATCAGAAGAGTTCTCTGCTCTTCTTCTGATGTTTACTACCGTCTATATCACAAAGATGACTTTTCTCCTGTCTTTCAAAGATCAGCATCAAAAGAGTTCCCTGTTCTTTGTGATATGGTGAATGAAGTCAAGGGAAAATGTCAGAAGAAAAACAGAGAACTGTTCTGATGTTGCTCTTTGAAAGAAATAAGTAATCTAAGCAGAGCAATATCGGAAGAGTTCTCTGTTCTTCTTCTGATATTTCCTACCGACTGCATCACGAAGATGACTTTTGCAAAAGAGTTCCCTGTTCTTTGTGATATGGTGAATGCAGTCAGGGGAAAATGTCAGAGGAAAAACAGAGAACTGTTCTGATGTTGCTCTTTGAAAGACATAAACAAGTTATCTAAGTAGAGCAATATCGGAAGAGTTCTCTGTTCTTCTGATGTTGCCTACCGACTATATGACGAAGATGACTTTTCTCATGTCTTTCAAAGAGCAACACCAAAAGAGTTCCCTGTTCTTTGTGATATGGTGAATGCAGTCAAGAGAAAATGATAGAAGAAAAACAGAGAACTGTTCTGATGTTGCTCTTTTGAGAAACATAAACAAGTCATCTAAGCAGAGCAATATCGGAAGAGTACTCTGTTCTTCTTCTGATGTTTCCTACCGACTATATCACGAAGATGACTTTTTTCACGTTTTCCAAAGAGCAACATCAAAAGATTTCCTTGTTCTTTGTGATGTGGGGAATAGAAAAC
Organism: Xenopus laevis; assembly: GCF_017654675.1. NCBI lineage: Eukaryota > Metazoa > Chordata > Amphibia > Anura > Pipidae > Xenopus > Xenopus laevis. The sequence continues at coordinate 17,547,782 of NC_054381.1, read as the reverse complement.
ATCAGATGAAGAACAGGGAAATCTTCTCATGTTGCTCTTTGAAAGACATGAGAAACCCAAGAGGAGCAGCATCAGGGGAGTTCTCTGTTCTTCTGGCCTATTCTCCCAACCATATCACAGTCTAAAGAACTGACCAGCAGGTGACAAAGTTGTTTCCATTTCCTTATCATAGTATGCATTTTTTCTAAAATTGTGGATTCTGCAAAAATAAAAATATTCATGCAAATTGCAAAAGTGCTCAGAAGAGCATTTTGAGCAGTTTTACATTGTTTAAAAACGTATCATTTTCTTTAACGGACTTCAATTAAAGTTGGTACATCCTATAACCACTTACAATTCCAAAACTGCCAATGTTTATTCAAGAATATAACAGCTCCGTTGTACAATCCCAAGCTGCTCTGCAGAACAATCTACAAATAAGCACACTAGAATTTGCCTTTCATCTCAGAGAGAGAGAGTAATATAAACAAAAAATAAAGAGGTTATTGAACCAAAATTTAAGGAAAAATAGTATAAATATGACGGACTGTGGCAAATATCTTTGTACTAAACTTTAAAAAAAAAAGAAAAAGCTAAAGTAAGTTAACTTCTCTTCATATGTAATTATGTATAAAATGTTTAATTTATTTTGATCTCTTTAGAAGTATAAAACAAAATGCAGCATTCAAGAAGATAACTCTTGTAATGTTTGTTAATATAAAAAAAGCAAAGTGTTGTATTATCTTGAGTGGATAGTATCACATCAAATATATATTAAAATATATATATATATATATATAAATTCACAAAGGGTTATAGGGACGGGAACATTTTTTTTTTTATTGTTTAAAAGATGCAGTACTGGTCACTTGCATGGTGTCTCCCAGTGTATATAACTGAGTGTGAATTCACAAGTGTTTGGTTGAGAAGTGCAATCGCGGATTGCAGATTTTCCCTTATAAAAAGATTATTCTAGATACCAGCAAGTGGATGTATTACCATGGTTGTGATGGTGGACAAACATATGGCTGAATGCACTATTGTTTTTTTTTTTAATGTCTCCTAGAGAAAAATAATGACAAATTTTATAATGTGTGTGTCGTCCAGGCATACATGGCTATAGAGAATACGATCAGATTACCGTTTGGCAGATTTAAACAGGGGCCCCCATATTAATAGACTTTCCGAAAAATATAGACAGCAGAGTATTTTGTTCAGATTTTCCTGAATATGCAGATTGAAGTGCACAATTAAGAGACTGAGCCTTTTCATTTATAAAGGGAAATGTAAACCCTCAGAAGAAATGCATATACAATTGCTCAGAGCACTTTTGCAAGTTATGTTATTTTTTTCTAGTTTTTAAGATAATGGCATTTTTTACATTGCTATAATAGTGAATTTGAAAGAAGAGCATCACCTTCTATTAATCCCACCCGACTGTATAGTCAGCAGAAAATTACGATGGTGAGAAAAGAATGCTTAGAAAATAAAGCTGTTGAGCAAGGGAAGAGTCATCTGATGTTTTCCTGGACAGTCGTAAGCAGAGCAACATCACAAGACTTTCTTCTACTCACTAACCTAACTGTCTGCCGACTGTATACAGTCGGCTGGAAATTAAATTTAGTCAGAAAAGTAACGTGACATTTCACTGGTCAGTTTTAAGGAGAGCAACATCACAAGACGCTGCATTTCTCACAAAATCTATTTTAAGCCGAATGTAGTCAATCAGCCAAAATGCACAGCAGGTCTAAAGACTTGCAAGTATCTTGAAACCAAGAAAAGAAATAATGAATGTAAATGGCAAAAGTGCTTAGAAGAGTATTCGTATTCTGAGCAATTGTACATTCATTTAGAACTACAGGGTTTTCTTTTAAAAGTTGGGGATGGTTTACTAATAAAGCTTGTATTGGAAACTCAGATTGCATTTTTGGGTGTCATATGGAGGACATCACATTGCACAGCAGGGCAATGCATTTTGGATGAATGCATGAAAAGCAAAGTGTAGGTGGCAAACCTTAGTAAATAGGATTAGTCTACATGAGTGATTTGACATCAACCTCCAGTACTTTGCACCACATCTTAGTGTTTGGTGAGAAGTTGCGGGGGGAGGGGTTAAAGTCATTGCAGTGGAAGAAATAAATGGAGATGGTCTGCAAAGTGATGAACCTCTTTCTCCATCTGGTGAAGGAAATACATTTTGATTCACCTACCTCCAAGTTTTGGTGCTCATTAATTCTATAATTCAGTGTTTGTTACGTTCAAGCACCTCTTGAAGGTCCAATTTTTGTTCAGGTCCAGCTTAAACATTCCTGTATGAGTCAGTTCAGCCACGGTTCCAAAAATATAACAGAATATGTTCTCACCCCAAATCTCATCTCAGGGGTTGTGTTTTCCCCATTTTTGATGCTTCTGGCCAGGATATGTTGAGACCATCTAAAAAAGAGAGAGCAACAGAGATCACATGCAATAGTTGTTGGACTTTTTCTTATCGAGCAAGCTGCCAGAGAACCAGAGGATGTCCCAGTGGGACCAGGCCCTAGTGGACCCCAGTCTGGGAAAATTCTCATTGACCTATTTAACGTATATACCAGTAGGCATCCAATTGCTGTTAGAACTAAATATATGATGACTACTATGATGCCTTTGTAATAGGTTTATGAGGAATGCATCATATGAGGCAAGCAACAGAGCAGTTCACATCATCTCTTCTGTTCATATTTTTATACCTAGCTGCTTAGATTTCAGAAACCTGTCCCTGTAACTCAACAACCATGCTTGATATCCACACAGCAGATGGATGGTACTGACAGAATTACCTGGAAAAAAATTAATTATAAACCTGGCCTCAAGGATCAAGCACACCTAATTAACTGTCATGCTGCTTGAAAGCAGATATCTGATTGGTTGCTAGCCCCAAAACCAGTTTTATGCATATTATAGCAGCTCTTTTATAACCATATTAATTTTTTGTGGTGGTAGATAGTGTTGGGGTATTTCTATCCATCTTTGTGCTAATGGCAAATAGTTGGTTGGCCCCATATCATCTTATTCCTTTGAGCTGGTTTTGGAATAGAAAAATGGCATGGAGGATCTCTTAGGGCTCTCAAGCCTAAAACTATTCAGTTAAGAAGCATGGGTATAAAATATTACCAGTTTTCCAAAAGGACAGCTATGATGTGCAGCAATCTAATTCTGGGCTGTGGCCCTCCAGAGATCCACTGAGCTCTTTGGACAACATCATTTTATCATAATCTGGCTCTTGAATGTGTAGTATAGGGAAGAACTGAACGGAAAAAGAACGGTATGGAAACAGCTGGACAGCACTGACCTACAAAGTAATATGGAGTAGTCACACAATTGGAGTAGTCACACAATTGCCTAATTGAAGACTGAAGAGAGACTAAAGCTGCTCATAGACGTGCGATCTCCCGACCTACCACTAACCATTCAGATGAAATAAAGTAGTAAAAATAAATCAGATTATGTTCTGGCCATGAATTCAAAGACCGCAATTGTATGTATTGTTATGTCTAACAAATAGTAGTGACAGTCTCCCATTGATAGGCAATGCATGCAGAGATCTTATCGTTAGCCGAAATCTTCGAATCTGTCCGATAAACTAAATGACCGATCGTCATGGCACAAAAAATGGGATGGTCCACACACGGTCCAAAAATCATATGGACGGGTCAATTAATAATAATAGTTTCTTCTCATCATGCATTGCAATGGTGATGCCATGTTTCTTCTTGTGACATTCATGAAATTATCTTATAACGTAGCTGAACAAGAGGTGATAAGCCTGAGGCTGTTTGTCTAGTGGAAGGTGGGAAAAGAGGGAAGCCTATAAAACCAGCCGTGCCACCTGCTCAGTCATTTTATACCGGGGACGACCCAATATGCCAGCATCTGACCTCAGGTATAAGTCTGGGACAGTCATGTCTAGTTGTAGCAGAGACATATTTATGATAGCAAAGACAGAATTATGTACCAATTTAGTCTATGTCAACAACAAAACAAAAGGGTATAGATGCCATGGTGGTTTTCAAAACGTTCTTGTATTGTGTCCATCACTCATTTCCGCCCTCATCGGTGCTGGCAAGGTTAAGAAACAGCAATAAAGGACGGTTGCTTAGATAACGTACTGTAGATAAACCATTCATGGGATCTCGTAACATATTTGTCTTGTGACCTTGTGCTTTTTTGAAGTCAGATGAAACCCATAAGATGAGATGGATGCACAGAGTCCATACAAAGCATTCACCCACACACCAACGAAACTCAACAGATTCATCATGGTGCTTGTTTTACCCTAGATTTCATTCTGCTTGACACTTTACCCAAGGGAACATGGTCCCTCTCTTATCAGTTGAATGTTAGCAGCGTTATTTCATAGAGTGTGTTGACTGGTTTGAGAACTTCATTTCCTCAGCCAACCACAGCTGAAAACAGAGAAAAAAAAAGAGAAATTTTTATGTGCGAAAGACAGCAACCTTCTTGTATGTTAAACCACCAGTATGCTTTGTACATCTGTGATAACGCCTGTTTTATATTCAAATGAACAAATAAAAGCTTTTATTTTTGTTGCTCTGAAAAATGATACGCGGTGTTTGTCTCATTTCCAGCTCTGTCCTGCGTCTGAAGGCTGGGCAGTATGATAATCCATAACAAGATTGTCCTCATTAACTTCAATTTCTGCCATCTGTGTCCAGTCAACTGAAATGACCAGCAGGTGGTACCGTTGTTTCAAATTCATTATATTAGCAGTATGAAAACTAATACTATCTACTGATAAAGTGGCCATGTGTCTACCTATAAAATCATGGGAATCGATCCGCACTAGGGTTCCCACCTGGCCAGCATTTAACCTGCCTAGACAGCAAATCACCAGCCAGGGCTGAGGCCGGAATTAAAAATTTACCATCAATGAAACTGTGGGTATATTTGTAAAACCTTATAAATCCCTCCCACCTGACCATTTCCACAGTCAATCACCCCTTATAAAGAAGAGACCCACCCACATACCATATCCATTTTCTAGCCCTATCCACCCAATTCTCCATCCTGTGACATCATCACCCTCCCCGTCCAACCCGGAAGGCTGGTATTACTGGTGAGAAAAGGTGGCAACCCTAATCCCCCACTGAAGCATGGACATTGGTTGGTTTGTCAGGTCAGGTTGGGTTGTCTAAAAGGAGCAGTAATTTTATGCAATCACTTTAATCTGATTAGCTAAAATAATTGGCTAAAACACACAAACCATCTGACTACCACCCAAAAAAAATGGAGGGGACCAAAGGTGATGAGTCCAGTTTTGAGATGAAGATACAGAGCAGCTCAATAGAGAATCCTGGCCAAAGACCAACTCTAAGCTTGTACTCCAGTTTAACCTATCCAACGTATTTGCCCAAAACCTTCTGACACCCAAAACCCCCTTCATCCCATCTGCATTAGATAGAGCTGTTGACTAGGTCTTATGTTTTTATTGACCAGGACAAACTTTACCCATTTTTACAATGTGCTTTTAAAAGAGGATAGCTGAGGGTATGGCAATATATATACCTAGAATAGTCCTTGGTGTACATCATTATATTACTGACCGTCAAACCTTCAAACTATGTTTATTACTGGAAATATTTCCACTGATATTATACTTTCCCACAATATGCACCAATTCAAACCAAAATGCTTCTGTAAAATCTTTAATATCTTGCCCCCTGCTGGAAATCTATCAGTAGTGCAATGCAGGATTCAGCCAGGGCAAAGCATTGCATCTGCTCAATTCAGAAACTGTCTGAATCCTTAGTATTCAAAATACAAGCCTCCTTACTGTCAATGAACTTAAAATCACCGGACTGATGATAGAAATTATGAAGTTCTGTCTCATGGGAGCTGCTGTGAGGAAAGATGAACTGAAATCGACTAATAAAAATGTTAATTGCCATGTTTATTAACCCCCATTTCAGTATGTCTCCCCTTGATTTCAGGGGAATTCAAGGTCACAGGAGGAAGATACACCTGACGCAATTGGATGGCGAGATATCTATATCTATATATATATATACATACATACTCACCACGCAAATGGAACACTGAGTAAGAGTTGGTTTCAGAATTGCCAGAGCAGAACTAAATGAATCAGTTCCAGTTCCTATGGCCAGAGCCTGGGCAATGAGCATGGTGAGCAGATGCGACCTATATAAATGCAAACACAATGCTGTTATACAAGGTTTATTTCTAATAATACAATCTCTGTAGAGACTGCATATGCACAGTGGGAGTATCTTGCAGCTTGACAACAAGGAACTGGATATTTCTAAGGTGCAGAACCGCATTCTGTGCCTAAAAGGAATTATTATCTTCCTCGCAAGAAAAATAAACATAAGACCCAATAAGAGGTAACAAAAAAGTTGAAGAAAGCAAAAAGTCCATATATATAGTTATTTGTGATGAGTTACTGAAGTTAATTTCCAGAGATCCTTGGACCAAAGATCAGATCATAACATTGGTAAATTCAGATCACGGGGGAGAGGTTCACATCTACGAGCCAATACAGTCATTGACCCAACAGGAAAATCAAACCAGATATTGGTCTAGTAGGCCCAACAGTTGGCCATATACATGGGCCAATAAGCTACCAATTTGATCTGGAAATACCAACTTGGCAGGTGTACAGTCACATTTAAAGGTCAGAATAAAGAAGAGAACATGGGTAATAATAATAGCAAACTGGAAGGAAGGCAAAGCAGCTAATAAGAATGAAGATAACAAAGTAGGACAACACTAAGAATAACTCATGTGAAACAGAGGAGAAATGCAAGACAGAAGGTAATTGGAAAAAAGGAAAGGGGAAAATAGGGCATACAAATCAAGAGCTACATGGATTCCAAAATACAGGAATAAAGCAATCTATTCTCTGTATATCTAAAGGTGGCCATAGACACACAGATCCGATCATACGAATCGAGGATTCGTACGATTTTCGGATCGTGTGTGGCGTGCCGACATCTTTCGTCCGGTGGAGATCGGTCGTTTGGTCGATCGGTCAGGTTTGATTTTGACCTGACCGATCCCGCCGGAGCTCATGGCACATCGTAATCTGATTGTTCGGCCATACGGCCGAAAAATCAGATTACCCCCGATATAGCCATGCCTGTTAATGGCATATCGGGGAAAGATCCGCTCGTTTGGCAACATCGCCAAACGAGCGGATCTTTGCATCTATGGCCACCTTTAGCTGTCTGATTAACCAGCCAGAAAAAAAACATACCGAATTAATGGAATATTATCACAAATGTGAATAACTAGACAATGAAAGTCAAGGCTTGCGGGTAACCTGAATTGTCACAATTTATATTCATCACCTCAACATACCCCATTTATGAAGCACATGATTTACATGTAGGTGTGTCATTGTATTATTATCCATAAAACCTGTTTGGATTAAGCCTTGTCACAGCATGAAGTATATAAACCTTCTTACAAAGACAAATACAAGAGTCCTCTGCACTCAACCCATTATCAATACATAAGCTACTAAAAAATGCCATTAAGACACAAAACTTCTCAATGTCCTAAATATACTAATAATGGGTTGAGTGCAGAGGACTCTTGTATTTGTCCATTTGTATTTTGTGGTCACCGCCTCATTGCACCCCCGCCTAATGGTTTTAAAATTAGTTGTGAGCACAACTTTCCCTTGTTTGTTATACCTTCTTGCAAAGGACTAGATTTGTTTACAATTTCAGCCCATTTAAATCGATTTTCTTTCTACTGAGCTGTAAAATTCCCAAAACCAAGGGCTAGTATTTTAAATACTGTACTTACTGTACCAGCCCTGGATCTGTAGTGAACTGTTGACTTCAAAGTTGACCTCCCCATCTTCTGATCTTGGGCCTTTTGAGTGTCAGTGGCACTGCACATGCTCAGTGTCCTTTGGGCAGCTGCTGAGAAGCTAAGCTTAGGGGTCATCGCAAATCGGCAGCCGAGGCCAGAGATGGGGAGCTACTTCAGAGGCACAAATTGTTGCTACCAAAGACCACACAGGAGTACTGTGTGGGTCCAGTTGGGCACCCTGCTAAATCCTCTACTTAGGCCCACTAGTATCCGCATTTTGTTTACTTACCATCCGACCCAGGGACCCACAAAGCTAGAAATGATGTCACCATGAACAGAAAGTGACATCACTCCAAAGGAGGATGAAACAGGTAAAGGAAAAAAATTGCTTGATCATCTGGGTTGGTGGGATAAAAACACGGGATATCCGGATACCTGTGTATGGTACCTGCAGATTGGCAGCCCAGTTTCTTCATTGGGAACTTCCTACTCAAAACTGGACATTTTGAGGGTATTCTGCTGCAGGTCTAGAACAGAAAGTCCATAAAAGAAGCTAAAGTATCAATAGCCTAGTTCTCTGTTAAGCTTTAGTTCTCCTATAATGGTGAGTTTTTACTGTAAATATTTGCTGAATTCATGGAAAAAGCATTATGCTATCAGTAAGTGCACATACATAATGCCCCACAGGGTCTACGTGTTGGAGCTTTTTGATCACAAGAGCCTCCATGCCGTGCTAAGACAACAAATAAAAAGCGGGCATTGCAGTGTTTTTAAATACATTTATTAACAAATGTTAAACACATATTGCTATTAAGAGCAGCGTACAAAATGGCAGAACGTTATAGAACTACACAGCCACAATGGATAATTACAATGTGCATAGTGGCCACGCTCCACGTCTGAATACAGCTTTAGAAAGAGAAGTGACGTTAGTATCGTCCGTAATGATATGCTCCAAAACCAGCGGTTTTCATGTGTTTCTGTAAAATAGTTTTTTTTTCTTACCTACGACGTATACAAAACCAGGCCACAATCTTTATTCATAGCTTTTCACAGAGTTGACTCGCCAATGTGCGACCATGTCGATAAGACACAGGATAATAAGCGAAAAGAACACAAGTCTCATTCTCATGCAGTTACCAGTGATATAGTACATTTCCTGGAATGATTTCACATCAAATGTTTCTCCGTTAGAACTTGATGGAATAAGTTTGAATCGATGTTGCTGGTCATTGAAATACCTTTTTTTTTTCAGGAAAACAGAAATATTTGGCTTCATCAAATACGGTTAGGTGTTTCTTTCCAACAAGTGAGGTCAGGCTTGAATACAAGAGGCAGTGAAATCTTTTATTTTCTCTGCTTTATTGGGGTTTGCTCAAGGGAATTAGTATGTTACAGCAAGTTCCATGATATCTTTCTGTACAGGCTAGGAGCAAACTATTGCGTTGTCTCTTAAACCCAATCCCGTCTTCCTCCTGTCAGATACCTGGTCTCTAGTGGTGTGCAGGTCAAGAAATTCTCGAGCCATACCTGACCCTAACCTGTCACCTTCCAACCTGTTTCTGCCAACCCACTGCTCCCCCTCTATTTATAGCCCCGTCCCACGGTGATGTCACAAAAGGGGCGGGCATGAGTCTATAAATTTAGGCGCCAGAAGCTGGCAGTGCTATGTCGTGGGCGGGGAGAGCAGGAGAAGAGCTCAACTCAGACCTGTCTGTGACCTGTGAAGACCCGCAGGTCTTGGGCTGGCCCGCACATCAATACTGGTCATATTAGACCATCCCAGGTTGAAACTCCAAAGATTTCAATCCAAACAGTGTGGAGATTGGTAAAGAGACCACAGAGATTACCAGTACACAGATAAGCCCTGTGTATTATTGAACGCCCCCTTATTTAAAAGCCTGACCCAGATCTCAGGTGGCAGGGGTTGTTTATGCAAAGCTTTTTTATCTCTGTTTAAACAAGCGACCATCATTACAGGGGGAGAGCAGTAGAGCAAGTACAAGTATATAAGGGAAACAAAACAATGTGCCATTTGTAGAGTCTTTATGAAAAAACACACACTTTCTGTGCCAAATGCAGAGAAATTTTGCTGTTATTCTTTATATGGCGCTGGAATTTTTACTGCACCTACAGTGCATCTTCAATTTCTAGAGTAAGTGTACTAAATCAATGACCAGATGGGATCATAGGAATGATTTGTAAGCCACTGACCTATCACTTTGGTTCTGGTCTCCTCTTAAAGGGCATGTTAAGGCAAAAAAATAAAATCCCATTTTTACTTTCTTTAATGAAAAAGAAACCTATCTCCAATGTATGTTAATTAAAAAATGTGCACCGTTTTTATAAGAAACCTGACTGTATGCAGTGAAATTCTCCCTTCATTTACTGCTGTGGATAGGAATTGTCAGACAGTCCCTAACTGCTGAGCAGGGAAACAATCATACTTATGAACAGCAGGGGGAGCCCCCGCCTTACTTCCCAGTCATGCAGAACTCAAGCAGCTTTGTTTATGATGATCCCTAAGCAGTGCAGACCACACTGAGCATGTGCACAATCTTAGTCTTGCAAAGATGTTTAACAAAGTTACAAGATGGTGACCCCCTGTAGCCAACTTTGAAAGCATAAATTATTTGTTTGATTAGGCTTGTGGTGCAGTAAATTCAGGTTTATGTTTAGTATACAAAATACAGCATTTATAGCATTATTCTATTTTAGACTTTACATGCCCTTTAAGTACTAATCTTAGTCTCTACATGAATGAAGGTACACGGTTATCTCAAATTATCCGCCAATAATATTATTAAGTATATTTCAGCGCACGCTTTAATAATGCCGGTATCTCCAGTTTTAGGGAGCTTCCTCAAAAGTCAGTGGGAGAAAGCATGGGTAGTTTTGGGGTCTCCTGTAATGACTGACACTGAATGAGAAAACACCCTGTGTGCCCTTAGCTTTGGTCTCACCTTATTGAGAATGACCCAAGATAGGGCCTAGTGGATAGGTCTAGGTAGAAAATCACTCCCTCCAGGTTTGCTCAAAACCTGCCCAGAAATAGATTGATGAAACATATATAACATTATGTATATATAAATATATATATTGCCCTATGCATAAAGCCAGAGATCTCTAAGTTTAACATGACCAATCCTGGATTCAAAATGGCGCCACTTGTATACTTACATGCTGCTACAGCAACACCCTACTGCCTTTAATAAAGCCAAAATGAGCATTTTCCTTACTTCCCAATAAATAATATGGAATGAGGATTATTTCAACACAATAAATCACAATACAAAAGTGCCACGGCGCCAGTCTGATTGTTAGGTGATGCTGAATGGAAAAAAAAATTACATTAATGCCTCTTTTGCTCCATTGCCATTGTCTAATCGCTTGCAATAAATATCAAAGAACTCTAAATAAATATTTACAAATTTGTTTCAAAATCTCCCCCCCCCCACGAACTAGCTTGTTAATAGATTTCTACAGTCCAACTGGTTTTGAATGAATAAAAAGAGCGGAAAAAACTTTTTCCCATCTCACAAGTAATATAAATCTCAAAAAAGGAAATCTCTGAATCCACTACAAAATTAAAAAAAAGATATTGGTGGTTATTCTTTAAAAAGAAATCAAAACCGATTATTAAAAAAAAGGGACTATTCAACTACCGATCCTACTGGTAGAGCTTCTTTCCGATGTTCCGACGAGATACACGTTTTCACAAATGACAAAGTACAATATGTTCGACATGCAGTTATTCTTCGTTCTGTGTATGTCGAAGAAGCTTCTCGTTGAACAATAACCCCTGGTACTAAAGAAGTAACGGTTAATGTGAATTATTTATCAGACAGAATATGTGCAAAAATAAAAAATAAAATCTTTACATGTGTTACATTGCCAAGAAGGACTGAGATACAATTGCCACTTGCTTGTCGTTTGCCTATTTTACTTACACTGACAGGGATTTCAGCATACGGAAGTCTGTATATGACAATGGCCGCCATATTCCTACCACAATCGAAACAACGAAGGCGCACACTTGCTTTAATTCGAGCGTTCAGAAGACAGGTGCACTGGTGAGACCCCAGAATATCTTGCATAAAACTGGCAGAAGGTAGTTTTTTTTTTTGGCTTTTTAAAAAATTTCTCATCGACGTGCCTTCTTAGTACATTGAAATGTGCAAATTGTTACATTAGTATCCGCTTTTCCCTACCATATGATTTGTTGTAAGTGTAAAACTATGAGATCACAAGCTTATATATTGTCTTACTTTATAAAACGTTATTTATATATATGTGTATCGAAAATAAGTCATGAAGAAACACGGGATACATTTTAAAAAATAAAATACGCAAGGATGTCCTTCCTTCGGCGAACCCTGTTCCCTACAGTTTAACCTTACAGCCCCTCGGAATAACTAAATGATAATGCCTTTCTAAAAATGAAAAGGTTATAAAAGTTGGCAGTATTTACGATCGATGCTCTGATCAAACTAGTGGATACTCCCCATTGTTTAAAAGATCCCCCAGAATAGGACAGGTACCAAGGGGGCAGATTTATCAAGGGTCAAATTGAAAATTCTAATTTTCAAGTTTTTTTTATGGTCAAAACTGTCAAATTTGACTAGAGAGTTATTCAAATTCGATTTGAGTTTTTCAAAAAAATGTAATTCAATTTTCTAGATTTATCATGCACTGGCCCTTTTAGAACTCAAATTCGAGTATTCGCCACCTAATACCTGCCGAATTGCTGTTTAAGTCAATGGGAGACGTCCAGGGATCAATTTGGAGTTGTTTACAGTATGGACGCCTCCAATCCAGGATTCGGCCTTTATCAGCAGGATTCAAATAGTGGAAAATAGTGCATTTGGTGCATCGCTAGTTTGCAGCCTTCCTGGCATTCGAGTTTTTTTTCAAAGACAAGACTAGAAACAAGTTTGTTTTTTTTTAACTAATTTTAAAAAATTAGGTTTTTATAATAAATCTGAATTTCGAGTTCATGGGGATTTTAAAAAAACATGAATTCAGATTTCAACCCTTGATAAATGTGCCTCAGTCTTTGAATCTAGATTTCATTCTAAACCTGCCACTCAACAAGGGACCTTTGTAGAAGATCAGTCATGTCGGTAACACGGGTGGGAGATGGTCGCCTACGATATTAAGATGGAATCTCACTGCTTGGTTTACATAGAACTTTGTTAAAATCTACTGTAAAAGTTTTAAAATATTACAAAACACTAAATGCCTTGAAGTTAAAAATTCTACGTCTTCTAAGGAAACTACTGGATGTCAGCAATAAATTTTGTACTCGACATACGACATTCAACGCGTGCTCTGTTAATGCTAAGTTTAGTTATGAGAGGATAGTAAGTTAAACCCTGTTTGTTCCCAGAAGTACCTGCAACATATGGCTCCAGACTGCAGGTGTCTCTGGCAGCGATTGGCTTATCAACTTGGGGGGGGAAGAGAAGTTGCCCGGTGTTTAGGGTAGTAGGGAATTTCTCTTACCCCCAAGCAGTGGCAGAAGAAAGTGAAGCACAAGTGTCAGTGTGCAAAAATGACAGATGCGGAAAGGTCTTTTACCCTAAAAGCGGGAGGGCTGCACCGAGCGGCTCTCTCTTCCAGACTATTTGAGTAATGAGCTGGTGCAAACATGGTATGCAGGTAGTAAGAGATAAGGGCATCTTGAAGAGAAGAGTAAAACAAAACGGCTGCTGCTGTTGGACAAAGGGAAGCCATTCATCTTTTCCTGCGGCAGGTCCGCTTGTGTTCTGCGTGCCAGTGTTCCTGCTGACATTTGATAGAGCAGTATGAGGTGTTCCAGCAGCAGTGGTACATGGCTTCCTCTTCACAGTTGTAGCACTAAGAAGACAAACATATAGTCAATAGATGCCCCAGAGTGATGTGAAAGGTTTGGAAAATGACTTGGTGATGGCACCTTAAGGGTCTGGCCACACGGGCAGATTTGGGGAGATTAGTCGCCTGGCGACAAACCTCCGCTTCTTTGCAGCGACTAATCTACCCGATCTGCCTTCCGCCGGCTAAAATGAAAAAACACCTGGGGGCAGGCACTCAGAGGGTTTCGTTTTCCGAAGTCGGCCGTAATTGCCTCATAAGGAAACTTCGGGTGATTTTAATTTCAGCCGGCAGAAGGCAATCGGGGAGATGAGTCGCCACAAAGAAGAAGAGATTTGTTGCCTGTCGACTAATCTCCACGAATGTGCCCATGTGGGCACTATTCCTCTCTCAGCATGTTTCTCCTCCTTCTGTCTTCATTCAGGAGTTGGGTGTCAGATGAATTATTCAATATATCTTATAGGGGGGCTCATTTTGCCTAGAAGATGTATTACAGCTCACTCTATTAAAATGCCCAGACATCATGTCTCTCTACATGCAGGATTTGTGCAAAAGGCAGTTATTTTGTTAGATTTTGTTTGTACTGGAATCAGTTATTTGAGTGAGCTCTAAGGGCACACGGGGAGATTAGTCAACCAATTTTGGTGTTTCGACAAGTCATGGAAATTCCCCTAACAACCATGTATTGATTTGAACAAGAGACTGGAATATGAATAGGAGGAATAGAAAGATGAGTAATAAAAATTAGCAACAACAATACATTTGTGGCCTTACAGAGCATTTGTTTTTTTAGATGGGGTCAGTGACCCCCATTTGAAATCTGGAAAGAGTCAGAAGAAAAAGGTGAATAATTCTAAAACTATAAAAAAGAAATGATGAATTGAAATATTGCTTAGACTCAATAACATACTAAAAGTTAACTTGAAGGTGAACCACCCCTTTAAGTGAACTTTTAGTATGTTATAGAATGGCAAATTTTAAGCAACTTTTTAATCGGCCTTTAATCATTTTATAGTTTTTTAATTACTTGCCTTCTTCTGACTCTTTCCAGCTTTCAAATGGGGGTCAGTGATCCCATCTAAAAACAAATGCTCTGCTGTTATTATTGCTACTTTTAATTATCCATCTTTCTAACAAGACCTCTCCTATTCCAATATTGGACCCTAGCAACCAGGCTGCTGGAACTGCAAACTGGAGAGCTGCTGAATTAAAAGCTAAATAATGCAAAAAACACAAATAATAAAAAAAAATGAACACTAACTTCAAATTATCTCAGAATATCACTCTCTACATCGTACTAAAAGTTAACCCAAAGGTGAACAACTTTAAACTAGATTTTCTCATGGGCTTCTACTGAATGGATTTACTAACACAACTGCTCATGTGCCTATTGGCTTGATTGAATCTCATGACTTTTGAGCTCCCAAGATTTTTAGGTGAGGAACTGGTGGAGAAAAACGAAATAAATAATCAGATAAAAATCTTGATCTCTGGAAGGGTTTAATTGAGACTGAGAAAAGGGGGGTACCTTTTTTCATCCTCTTTCTGCATCACAAGCAGAGCATTTTTCATTTAAAGAAGAAGGAAAGGCTAAAATTAAGTAAGTTTTATCAGAAAGGTCTATATAAATATACCAGTAAACCCTCAAAGTAATGCTGCTCTGAGTCCTCTGTCAAAAGACACACCACATTTCTTTCCTTCTATTGTGTACTCATGGGCTTCTGTATCAGACTTCCTGCCTTCAGCGTAAACCTCCTTGCCCCGGGCGTGAGCATGCTCAGTTTGCTCCTCTCGCCCCCCCCCCCTCCGTTTTCTGCTGTAATCTGAGCCCAGAGCTATAAGTGAGCAGGGAGAGACTCAGGCAGGAAGTGTTGTCACACCAAGCTAATACTGCAGCTGCTATCCTAAACAAACAGAGAGCTTCTACATTCTACAGAATAAATAAAGCATTCTAGCTTGCACTATTGCAGCTAATCTATTGGCAATAAAATGCCTCCGTAGCTTTCCTTCTCCTTTAACAGGGCATGGTTGTCAGTTCAAATTCATTTCTAATAAAATAGACTTTTGATGCTGATTTATCTCGTAAATACTTTGTTCTTTCCCCCACTGACACTATAAATGTATAATTCCCATGCAAAACATACCCACTGCTTCTTCTTGGTCTGGGATATGAGCTGTTTGTGTTGAGCTGCAAGTTTTTTAATTTCTTCCACAAACTCTTCTTTGCACTTTTCTTTGACTTGTTTACACTTTTTCTCCAGTTCCGCCTGAGCAGTAGATACAGCTTTGTTAACTGCTTGTCGCTTCTCCTCCTCCATTTCTACTCGCAGCTGCAATTTAAACAGCAACTGTTAAATCTGTATTTTATCAGGAAATTCCCTGTGCCATTCGTTTAGCATATGTGCATAGGAACCTTTCATTAAATGACATTATATTCAGCAAGATAAAGAAGAACACTCAGCAACACATAGTTCCATGAATACCCATAACAGTAAATAAGTATTTGCCACAGCATGTGGTTCAATCCAAAGGTTATGGATTCTGCATTTCCCTAGGATTATGATCCAGATAAGTCTGCACTCCATCTATATGCTATGACAGCACAGCACTATTGAGTAGAATCTCATTTTGCAATGTAGCTGGCAACTACAGCTCACACCCAACTTTCTGTGTTAGCTGAGGATGCTGGGAGTTGGAGGGCCATGAGTTTGTCATAGGGTGGTTCCCAAAGAACGGCAATATAATCATGATGACTGATAACCTTACAGTATATACTTATTATTCGTTGAGTGCAAGTGGAATGTAATTTCATTGGTGTGCTACAGGAAAGTAGATTTAGGATTTATACATGCTACACATGGAACAAACTAAATGTGCATGTGTACATCCAGACAATATTTACCAACTTCTTAAAGGAGAACTAAATCCTAAAAATAAATATGGCAAAAAAATTGCATATTTATATACTGCACTTATTGCAGCAACCTAAAGTTTCAGCTTGTCAATAGCAACAATGATCCAGGACTTCAAACTTGTCACAGGGGGTCACCATCTTGGAAAGTGTCTGTGACACTCACATGCTCAGTGGGCTCTGATTGGCTGTTGAGAAGCTAAGCTTAGGGCTCGTCACTAATTATCCAGTAGAAAATGAGGTTGGCCTGTAATATAAGCTGATGCTACAGGGCTGATTATTAAATTCTGATGCTAATTGCACTGGTGTATGAGCTGCCATGTAGTAATTATTCTATGTATACTGTATATTGTGAGTGGATCTCTAAGCTCAGTAAGTGACAGCAGCACAGAGCATGTACAGTGAATCAGTAGAAAAGAAGATGGGGAGCTACTAGGGCATCTTTGGAGACACAAATCTTTACTGCTTAAGGGCTGGTGTTGCCTTGGATGGCACAGAAGCAAAAAACATAATGGACAACATTTCTAGATACTTCTATGTTTAAGCTTTAGTTCTTCTTTAAAGCAATAGCAAATGTAAAAGCACAGAAAGCACATGTATGTATTCGCTCCTTGCACTTGAGTTCATAAATGAGCCCTAAAACAAACAAAAAGGGTATGCATACATGCTAAATTACATCTTCCAAAAAAAGGACAGAGCTGTGTACTAATACTTGCTCCTTTTACATTTCTTTCCTGTCAGGTGATCAGTGAAAGACTCACACAGAACATTACAAAACAGTTACAGGGGAAGTAAAGTCTAAAATAGAATAAGGCTAGAAATGCTGTATTTTGTATAATAAACATAAACATGAATTTACTGCACCACAAGCCTAATCAAACAAATGATTTATGCTTTTAAAATTGGCCACAGGGGGTCACCATCATGTTACTTTGTTAAACATCTTTGCAAGACCAAGACTGTGCACATGCTCAGTGTAGTCTGGGCTGCTTAGGGATTGTCATAAATGATCAAAACAGCACAAGTCAAATAATATCTGCCAGAAGCCGATACAGCAAGACTGATTAATAATCAGAATATACAGACTGCACTGGGTCCTGTGTTGTCATGTAATCTAATGTGTATTTTATAGTTTTTGTATTGTTTAATACAAACTTTCTCCAACTCTGCAGAACCAGTGGCTGCAGCAAAATAATCCTGCAAATAGAATCTCAGTTTATGTGTTTAAATCTGGCTCCATGATCTTTGTCCCTGCAGCTGGAGTTGGAAACAGTAAAGGGGATGTAAAGGCAAAAATAAAATTCAATACAAATCTCTACACAGTCACCTACTCTACAGGGAAACAAACAAAGCTGCTTGAGTTCTGCATGGCTGGGAATTAAGGCCGGGCTCCCTCTGCTGTTCATAATTATGATTGTTTCCCTTAGAGCAGTTAGGGGCCATCTGACAATTCCTATCCACAGCACTAAACGAAGGGAGAATTTCACTGCATACAGTCAGGTTTCTTATAAAAAAGTTACACATTTTTTTAAAATAAAATTAAAAAAAAATATTTTAAATAAAGTATATTGGAGATAGGTTTCTTTTTCATTAAAGAAAGCAAAAATTAGATTTTATTTTTTTGCCTTTACATGCCCTTTCAGAAGAAAAGTTAAGCTTCCTTAATAGGAAATTTATAATAATGTAAACTCTCTGTCCGTTAAGTATTTGTTCTAATGGTATAGTTTAGTCAAAAGAGTCAAAAAGCTCTATTCAGATGGAAAATCATAGCTATAAATGTTTAGCATACATCGGATACTATTCTGCACAATAATACCTTATCTAATGCTTCTCGTACAACTCTCTCCGTCTCTCTCTTGTTGTCGACACCCATCCTTTCCTTGTATTCGTTGAATATCTTGCTATACTTGTCATGACATAGGTTTTGGCAGGTCAGATCGTTGTTGGTCTGTGTGCTCCGGTGCAGCATTCTGGGAGAGGGGGCACTAGGCTTCTTGGTCTGGGTGCAAACTGAAACCTTTTCGACTGGAGAAGGAACAGGCGGGATCTCTTGACTTGAGCTCACTGCTTCAGTTTCAGGTTCAGGTTCTTGTTCCTAAGTGTAACATTTTTAAATTAGTAATGCCGGTGAAATTCATTTTGGGAAAGATGAATTGTACAATAGTGACATTAACAAAGGAAGGTAACTAAAGTTCTGTGCTGAAAAGTTTTATATAATGCAATATAAAAAAGTCACATGCAAGCACATGTACATTTAAGGAACAGTTCAGTGTAATAAAAAACTAGGTACATAGACAGGTTGTGCAAAATAAAATAAGTTTCTAATATAGTTAGTTAGCCAAAAATTTAATATATAAAGGCTGGAGTGACTGGATGTCTAACATAATAGCCAGAACACTACTTCCTGCTTTGCAGATCTCTAACTCTGAGTTAAGGTCCCCATAAATGCAAAGATTTTTTTTTGCCGAACGGCCGATTTTAGCGAAGTCCGACCAATCTGTTAAATCATCGTGAAGTTAATGCGATTCGAACAATCGAATTTAAACGTTTTTTGTCGTCGGACATCTGTCAGAAAATTGATCTGCCAGGTTAAAAAGTCTTTATCGGCCCCAGTGCAATCTATCTATGTCTGCAGGGCCAAGCAGACAGCTACCCTTCAGTTTTGCTGGCAATATCGCTGAAATGGTCTTGTTAGTTGATGGACACATCGTACATATAAAGGATCGTTTTGAGATAATCGTGGTCTCACGATGACGATTGGATCTTTTAAAAATCTTTACATCTATGGCCAGCTTTAGTCAGCGACTATAAGGGGGGCCACATGGGACATTTCTGTTCAGTGAGTTTGCAATTGATCCTCATCATTCAGCTTAGATTCAAAAGCAACAGTTATAACCCATGTGCCCCCCCTCTAGTCCCTGATTGGTTACTGACTGGTAACCAATCAGTGGAAACCAAGAGAGCTGCAAAGCAGGAAGAAGTGCTCTATATTGAAAAATCTTTTTATTTTGCACAGCCTATCTATTAACCCAATTTTATTTTTATGCTGAACAATTACTTTCCTGTACAGTAAGAATCATTGGCTAGGCCTAAATAATTGATATCCTTCCTAGTGACTGACTACTAACCAACTGTATCTCAAGCAGCCGCTATCTGATATAATAAGCTTCAAACCGCCAAAAAACAGAATTCCATAAACCCAATTTTAAAGGGATTGTTCACCTTCCTACACTTTTTTCAGTTCAGTTGGTTTTACATAGTTGCCAGAAAAAATTACTTTTCCAATTACTTTCTATTTTCTATTTGTGACTTTTTTTTTAATATTAAAGTTTAAAGTGTCATTTTTCACCTTCTAAAGCAGCTCTGGGAGGGGTTCACCGACCCTGTAAATTGATACATTTAGTTGATCCATTTCTTATCTTTGACCCTGCTGAGCAGAATCCCTGAGTTTCATTAATTAAAGGCAGCTGTTTTTTGATACAATAGTTGCTAATACTCCAGAGATGCTGCTGAGAAATGTATCAACTAAGGGGCAGATTTAATAAGGGTCGAAGTGAAATTTTTAATTTAAAACTGTAAAATTTAACTAGGGAATTATCCAAACTCGATTCAAGTTTTTAAAAGAATTCAAATTCACTTTTCAAAATTTATCATACTCTGGCCCATTGAGAATTTCGATTTGATTATTCGCCACCTAAATCCTGCCGAATTGCTGTTTAAGTCAATGGAAGGGGTCCAGTGAGCAACTTGGAATGTTTGCAGCCTTCCTGACATTCGAGGTTTTTTCTGAGAAAAAACTCAAATCGAGTCTGATAAAATTCAAATCTAATTCTATTCAAGTTTTGGGGTTGTTTAGATTTGTCCGAGTTTTTACAATTCGATTTTATTAATAAAAATTGTATTTATACATTTTTTGAATTTCAAATTCAAGCAAATTTAAGGGAGTTTTTATCTGAAACCAACTGAACTGAAAAAGTGTTTGGAAGGTGAATAACCCCTTTAAGGCTTGATTGTCAATTTTTGGTCATCAACAGTTTTTTTTTTGCCCCTATCAGTTATTTGTCTGTACTGACCATCAAAATGCTAAATATTGGCTCAGTTGTCACTAAGAGAGTCACTATGGAACAGCCTATTTTTGAGGCCATCCGCTGGATTTAGGCCAAAGAGATTAAAGTGGTTGTTCACCTTTGAGTTAGACCAGTAACATCCAAAAAAAATTTTTTTACATTCGTTAGTATACAACGAAAAAACCCCACAAAAACTAATGAAACGTTGAAATTGCTAAGTCTTTATTAGGAAATAACTTACAGAAACTCCGCATGCGGCGCTCGATTTCTACTCCCTGGCTATCTTCTATAAGGAAGGCAGGGAGGAGAAATTGAGCACCGCACGATGGATCGCCTTTTCTGAAGAGGTGCGCAAGCAGAGTTTCGGTAAGTTAGTTATTAATAAAGGCATATCGATTTTAAAGTTTCATTTGTCTTTGTGTTTTTTTTTTGGTTGTATACTAACAAATTTTTTTTGTTTTTTTTGAGGTTACTGGTCCTTTAAGTTTTAGCACTACAGAGCATTTGTTTTTAGATGAGGTCAGTGACCCCCTTTTCAAAGCTGGAAAGAGTCAACAGAAAAAGGCAAATGATTAAAAAACGATAGAAAATAAATAATGTAGACCAACTGAAAAGTTAGCTTAGAATTGGTCATTCTATAACACACTTTAATGAGAAAAGGAGTAAGGCAGCATGCAGTGAATGTAAGGTGTGGGCTGTGCATTTCTCAATATTGCCGCTGAATATCAGCGTTGTTGAATGCTTGCAACACAGAAGACTTACTTCCTTTTTAGGCTCTACATTTTGATTGCGTCGTCCTTTCTTGGCTCTAGGTTCCTGAGATGCTTTGTGCTTAGATTAAAAAGAAAAAAAAATCAACATCCACTGATTTTATACGCAAGGAAATAGTAGTTATGGTGTTAATTATGACCGTTCTGTGCCTCTTGAAGAAAGCTGAAGGGAAATAATTCATGCTTTAGTGTTTATGCCCAGACAATAGTCCATCTCTCCTGTATCTGCAATGTTTCACTAAGCGCATTATATCTGAATCAGAACATGCTGGGAAAAGAGGTCATCTGAGGACTCCAAGTGTACTGCGCTGCATTATCAGAGTTGACAAAGCAAAATGTACATCTGAGGTGTATTTACATCTATATCAGTAGACGTTCATACAGTAAGGTTTAAAGTGGATGTCACATTTTGTTTAATGAATAAAAGTGTTATTCTAATATAATTCTAATTCCAATGTAAATTAATTAATTGGTTTAAAGTTAGTTGCAAGGGTAGTTGCTGTTGACAGCAGCGTCTTTCTGTCCCTTGCTATTCTCTTGACTGGTGGTTCTGACCTAAAGGGACGCTGTCGTGATTTTTATGATGTCGTTTTTATTTCTAAATTACACTGTTTATACTGAAATTAATTCACTCTCCAATATAAAATGTCATTTCTGAACAAGCAAGTGTATTTTTTTTAATTTATAATATAGGCGTGTAGGTGCCATCTCAGGTCATTTTGCCTGGTCATGTGCTTTCAGAAACAGCAGGCCCTTTGATGATTAAACTGCTTTCTGATAGGCTGTTGTTTCTCCTACTCAATGTAACTGAATTTGTCACAGTGGGACCTGGATTTTACTATTGAGTGTTGTTCTTAGATCTACCAGGCAGCTGTTATCATGTGTTAGGGAGCTGCTATCTGGTTACCTTCCCATTGTTCTGTTGTTTGGCTGATGGGGGGGGGGAAAGGGAGGGGGTGATATCACTCCACATTGCAGTACAGCAGTAAAGAGTGACTGATGTTTATCAGCGCACAAATAACATGATATGGGGCAGCTGGGAAACTGGCAATATGTCTAACACCATGACAGATTTCAAAATTAAACATAAAAAAAAAATCTGTTTGCTCTTTTGAGAAATGGATTTCAGTGCTGGAGCAGCACTATTAACTGATGCGTTTTGGAAAAAACATTTTTTTAAAGGGACAGTATCCCTTTAAGGTGACAATACACGGGCAGATTTAAGCTGCCGATATCTGTCATTTAGACTGATTCGGCATCTTATCTTCCCGTGTATGGGGCGTTCAATGGACCTCCCCAATCGGGCCAAAAATCTGGCAGATATCAATCGGGCTGATTTGATTTTCCCTTGCGATCAAGGACTGCACCAGTTAGTTATCAGTTTGTTTTGCCCTAGGGCGTGAACGATCATATTAGCTCGATATCGGCATGCCTTTGGTGGGCATATTGGTAAAGATCCCCTCGTTTGTCAACCTCGCCAAACGAGCGGATCTTATTGTATGCCCACCTTTAGACACAATGTTTCAGAAGCCAGCTAAGTAACAGACCTGTGATGGCTGAAGGAGAACTGACTGCAGCTACATTGTTTTAAAGGAACAGTTCAGTGTGAAAATAAAAGCTAGATAAATAGATAGGCTGTGCAAAATAAAAAATGTTTCTAATATAGTTAGTTAGCCAAAAATGTAAAGGCTGGAGTGACTGGATGTCTCACATAATAGCCAGAACACTACTTCCTGCTTTTCATCTCTATAAATCTGAGCTAGTCAGCCACTTGAATGGGCACCACATGGTAAATATCTGTTCAGTGAGTTTTCAATTGATCCTCATCATTCAGCTCAGATTCCAAAGCAACAAATGCCCCCTCAAGTCTCTGATTGATTACTGCCTGGTAACCAGGGTTACCAGACATTGTAAACCAAGAGAGCTGAAAAGCAGGAAGTAGTGTTCTGGCTATTATGTTAGACATCCAGTCACTCCAGCCTTTACATTTTTGGCTAACTAACTATATTAGAAACATTTTTTATTTTGCACAGCCTATCTATTTACCCAGTTTTTATTGTTACACTGGACTGTTCCTTTAAGAGTTAGGAGCAGGAGTGCAGAAAGGGACAGGCAGATACTTATCTGCCTGTCCCTTTCTTGAAAAAAGGCTATTGTGAGCCTGAAACGTCACTGCTGTTTGTCTGTCCTGAAATAAGCCCTTTTGGAATAAAGGCCTTTTAAGAATATATCTCACGTATGGTGCTGTCTGTTCATCGAATTTACTCACGCTAAATCTGTTTCTCTGTAGTCGATAGGGGGACACAGGGACCTTCGGGGCTTAAGCTCCATCCTCCAGGAGGACACATCAAATTATTTAAAAGGGGCGTGTCTGGATAGATACTGCTATATTAACCAAAACAAATAACCAATGGCAGAACGAAAGGTAGAAGAATATTAGACCAACGTTGTCATCAATTCCTGAATAGGGCGGGAAGCCCTATGTCCCCCAGATTTAACCATGAGTATCAAAAATTTTATTTTCTCTGTCGTCTCAGGGGGACACAGGGACCTTAGGGGACTTAACAAAGCAGCCTCAGACAAACGGGTGGGAATAGAGGAATTGAACTAAATGATATGACACTTTTACTGCACCACTGAGTGCAGCACTTTACGGCCAAACGTCGCCTCGGCTGAGGAATACGTGTCAATGTTGTAGAATTTTGAGAATGTAGGAACCGAGGACCAGGTAGACGCTCTGCAGATCTGCTCAACGGAAGCAGAGTTGCGCCATGCCCAGGATGCTCCAAATGCTCTTGTTGAGTTAATAGTTATTTTATATAAAGTTTTTACAACTCCTTTACTCTTTAATGTTTTTTTTTCTATATTTGTTCAGCGAGAGTGAACCACATAAAGACAAGAAACAGTGCCGTCTGCCAGCCACATTATCACAGTCAGTGGTAGAATGCATGCTTGTTTTAACAAGGCAATCATATTGAATAAAGCATCCTCATTAGGTGTACTAAATAAGCGTGTGAAGATGAAAAATGGCCAAAGGATTTCCAGATCCAGTTACCTGGGGCAACCAATCAGCGGGTGGCTTATAGCAGTCTACTTTCATGTAGACGTCCTTTTACACATTTAATTCTGTGTCCACCTTCTTTATTGCAATACATAACCAATTGATGAATGGTTGATACATAATTGTCCCACATATCACTTACCTGATCATTGCTGGTAGAGGATATACTAGATTCAGCTTCCTCCTCCCCTTTATCCTCGCCTTTGGATTTATAGAACCGTCCTTCACGCAGAAAGCGTTGGTGCAAATCCAGTTCATCACAGGCTTTTTTCCAGCCCATACTGCGTTTTACATGTAGCTGATGCACGTTGACTGTGATCTCCTGAATATTATCTGATGGAATCCAGGCTCTAAGAAGGAATGGCATTTAGAAACATTAAGGTAACAATGTAAGCACCAGCGGTCAAATACCAAAGGACGTACAAATTTTCCCTTTCTTGGACACATATCAGAGCTCCCTAAAACAAGGAGGTATGTACCCAGGACTAACAGAGTTAAGTGTGTTCTGGTCCTCCAAACCCTTCAGACATTTGTCTGGGAAGTTGATATTTATCAAGCATGCTATCAACTGAGAGGAGGCTGTGTTGTAGCTGGATCCTCAAAACCCTTCAGTCGTTTGTCTGGTAAGTTGACATTTATCGAGTATGCTATGCACTGAGAGGAGGCTGTGTTGTTGCTGGGTCCTCAAAACCCTACAGTCATTTGTCTGGTAAGTTCATATTTATTGAGCATGCTATGCACTGAGAGGAGGCTGTGTTGTAGCCGGATCCTCAAAACCCTTCAGTCGTTTGTCTAGGAAGTTGATATTTATCAACATGCTATGCACTGAGAGGAGGCTGTATACCATGGACCCAGAAGAACAGCAAAATTAGGAACACAAAGCAATTAAAATCCTGAGGCCTAAAAATGCTAATCCTCATTTCCTGGACCAGACATGGGGTATAACTGCTTTCTCTTTTTTGAGATCTGAACAAAACAAAGGTAGAACTTCCTAGATATATCTCGGTAATATGAAAGGTTTAAAAAACTGCCTTATCCTGGTGGAACACAAGGCAATAAGGTGCAAGTGAAGAGCCTCTTCTGATGAAAGTCCCCATCAATAAGGCTACCAAAGAAACTCAAAGGAAGGATTCTGGAGTGTTCAGAGAACCAATTAAAAACCCCTGTGGAAGGAAACCTTACCGTGGTGGTCTAGTGGGCGACGCATGTGTCTTTCTTCTTGCAGCGCTGGTTTCTCTATGGCGCTGGGTATGCGCCAGCATGATGACATCATTGCGCAATGGCACGAAATTCAAACTATTTAAAGGGGCCTTGTACTTTTACACATTGCCCATTGTTAGGTTCTATTAGGTTCTATTAACCTGGGTGTTTATTCCTCATGAATCCTGATTGATATTCTGTGTTTGACCTTGCCTGCCTTCTTGACTTCTCTGATCTCTCCAACCCTTGCCTGCCTGACTACTCTGATATCTTCAATCCTGACCATAGCCTGCCTGTTTAACTCCGAACTCTCCAATCTGTCCTTTGCCTGTCCAGCGACTATTCTACGCTCTCCAATCCTGATTCTGGCCTGTCTGAATATTCTAATCTGCTTCTGCTGGCCCGGCCTGCCTATTCCACGCTGTGTTGTCTGGCCTGCCCTCCTGAGGTGTTCTTTCATTCCAGTATCCTGGTGAGACGATCGTGCCCCTTTGCTCATCCAGAACCGGTAGCTTTGCTCTTCTCTCAAATAAGACCTGGTGGCATCCAATTAGCCAAGGGCACCTCCCGAGGTGAAAGACGGCAGTTATTGGCGGAAGTGAGAGCCGAGACCAGGGAGCTTAGCTTGGGTTCTGGATTTAGGGTGCCGATTCGTGACACCCTGATGGTACAGGTTGGTCTGGACTAACTTCTCAAAAAGAGCCGTAATATCCTTATTAAAAGCAAGGTATTTGTTAAAGAGTCCATGCCTAGCTCTTAATGAAGCATTATTAGGAAGAAACTAAAGGAAGAAGTGGAATTTAGGAACTGTCATATTGTCAGTTTCCCAAGTGACTTGTGCTCTGATAAACTTCAGTTACTCTTTACTGCTGCACTGCAAGTTGGAGTGATTTTACCCCCTCCCTTTCCCCCCCCTCCAGCATCCCAATAGGAGAACAATGGGAAGGTAACCAGATAACAGCTCCCTGGTAGATATAAGAACAACACTCAATAGTAAAAAAAGTCTCACTGCGACTCCTTCAGTTACATTGAGTAGGAGAAACAACAGTCTGCCAGAAAGCAGTTCCATAGTGCAGCACTGGCTCTTTCTGAAAACACATGACTAGGAAAAATGACCTGAGATGGTGCCCACACACCAAGATTACAACTAAAAAATAATATACTTGGGTTAGGAATTACATTTTACATGGTAGAGTGAAATATTTTCAGTGTAAAAAGTGTAATTTAGAAATAAAAATGACACCTTAAAAATCATGACAGAATACCTTTAATCTACTGTGACACCGGAGCATTTATAGTAGATATGCACTGAATCCAGTATTTGGCAGAATCCTCGTGCCTGGCATGAATCAAATCCTTAAAATCATGTGACTTTTCGTCACAAAACAAGAAATTAAAACTGTTGTAACCGTGCACACAGCACGTGGTTCTCTTTTCACCTTTGCAAATTATGATTCAGTTTGGTATTCGGCAAAATCTTTCACAAAGGGTTCGGCTGAATCCAAAATAGTGGATTGGGTGCATCCCTAATTTATAGTGGATGGTAATTACCATTGTCTGAATTCTTTTTAGCAAATGGGTTTTGATGGGATACCTCCTGCCCCTTCAGAATATACAGAACTGACAAATAAGTGTGTGCTGAAAATCGGCCTCCTTACTCCGTTCCCTCTACCTTGAGGGATGAATACTTGTCTGAAATAATGGAAGGGCAAAGACAGAGCAACCCAATGTCTCTTGGCCTCTGTGGGTCTGTATGATATACAACCAAATGGAAAGGTTCTGCATTAAAGAGGCAAGTACCCCATCACAGTCTTTTCCCTCTTATAAATTCTGTGACTTGCCATTCTCAGTGAAAAACTTTTCCATATGCAACTGTAAGGATGACTTTGTGGTAAAAGTGCATGACAACAATCAAGACCAGAAGGATCGGTACCTCAATTATTGCAGATCGTATCTAGCTATATTCATTTTTACTGAACAAATTCATACTGAGAAAGCATTATTTTAATACCTCTGATGATGGTGGCCAAAGAAACGAACATCAACTTGATTGTCTTCTTTCTGCATGACTTTGGCTGGCCAAAACCCAAAACCTTTCATCTTAGCCCAGACCAATTCATGATTAGGTATCTGAAACAAAAATAAAAATTCCTGGAATAGTGATTAATGGAAATTGCCTTTTGGTAGCAATTCATTCCAGGCCTGGGTTTTCTTCAGTGCTAAGCCTTGAACAAAGAATATTTAGTAGAGTGATACATTTTGTACCACTCCATGGGGATTCCAGCCGGGCCAGGTGTTTTTCCAGAGGGGATTACTTTAATTGCCTCTTTTATCTCATCTACTGTAATATTTGCGTTTAACTGTAATGCCAGGTCTGGGGAAACCTCTGGAAAATCTATAGCATCTAGGTATTCATTCAATGCTTCTAGTGAGGCGTCTAAGGATAGCTATGTTTGCTAGAAATATTCTCTGAAGTGCTCAGTTATCAGAGATCTGTAATCTCATCAGTCCCATTATACATTTTTTTTTATCACAGTTTAAATGTGTCCCTCCTAGCTAGACTAGATTTCATTTAATGCAAAATGGACAAAAAAATTGTTTCTAAGATTAAAGGCCATTTTCAGTTGCAGGCTGGAAGAAAGCAGAATAGCAATGCTAATACATCAAAAACCAAACAATGGAAAAAAATGAAGGGCAACTGGAAAGTTGCTTAGAATTGGTCCATCTATATAACATTTAAACCATATTTAAAGGTAAACTTTCTCTTAAGGGCTGGTATAAGAAAGGGGTAATGTATTACAATGTTATTATTTTGGCTGCCAATATTTTAAAGTGGTTTACAGAAAAGGCATGTCTACTTCTGCTCAGTGTCAATTTTTTTCTCATAGGTGCATTTTTAGGCAACTGATTCACCCAATTCTGAACAAAAATTCTCTTTTTAATCTTGTGCTTTTTACATTACAAAACAATATTTTAGTCCTGAATTTATATACAGAGAGGGAGAGAAATTGGAAGAAAACATTTACCCATATTTTTCGAAGAGCAGGATAAAAGCAGTTACATAGTTAATTTGAGTTGACAAAAAGACAAAATTCCTTCAAGTTCAACCACTCCAAATAACCCCCAGTGTGTATGTGTATATCTATCTATATATATTTATATATATAGTAGTAAAAGGACCCGCACTCCAAGTTTTATGTGAAAAAAGTGCTGAATTTTATTTACACATGCATATCCAACGTTTCGGTCCACACTGGGACCTTTCTCAAGGTCCCAGTCCCAGTGTGGACCGAAACGTTGGATATGCATGTGTGAATAAAATTCAGCACTTTTTTCACATAAAACTTGGAGTGCGGGTCCTTTTACTACTGTGTACAAAAATACTTTGACCAACGCACCCACCTCGTTTGAAATCCGGTAAGAGTATATATATATATATATATAAATACAGTCTGTTGAGTGAGCGCACTCTTACCGGATTTCAAACGAGGTGGGTGTGTTGGTCAAAGTATTCTTGTACACAGTAGTAAAAGGACCCGCACTCCAAGTTTATATATATATATATATATATATATATATATATATATATATATATATATATATATATATATATATATATATATATATACACACCCAGATAACTGGGTGCAGTTCACTTGAAAATGTTCAAGAAAACAATGGGAAGGAACCGCACTCACAGGGCTTATGCAAAAAAAAAAACAAAAAAACATTTATTGTTTACAAAAATGGACGTTTCATCTGGAATGCCAGCATAGCTTTGATAAAGGTTGGTGTACCAACCAAAACATCAGTTTTTGCCAACAATAACTGTTTGGGTTTTTTTGTTTTTTGCATGAGCCCTGTGAGTGCAGTTCCTTCTGATTGACTTACATCAAATAAACCCAATAGACTGGTTTTGCTCCCGATAAAATCAATTATATTGTCTTAGTTGGGATCAAGTACAAGGTACTGGTTTATTATTACAGAGAAAAAGGAAATCATTTTAAAAAATTTGGATTATATGGATAAAATTAAGTCTATGGGAGACGGTCTGTAATTCTGAGCTTTCTGGATAACAGATCCCATACCTCCCATACTATGCTTCAATATACTTGCTTTTGCAAGAATTCACACGTCACAGTATGTCCCTTGTTTAATACAGTGCTGAATGAATAGCGCTTGTTTTTTGAGCTAAATATTATAAACATGCAAACCGAAGCTAATTAGATTACCAGATAATAATCCTCCTGCATAAAAGGCTTCAAAATATCTGTAGGCCAAAACAGTCACAACAAAGGGTGAAGGGGTGGGAGTATTACAGAGGCTCATTACCCCCGGTTAAATTAAATCATCTAATCAATGTTAATATAATAAAACTTTATAAGAAATATTTTCATTACCATAATCAGCAGAATAAATTATCTTGAAAATATATACTGCACCTATAAACTGAGACCCTGCAAGGCTGAGTTAAGGAATGAAGAAAGCAAACAACATGACAATCGTATTGTCCTTCATTCTGAAAAGTTTACCTTTACAGTGTATCAATCACATTCGACCGTCAAAGTAAAATCCTTCGACTTCGAATATCGAAGTCAAAGGATTTACCACTATTACTTCGATCAAACGATCGAAGGAAAAATGGGGACCTTCCCCATAGGCTAACATTGATGTTTGGTAGGTTTTAGGTGGCGAAGTACTTGGTCGTAGTTTTTTTTAAAGAGACAGTACTTCGACTATCGAATGGTTGAATAGTCAAATGATTTTTAGTTCGAATCGTTCGATTCGAAGTCGTAGTCGAAGGTCGAAGTAGCCAATTCAATGGTCGAAGTAGCCCAAAAAAACTTTCGAAATTTAAAGTATTTTTTCTTCTATTCCTTCACTCGAGTTAAGTAAATGCCCCTAAAGGTAAGAACAAGCTCAATAGCAAAAACAGGCATTTTAATGATTCAAAATTGCAAATACTTACACAGGGATAGCAGAACCAATTTTCAGGCCGAGCATTTGACAAGTAGAAGCAATTTTTGCAAAGTTGCAGCTCATCCAGCTGAAATAAGGAAATATTAAAGCAAGGTATAACAATGGCACAGTGGACTGTGGATTTGAATACAGCAGAACCCCGATTTCACTTTCCAAGGGCACCCCGCCAAAACAGTGTGAATTCCAGAAAAACCTTAAATCCGAGAAATAAAAAGATGCAGCTTGCCTGAATGTGACTGCAACAAAACGGCATTGATTCTGGGAAAATGTAAAATCCTGGGAGGTAAAATTGGAGTTCTACAGTATTTTACTAGGACAAAGGTTCAGCATTATTTTGGGGGTAATTATTAGCAGAAGTTAATTTATGGTAAAATTGCTAAATCTATAAAAAGCTATTAATAAGCATTAAAGCACATCATTTGTTCTTTAAAGACTATGCTACACAGTGGCAAAAATACGAAAGAAGCAGAAACCATGGCAGCAGGGGCCCAGGGTAAAGGGATCTCTTTAGATTTCTGCTTCCTCAGTATTCACCTGCTAGTTTCTGCAGGGAGGGGTCGCAGGTGACCAGCGACTAGGGATGCACCGAATCCAGGATTCGGCCTTATTTAGCAGGATTCGTCCGAATTCTTGTGCCTGGCTAAAGTGTATCTGAATCCTAATTAGCTTATGCAACTTAGGGGCGGGAAGAGAAATCACATGAATTTACATCACAAAACAAGGAACTAAAACATTTTTTCCTTAGACACGTTTTCCTTTCCTGCACCTAATTTGCATATTCAAATTAGGATTCTGTTCAGTATTCAACCGAATCCCTACCAGCGACAAAAAAGAAATTGTGGTCACCTACCGTCCCCTCCCCCGCACAAAATGTCACAGGGGCCACATCAATTCTTTCCAGGCCCTCAAACGTACAAACTTATACACTGGCTTTGCATCAATACATATTGCACATGGCTTACATTAATTGTGGTACTCTGTATCCCTGAACTGAGATTTCCATGTAAAAAAAATCAGAGAACAAAATACATTCATTTAGGGAGTTATTAACTACACTCCAAATGCAAAAATCAAGAAAAATTTGTGATTTTTTTTTTATATATAAAATCGGACTTTTAAAAAATCACTAATTTTTCTGAATTTATTAAACACCAAGGATGGAAAAGTCAGAATCTGAAAATCCAGCATCTCAGACCTGTCAAGGTTGCATATAAGTCAATGGGAGAAGACCCAATGATTTTTTGATGTGCGCTGGGTTTCGTGCAAAACCGTGAAATTTTTGGGTAAAAACTCAGGAAAAATCTTGAAAACCAGATGGAAAAATCGAGAAAATTGGATAAAAATCCGAAAAAATTGTGAAAATCAGATTTTTTCCCCACTAAGCAAATCTTCGGGAAAATGTAATAGTAAATAAGCGTAAAAAACCTGATCGGACATGATCGGAGTTTGTAGCAGAAAATTTTGAGATAAATTTGGACTTTGATAAATAACCCCCTAAGTATTCAGGGCAGAATATTTGTATTTATTCCCACTCTAACCAGTCCATGCCACTGTTTGGGAACCTGTACCCTCAGTAATATACAGTTCTGCAGAAATAACCGCTTTACAAGTGAATTACGATGTCAGATCTGGTAATTTTTCTGCCCTGTGGCTGTCTATGGCACACTCCCATCAGCAGCAATACTCTGAATGAATGAAAAGATCAAGTCATGAACCTGGTCTTACACCCTCATGGTCTGATCCTTGGGCAATGATGGGAAGACATGAGCACTATGGCACCAGTAGAGGGAGTCAAAACACTTCAGGTGAAATCACTGTGATATTTTCCTTACATTGTGACACAATTAGAAAATTATACATTTCAGCGTGTAGCAACAATTAATTTACCTCATGACAAGTGTCCTTGTAAAGAACTTTAGCCACGTCCACCTGCTCGCTGTCATCTGTAAATAACAACATAAAGTCAGCTTTGTGACATTGGTTAACATCACTGTCCTTAATTACTTTTTCTTTTTGGAACCAATTTATATAAAGCGCTGCCCTAGACAAGCCCACCCCCATCTGCCCCTGTTTATATCTGAAGGGGAAGGGTGCACATGCAAAAGTCTATACGAATGCACTGATCTGATTGAAGAAGGTTAAACCACCTTCCCCTCTGCCTCCCTGCTATCAAAGATAAGAAAAAGTCAACAGTGATACCCAGGGGTGATCCTGGCCCCTCCGCCGCCTGAGGCAGCAGCAGTTGCTGCTGCCCCCCCTACCCCAAAAATTTGCTCTTAAAGTACCAGGAACAGCATTTTTGCTGCCCCTGGTACCTAGTGGGGCGCTGCTGCCTGAGGCGACAGCCTCAACTCGCCTCATTGGCAAAGCACCCCTGGTGATACCTCAAGGTACAGAAAGTTTTGGTTAAAAAAAAAAGAGGTCAATGTGTACTGTCACATCTGTTTCATTTATTAAATATAAGTTAAAAATGCATCGAAAATACAAATATATATCTACATATATACACACACACACATATATATATATATATATTCATATATAGATTCAATGCTTTGGACTAAGATATTGGTGAATTTTTATTTTTGTGAAGTACTGCAATTATGGAGTAACAGGTTGACTGACGACAGACCAGAATGGAGTGTGAGTGCAGAAACCACTGGAATTTCTGTACTTCTAGGGCATTATATAATTACCTCCATAAAAAATAATTGTGTTGTGTAGAAGCAGCTGTGCATCTGCCTTGAACTCATCGTAACTCTTGTATTTTCCTTCAGTCACTTTCTGTACAAAACAGAAATGCAGTTGAAGAAATGTTAGTGGAGGAAGAATCAGGGCATTTTATCCACAATACAGAACCTGACAATCTCACTCTGTGCCACTGCCCTTACATTGCAATTTTCCTTACCTTTTTTTATAGAAGGACCATAAGACAAATCTGGCCGAGACATTAGCAGCTCTATGTGCCTATAACTCAGTAGCTGTTAAATACTAGTAGCGGTTTAAGCTGTATTCTTCTATACGGTTAGTTTTCAGCAAAACAAAATGTCAAAGACCATGACACACAACATTTACCTCATTAATAGTAGAAACATCAATGGTGGTATGAACCAAACGCCTATACATCGGATGCTTGCTATCCTTTCCTTTTTTATTGAGTTCAATCGCCTTAAAAGAATAAAAACAATAATTTGCTTTTGAGACATACAATGTACATAACATATCAGTAATTTAGCAAAATATAGAGCTAGATTACATAACTTGCATTCATGCTGCTGCTTTTCCAATCCTACGGCAATCTAAGATGCTCAAAAGACTTAAACACAGAGCTCATAAACATGTATTAAGAACGGCATTTTAATTCTAAGCAAAATATATTCAGTATATCCACCTGTGGACGCTGCACATCCAAATGAACCTGCCCCACCATAAACGCCCACAGCTGACAACACTTGGGGGCCGATTCTCTAACTTCGAGTGAAGGATTCGAAGTAAAAAAAAACTTCGAATTTCGAAGTTTTTTTGGGCTACTTCGACCATCGAATGGGCTACTTCGACCTTCGACTACGAATCGAAGGATTCGTAGTAAAAATCGTTTGACTATTCGACCATTTGATAGTCGAAGTACTGTCTCTTTAAAAAAAACTTCGACCCCCTAGTTCGGCATCTAAAAGCTACCAAAGTCAATGTTAGCCTATGGGGAAGGTCCCCATAGGCTTGCCTAACTTTTTTTGATCGAAGGATATTCCTTCGATCGTTGGATTTAAATCCTTCGAATCGTTAGATTCGATGGATTTTATCGTTCGATCGAAGGAATAATCCTTCGATCGTTCGATCGTACTATCTGCGCTAAATCCTTCGACTTCGAATATCGAAGTCGAAGGATTTCAATTCCCAGTCGAATATCGAGGGTTAATTAACCCTTGATATTCGACCCTTAGTGAATTAGCCCCTAAGGGGCGAAGTGAAAATTTTTTAGTCAAAACTCTCAAATTCGAATTGTGAATTATCCAAACTCAATTTGAATTTCGAGATTTATCATACTCTGACCCTTTAATAACTCGAATTTGACTATTCGCTACCTAAAACCTGCCGAATTACTATATAAGTCAATGGGAGAGGTCCAGGGATCAATTTGGTGGCTTGTAGCCTTCCTGACATACAAGTTTTTTTTCCGAGAATAAAACTCAAATCGAGTTTTTATAATTCGAATCTAATTTGATTCAAGTTTTCGGGTTGTTTAAATTCGTTCAAGTTTAACAAATTCGATTTTATTAATAAATTTCGACTAGTCGAATTTCGAATTTATGGGAGTTTAAAAAACTCACATGAAGTCAAAAGTCGGCCTTTGATAAATGTGCCTCCACTGAGCAGATTTATTATGTGGTGTAGAAAATGGATAATTCACCACACATCACCAGGCTTCGCTGTGTGAAAAAATGGCCTATTTTTTGCGCGTTCTTTCTTAGAGTGAATATAACGGCGGCAAATGTGGCTTTTGCATGGGGTAAAATAAAACACACCTTTATAAACTCACCATTTATTTTACACAGCTTTTTACACTGTTTTTTTTTTTTTGTCTAATTTTATTTTACACAGCTTATTAAATATGCCCTCAGGCTTATGCTACATATGGGCTGAAAGCGGCCTACTGAAATATGAAGGCCAAGAATCAGCCCTTATGCGGGCATTAGCCTCCTGTCCTGACTGCACCTGGAAACACTGTGTTAGCTTGTGTGAGGCACACGATCAGGGATGGGCGAATTTGACCCGTTTCGTTAAAAATTCGCCGCCGGCGAAATGTCGCAGACGCCCATTAAAGTCTATTGGAGTCAAAAAAAATTTGTTGCACGGCGAAATTATTTTGTCGCGCGTCTTTTTTTTTTGACGCACGTCTCCATACAAGTCTATGGGCGTCATTTTTTCGGCGAAACGAGACGAAAAAATTCGCCCATCCCTACACACGATAGAGTCCTGCAGGGAACCAATTTTTGAGACCCGGAACCGTCTGAACCCACGACCGGGGCCGCAACCGGTATATTTGAATCAACTAACTGACCAGATCCACAACTACCTTATCCACAACCTGGTCCACAACCCAACAACCTCCATTAAACAGAAACTGCTGTTGCTGCAACCGGAAGTGACATCATCAGAAGTGGGTGGAGCAGAAAAAAATTAAAAACATTTTAAAAGGAGTAAAATATAGCTAATATAAGAAATATAGATGAGACCCACAACCCACAGACCTGCATCTATACCCACACCCTACCCGTATCCCGCAGGGTATCCACGGGAAACCGACCCGCTGCAGGACTCTAGCACAGGCGGTGGATGTCGGAGCGAGAATGATGGAGTGAGAATGCAAACGTGATTGTGAGCGTTAAGTAGTTAACACAGATTTTATCTTTTTTTTATTCCAGAGGAAAGGGTAAGTAATACAACTTTGATGCAAAATATTTTTGGTCAAAAGAAAAGAAGTCACATCAGGAGATTTCTGAACATAATGTTTCTGTAGAAAATGACAGATTGTAAAGGGGCATGTCCTCAAACTGTTAGGGCAGAGACACATGCTCAGATTTGGGGAGATTAGTCGCCCGGCGACAAAGCTCTTCCTCTTCGGGGCTACTAACCTCCCCGAACTGCCTTCCCCTCAGCTAGAATGTAAATCGCCGGCGGGATGGCACTCGGAACGAAATATTTCAAGATTTATTATACCACGATGCAAAAGGCCTGTATCCAAAAATCAGCAATTTCAGAACTGTCAAGGTCCTGTATACAGTTAGGTCCATAAATATTTGGACAGACAACTTTTTTCTAATTTTGGTTCTGTACATTACCACAATTTTAAATAAAACAACTCAGATGCAGTTGAACTACAGACTTTCTGCTTTAATTCAGTGGGTTGAACAAAAAGATTGCATAAAAATGTGAGGAACATAATCCTTTTTTTAAAGGAGAAGGAAAGGTTAAAACTAAGTAAGCCTTATCAGAAAGGTCCATCTAAATATACCAGTAAACCCCCAAAGTAATGTTGCTCCGAGTCCCCTGTCAAAAGAAACACTGCATTTCTTTCCTTCTATTGTGTACTCATGGGCTTCTGTATCAGACTTCCTGCCTTCAGCTTAAACCTCATTGCCCTGGGCAAGAGCATGCTCAGTTTGCTCCTCTCCCCCCACCCCTCCCTTCTCTACTGTAATCTGAGCCCAGAGCAGAGAGAGACTCAGGCAGGAAGTGATGTCACACCACATTAATGCTGCAGCTCCTATTCTAAACAAACAGAGAGTTTCTAGAGCTTTTTACTGAGGTATGGTAAAACATTCTACAGAATAAATAAAGCATTCTAGCTTGCACTATTGCAGCTAATCTATTGGCAATAAAATGCCTCCGTAGCTTTCCTTCTCCTTTAACACAATCACTTAATTTCAGGGGCTCAAAAGTAATTGGACAAATTAAAAAACTGACAATAAAATGTTCATTTCTAATAGTTGGTTGAAACACCTTTGCTGGCAATGACAGCCTGAATTCTTGAACTCAAGGACATCACCAGATTCTGGGTTTCTTCCTTTTTAATGCTCTGCCAGGCCTTACTGCAGCGGCTTTCAGTTGCTTCAGTTTTCAGTTGTTTGTGGCCTTTCTGTCTGAAGTTTAGTCTTCAACAAGTGAAATGCTGCTCAATTGGGTTCAGATCAGGTGACTGACTTGGCCATTCAAGAATATTCCACTTCTTTGCTTTAATAAACTCCTGGGTTGCTTTGGCTGTATGCTTTGGGTCATTATGAAAGCCTCCCAATCAATTTGACTTAATTTAGCTGAATTTGAGCAGACAGTGTCTCTGAACACCTCAGAATTCATTCTTGTGCTTCTGTCCTGTGTCACCTCATGGATAAACACTAGTGTCCCAGTGCCACTGGCAGCCATGCACGCCCAACCCATCACACTGCCTCCCAAATGTTTTATACATGATGTGCTATGCTTTGGATCATGAACTGTTCCACACGTTCTCCATACTTTTTTCTTGCCATCATTCTGGTAGACGTTGATCTTGGTTTCATCTGTCCAAAGAATGTTTTTCCAGAACTGTGCTTTTAGATGTTTTTTTTTAACAAAGTCCAATCTAGCCTTTCTATTCTTGAGGCTTATGAGTGGCTTGTACCCTGCAGTGCACCCTCTGTATTTACTTTCATGCAGTCTTCTCTTTATGGTAGACTTGGATATGGATACACCTACCTCCTGGAGAGTGTTGTTCACTTGTTTGGCTGTTGTGAAGGGGTTTCTCTTCACCGTGGAAATGATTCTGTGATCATCCACCACTGTTGTCTTCCGTGGACGTCCAGGTCTTTTTGCGTTGCTGAGTTCACCAGTGCTTTCTTTCTTTCTCAGGATGTGCCAAACTGTAGATTTTGCCACTCCTAATATTGTAGCAATTTCTCAGATGGGGTTTTTGCAGCTTAAGGATGGCTTGTTTCACCTGCATGGAGAGCTCCTTTGACCACATGTTGTCTGTTCACAGCAAAATCCTCCACATACAAGCACCCCCCCCCCCTCAAATCAATTCCAGGGCTTTTATCTGCTTCATTGATAATGACATGATGAAGGAATTGCCCACACCTGCCCATGATATAGCCTTTGAGCCAATGGTCCAATTACTTCTGAGCCCCTGAAATGAAGTGATTGTGTTAAAAAATGCTTCAGTTCCTCACATTTTTATGCAATCTTTTTGTTCAACTGCATCTGAGTTGTTTCATTTAAAATTCATTGTGGTAATGTACAGAACCAAAATTGTAAAAAAAAAGTCTGTCCAAATAATTATGGACCTAACTGTAAGTCAACGGTAGAGGCACCTATCCCAAATTTAAGTTATCGGGGTCTTCGTGGGGTTTAGCCCAGAAATCAGACTTTTTCTGGGTTTGGGCAAAAACAATTCAGGAAAAACTCCTCAAAAATGTGAGCGATTTTATCAAGTTTTTCCGCGATCCAATTCAGTCGGCTTATTTTATCAATAAATAAGGTCAAATCGAGCTTGGGAGTTTGGTCGTGGTTTTTTTTTTTAAGAGATAAATTTGGATTTTAGTCGTATTTTAAGAATTTGTAATTGGTCTTCATTTTAATTCTATGAGTTTATTGAACTACTGAGACCCTAGCAACCAGGCAGAGTATTATTAGATGGCAGTTGAGAAACTACAAACTACAAATTGTAGCCTCAGAATAAATGAAACGTATTTCTAGTTGTCAGGGTCCACCAAAAAAAGCATTTTTATTTTAATATTTGGAGAGAGAAAAAAAGAGAAACAAAACAATTACAAAAAATTGAGAAGACAGACTGCAGATTGACTTAAAATACCAGTGTCTACCTCCTACTAGCACTAAATATAAAGATGAACTTGGAGATTTAAATGAGCTGGAGTCTTCTGTTTATGCCATCATGATATTTGTCATCAGCATCCTTTATTTCATTTAGGGGCATATTTATCAAGGGTCGAATTTCGAATAGAAAAAACTTCGAACTTCGAAATCAAAAAGAACAACCAAAATTAAGTCGGAGGTTTTTTTTTTTTTTTGGTCGAATAGGTCAGTTTTCAATTGAATAGGTCCGTATTCGTCCGAATTTGAATAGTTTGAATCGAAGGAATAGCGCATTCGATCGAATTCGATTCGAAGTTTTTCCCAAAAAAAACTTAGATTTTTCAAAGTCCACCAAATAGGTTCTAGTAGGTCCTCCATAGGCTAAAACAGCAGGTTTTAGAAGGCGAATGGTTGAAGTCGAATTTTTAAAGAGAGTACAGGATACATTTCGATATTCTAATTTTTTTAATTTGTTTTCAAATTCAAATCGAATTTGGATTTATTCCCTAGTTGAAGTACACAAAAAATATCTCAAAATTCGCATTTTTTTCATTCGAAAGTTCACCTCAACCGTTGATAAATCTGCCCCTTAAAGTTTGTTATGGAGCTTTACCATGAGAAGAAGCATGTGCACTTGTGCATGCACAAATAAGAATGAAATACCGTGAGCTTGGGATGAGACTGTGGGAAGAAATGAAAAGCTCAGAAGCAAAACCTACCCTCTCCTTCATGCGGGAAACAATGAATCGCAGGTATTTACCCATCTCCTGCTTGTTGTTGTTTTTCTTCTTCATGCTCTGAAAAATATTTGTGATACAAGAGAGTCAGGAAACAATTATAAAGTATCAGTTACAGGTATGAGACCTGTTATCCAAAATGCGCGGGACCTGGGGTTTTCCAGATAACGGATCTTCATACCTTAAATCTGCTAGAAAATCATGTAAACATTACATAAACTCAATAGGCTGATGTATTAGAGCTCACTCAAATAACTGATTCCAGTACAAACAAAATCAAACTAAATAAATGCATTTTGCACAAATTCTGCATGTAGAGAGACATGATGTTTGGTGCTTTTAATAATACATCTTCTAGGCAAAAGGAGCCCCCCCTATAAGATATATTGGATCTAACTGTCAATGAATATCTGACACCCAACTCTTGAATGAAGACAGGATGAAGAGAAACAGATGCGGACAGAATAATAGTGAAGATAAACTTGATTATTTCAGAAACGTTACAGAATTTTTAATTGATTGTATATAGAAAACTCCTTATTTTAGTATGATGAAGCTTATATTAAATTTTCATTTTCACAATAGTTCCCCTTTAAGTCAATGTAGGCAGAGTTCCATATGTATCAAACTAGCATGGTTCTTAAAGAGGTTGTTCACCTTCCAATTAACGTTTAGGGGCAGATTTACATATGGTTGAATATCGAGGGGTAATTAACACTCGATATTCAACAGCCGAAGGTAAATCCTTTGACTTCGAATATTGAAGTCGAAGGATTTACCGCAAATAGTTTGATCGAACGATTAAATCCTTCGAATCGTTCAATTTGAAGGATTTTAATCCATCGATCGAACAATTTTTCTTCTACCAAAAAAAGCTTACAAAGCCTATGGGGACCTTCACCATAGGCTAACATTGAGGTTCGGTAGGTTTTAGATGGCGAAGTAGGGGGTCGAAGTTTTTTTTAAAGAGACAGTACTTCGACTATCGTATGGTCGAATATTCAAATGATTTTTAGTTTGAATCGATTCGATCAAAGTCGGAGTCGAAGTAGCCCAAAAAAACATTCGAAATTCGAAGTTTTTTTTTATTCTATTCCTTCACTCGAACTAAGTAAATGTGCCCCTTAGTATGATGTAGAGAGTGATATTCTGAGACAATTTGCAATTGGTTTCCTTTTTTATTTGTGACTTTTGAGTTATTAAAGGGGTTGTTCACCTTCAAACAACTAGTTGTTATCAGATAGATCACCAGAAATAACGACTTTTTCCAATGACTCTATTTTCTATGTGTCACGGTTTTTCTAATATTGAAGTATAAAGTGTCATTTCTCTCCTTCTGAAGCAGCTCTGGGAGGGGGGGTCGCCGATCCTGTAAACTGTTTTAAATTGATACATTTAGTTGATACATTTCTTATCTTTGTCCCTGCTGAGCAGAATCTCTGGGT
Source organism: Xenopus laevis (assembly GCF_017654675.1). Classification (NCBI taxonomy): domain Eukaryota; kingdom Metazoa; phylum Chordata; class Amphibia; order Anura; family Pipidae; genus Xenopus; species Xenopus laevis. The sequence continues at coordinate 17,506,597 of NC_054381.1, read as the reverse complement.
TTCATTACAGGCAGCTGTTAGAATTGATACAATTGTTGCTAATACTCCAGAGATGCTGCTGAGAAATGGATCAACTCAATGTTGCAAAATTGTAACAGTTCAGAATCTGCACCTGGATTACTGAGCTGCCAGACTCAAACACCAGAGACAGGAACATTCAACTTTAAACTTAGATTTTGGAAAAAACGTAAAAAATAAATAATGGAAAGTAATTGGAAAAAGTCATTATTTCTAGGGAACAATCTAAAAACAACTAAATTGAAAAAAGTGTTTGGAAGGTGAACAACCCCTTTAAGCTCTTAATTCAGCAGCTCTCCAGTTTGCAATTTCAGCCATCTGGTTGCTAGGGTCCAAATCACCCTAGCAACCATGCATTGCTTTGAATAAGTGACTAAAATATGAATAGGAGAGGCCTGAATAAAAACAAGTAATAAGAAGTCACAATAACAATAAATGTGTAGCCATACAGAGCATTGTTTTTAAGATGGGGTCAGTGAACCCTATTTGAAAGCTGGAAAGAGTCGGAAGAAGAAGGCAAATAATTCCCTTTAAGACCAATTGTATCAAAGGTGGCAACATCTGTCAGCATGCTTATGAACAAGCTTGAGCACTTTACCTTGCAAATTGGGCACTGCCAGTGATTACTGCTATCTCTTAGTCTCAAGTCATCAGGTAGGCATTTTGGGTGATACACACGAAAGCACTGGTCACACATCATCACTTCTCCAGGCATATGGCACTCAAAACAATACCAGTCGTGGGTTTCCGTCTCCCAGTCCTAAAAGGAACACAGAATAATCTGGCGAGGCAGTTTATTGAAGAGGTTAAGTAGGGTCCTTAAGATTAAATGAGGCATTAGAGGAATCATATACGTTGCAAATCTTAGAACAGGTATAGGATCCGTTATCCAGAAAACTCTGAATTTGCAGAAAGGCCGTCTCCCATAGACTCCATTATAATCAAATAATCCACATTTTTAAAAATGGTTTCCTTTTTCTCTGTAATAATAAAACCGTAGCTTGTACTTGATCCCAACTAAGATATAATTAATCCTTATTGGAAGCAAAACCAGCCTATTGGGTTTATTTAATGTTTACATGATTTTCTAGTACATTTAGGGGGTTATTTATCAAGTTCCGAATTTATCTCAATACTTTCTGCTACAAACTCTGATCAAATCCGCTCGGGTTTTTTTTATGCTTATTTATTATTACATTTTCCTGAAAATTTGCTTTGCGGGTAAAAACCAGATTTTCACGATTTTTTCTGATTTTATCATCCAATTTCACGAATTTCAGAATTTTTTCAGACTTTTCACCCGAAACTCCGGGGTATTGTACGAAATCCAGCGCACATCAAAAAATCATTGGGACTTCTCCCATTGACTTATATGCAACCTCGACAGGTCTGAGGTGCCGGATTTTCAGATTCAGCCTTTTCCATCCTCTGGGTTTAATAAATTCCGAAAAATTCGTGATTTTTTGAAAGTCTGATTTTATAACAAAAAAATCACAAATGTTTCGTGATTTTTGCATTCGGAGTTTAGTAAATAACCCCCTTAAAGTATGAAGATCCAAATTACAGAAAGATCCCTTATCCCGAGCATTCTGGATAACAGGTCCCATACCTGTACTAGATAACCCAAAAGAACTTTAACCCTATCAGTGTAGCAAGAGCTTACTGCTGATTCCCAGATGCAGGTTTTCATTGTTAGACAATACATGTTTTGCCAAAGCTTGGAAAGACCAGAAATAAAATTTACTTTAGATTTTCTGGATACTCGAATCATGAATTTTAGTGGATCTAGGCTGAGATTAATAACAAAAACAACTTGGCTTGCGCTGAAAACTCATAATGAACAAATATTTAAGGGGAACGGAAAGCCCAATTAAGTTTAATTGTGTCCTGTACTAATTACAGGCAGCTAGCGCTTTTAATGTTCTGAAGTTTTTGATCTTTGTTTCCTGCTGTATACAGAACAAATGCTGCACATCTGAGTAGGGTTGCTACCTTACTATTTTAAAAGCGAACGCATATGGAATACACAGCCTGCATGGCTAATTAGCAATTTTTTAGATGCATGCTGCAGACCGAACTGATGTATGTGCAGCCATGTACCATGCATCTAAATAAAAAGCTAATTAGCCATGCAAGCTGTGGATTCCATATGTGTTTGGTTTTAAAGGGGCAAGCCTACATCTGAACCTTTTATTAGGCTTTACACATATACCAGTTGGTTGCTTCTCAACGCTGAAATGTGGCCAATGATGTCACAAGGGTGACCTACATGCTAGGAAGCCTAATTAGGTAAACAAAAGTTCCGATTGGTGCCATTTGGTTGGTGCACGTATATGAATGGGAGACAAACTCACCTACATAATTAGTAATGAACCAGGACTTTAGTCCCTTTTAAGATTTAGTAGATTTCATTGATCTAGACTCACCTAGTAAAAGTGCATGGTACAAATACTACAAGTATGTGATCCAGAAACTTGTTATCCAGAAAGCTCTGAATTATGGATGTCTAACTCCCATAGACTCCATTTTATTCAAATAATTCAAATTTTTAAAAATGATTATCCTATTTTTCTATAATAAAACAGAAATAGTAGCTTGTACTTGATCCCAACTAAGATATAATTAATCCTTATTGGAGGCGAAACCAGCCTATTGGGTTTATTTAATGTTTAAATGATTTTCTAGTAGATCAGTTATCCGGAAAACACCAGGTCCCGAGCTTTCTGGATAACAGTTTCCATACCTGTACCGGCATATCATTGTACCATGCACTGCTCTTGGCAAAACAATGGTGTTAGCTGAAAGCGATCTATGACAATTAGCTTGTGGCAGCAACAGGATCTGATTAATACAGACAATACACTGCAGGCTCATCCTTTGCTGAAATTTATACGAAGACTCTGCAGATGATTTTGTTTATTCATGAATGCAAAAAATTGTATTTGAATTTCTATATTTTTTAGTATTAAGCTGACACTTTTGAATAGTCTTACCCAAAAGTGAAATTTGCCTCCCGCATTATCAAGCCAAACCACAGTAATATTAGTCCCATTTTTGTGGGTTGTAGAAAAAGGGGGTTGTGGGAAAATTGCAAAGAAAGGGTTGTTTTACATACTTGTGAGCTCGATATCAAAGCACTTTAACAAACCTCTGGTGAATTCACTGATTTTCCCTCTTTTCCTTGAATGTGGTGCTGTTTCATCTGAAATAATTTACAAGATTGTTTTGCTAAACAGGACTGATTGCTTCTAAAGGGATTGCAAAAGAATTAAGAGTATAAAAAAAACAAATAAATATAAAATTTGCCTTTTACTGAGAGGGAGGGAGACAAGCATTGAATTTGGATAAAAATGAAATATAAATTGATATAGAGACCCACTCACAAAATCGGAACTGACAGCCATTGTAGATGAAAAAAAATGATCATACTGGAATTTTTATTACTTTGTGCCAAAAAATATTTAATTGAAGGTCGTCACCTGTCACAATTCATGACCGAACATACGTGGGTAATCATGCTTGGTTAGAACTTCCCTAGGGAGATGTTACGTTAAATTATCTGGCCTGGAGGGTTTAAATGATCCAATATTCTCACTACATTAGTTTTCCTGTAGTATTTGCTAAATTATTTGGCTAAATTTTGACCAAGCCCATTTTTGAGGCCACATCCCCCAATTAACATGTTCATTTTACAAAATTTGGCAGGTTATGAAAGTTTGAACATATTTCTGTGTTTTTTTCACTTATTACAGTTTTGCTAATAAAGATGAATTGCCCTTTAAGCTGTGAGTCTAACTTCTTCCAAGGGACCTTTTATCTTATATTGTTACAATTACTTATTTGCTTATCTCAAAATTGTTACAAAAAAGTATCTTATCTGCAGCTGTGGCTGTTCTGGGCTCTCTGCCAAAAGCCAATTAAGTTAGAAACCGGGAGTTTCCAGTACTTTCCAGTACAAAGGAGGGACTGCGGGTTGAGATGTCAAAAGAGGTACTTCTGAAAACGGGACAATTGGGAAGTATGGCTGAAATGAGTAAGACTTCAGCATAAGGGTTCCAGAGCATGGGTCTCACTAGCAGATTACAATTCCGCTATTTAATTGGTCTCATGCCCACCCACACAGCGTTTTGGGGGTTCTCTTCCTTTATCAAATGTGACATACTCTACAGGGCGTACCATTAAATATCCCAAACCCTGTCTCTCCTGACATCATTTTCTCTTTTGGGTCCATACATTTATTCCATGTGCCTACATTTCCCACAGTTCGATAAACCACAGCTAGTGATAGCCCAGCTTTTAAGGAGAACTAAACCCTAAAAATGAATAGGGCTAAAAATGCCATATTGTATATAATGAACTTACTGCAGCAGCCTAAAGTTTCAGCTTGTCAATAGCAGCAATGATCCAGGACTTCAAACTTGTCACAGGGGGTCACCATCTTGGAAAGTGTCTGTGACACTCACATGCTCAGTGGGCTCTGAGCAGCTGTTGAGAAGCTAAGTTTAGGGTTCATCGCTAATTATCAAGCAGAAAATTAGGTTGGTCTGTAATATAAGCTGATTCTACAGGTCTGATTATTAAATTCTGATGCTAATTGCACTGGTTTCTGTGCTGCCATGTAGTAATTATCTGTATTAATTACTAATCAGCCTTATATTGTGACATTCCTATTCTATGTGTACTGTATATTGTGAGTGGGTCTCTAAGCTCAGTATGTGACAGCAGCACAGAGCATGTGCAGGGAATCAGCAGAAAAGAAGATGGGGAGCTACTGGGGCATCTTTGGAGACACAGATCTTTACTGCTAAAGGGCTGTGGTTGCATTGGGCTGCTACAGAAGCACAAAACACAATGTAAAACTTTAGTTCTCCTTTAATATATATTGATGGTGTCCATAAAAACTGCCCACTTCTGGGACTATCCATGGAGTTCATGAACATTAAAGGGGATCTATCACCCAAGCATAACAAAATGTATAATAAAAGTCTTGTTAAAATTAAACATGAAACTCAAATTCTTTTTTTTTATTAAAACATCTCTACCTGTTATATACTTGTTTAAAACTCCCAGCTGTCAATCATATATTGTCTATGCCTTAGGCATAGAGGCTGGGCGAGCAATTACTTTCCCTTTCCATTCTGCACTTTCTAGATATTGTTGCACTCCCCTACATTCCCCCTCCATCCTCACCATCTAATTGTGTAGCCAGTGCATGGGCATCAGGTCCCCCATTCTGGTGCATAAAACAGATTTTGGCACGATCTAAAGCAGTAGCTCGTGAACAACATGTTGCTTTCCAACCCCCTTGGATGTTGCTCCCAGTAGCCTCAAAGCAGGAGCTTATTTTTCAATTCCAGGCTTGGAGGCAAGTTTTAGCTGCATTAAAACCAGGTGCCCTACTAAACAGAGCCTCAATGTAGGTTGACATTCCACATAGAGGCTACTAAATGGCCAACCACAGCCCTTATGTGGCACCCCATGAACATTTTATTCATGCTTGTGTTGCTCCCCAACGCCTTTTAATTCTGAATGTTGGTCTAAAGGTTGGGGATCCCTGATCTAAAGCATGCTTTAATAACCGTGTCCACAAAATGGCTGCTGTCTTTTTCACGACTGTGAATTCCAAGACTAAAAGAAACAAGATTTCAATAATATTTATAGTGTCAAGTTTATTCTGTTTGAATCATCATAAAATAGGATTTGGAATTATTTATAAGGGTGACAGTCCCCTTTAATACATAATATTACTCCTGTAAACTTAACCTTGCATATAACTAAGAGGCAGGTTAGGCAACATTAAACCTACTAGCTAGGTCACTGACACTGAAGCTTCATTGGGAAAACAAATGGAAAATAATGTCACATTGAACTCTTACAGAAAAAGTCAAGCTGTAAGACACTTCCAGTGATTCTAGTTGCTTACCTGATACCCCTGGCTGGTGCATCTCGTCTTCAAAAAATGTACCAGCCCAGGGCACTGTATGATAGAGCCTCCCCGTCTTCTTTCAGACTTCCAGACATTCAAACAAGCGCATTTACCATACAAAACTTTTTAAAAGATTTCTGTACCGCACATGAGCTCTTCTAGGATTGGCACATGGCACACTTGGGAGAACAAACTAAAATGGTGGCATGACACTCGGCAACCAGTACAGTACCCTGGGCTGGAACATTTATAGAAGGAGCGGGCATCAGGTTGTGAGGTAGGCACTACTGAATCACTTGTTTAAGATAGTTGTCAGTTTTGCATTCATATTTTCATTACATATATTCAAAGGAAGAAAACAAAAGAAGACTTATGGGCCTATTTAAGATCGATTGTGCTTTTCGGCACAGGCAATCTTTAAAAGAGAAGGAAAGACTTAAATTAAGTAAGCTTTATCAGAACGCTCTATTTAAATACACCAGTTAGCCCTCAAAGTAATGCTGCTCTGAGTCCTCTGTCAAAAGAAACACTGCATTTCTTTCCTTTTATTTTATATACATGGGCTTCTGTATCAGACTTTTTTTATTATTGCTTTCTCTACGCTCTTTCAAACTCTCCACCTTGAATATTTCTGCAAACCCCCTAATAATCCCTCCCTTCCCTTCCACTTCCTGCTCCCTGAATTCCCAGGCTGTGCAGGGGAGCCGGTGGCCGTCAGCTCACTGCACTGTAGGACAGGAACCAATCAGCAGCTAGCAGGACCTGATAGGGAACTGAAGCCTGTCTGTGCTTGTGTGACTGCAGGGCTGTGATTGGCTGTCCCCCCCTCCTACTGTGCTTCTGGCAGGAACCGTTAGGAAACGCCCACCCCTCATTTGAAACACGGACAGGGACCAGAGAACATCTACAGGGAGCTCAATAAAGGGGATATTTTTAAACATAATATACATTTTTAGCACCATTTAAAACACCATATATTACTCATAATTGCCTACAAAATTAGGGTTTTTTTTAATTTATCCTATATATCTCCTTTAAGGGTTTATAGTAAATCTTGAAGATAAGATAATAATATGAATTGGAGGGAAGAGTGCAGAAACAAAAATAAAAGAGTCGGCAGCAAAAGTGAAGATTTGCAGCTAAAAAGTGAATAAATAAGCATCTTATACCTTAACTATTGTTATAATTAATAACCTCATATGCCAATGAGAAGGTTTCCTGAGCCACTCTTGCACTCAATCTACAAAACAATTGAGCTCACAGGTATGTCAACCAGTTATCACTAGCACCAGTTATGTGGAAAAGGATCTTGATGTCATGCTGGTTGAAATGACCCCTATTAAGCTGATAATCATTTTAAAATACAACTGTGAATGCAAAGGCAGGGAGTTGCATTATTCTATATGAACCCACCTGCAGGCCATATTATCAAAAATCAATAAAGACGACACAGAAAGCAGATAACCCAAAAGAAAATAAATCAGTCCCCTGGTGTCTAGAAGTTGGGGAGCACCAGAGCACATATATGCCTATGTAAGCTCCTTACTATGCCGAGTTAAAGTGTTCCATGTACACACCTTAAGTGATTCAGCAATTGCTCCTGTACCATTGGTAAAAGATCCACTGAGCCTGAGAACAAACACTAAAACCAACACTAGACCAACTACCAGTATTTATCTAGTCCTTAAAGGAGAACCAACCCCTAAAAATGAATGTGGCTAAATGCCATAGTTTACTATAGTGTAGTGAACTTATTGCAGCAGCCTAAAGTTTCAGCTTGTCAATAGCAGCAATGATCCAGGACTTCAAACTTGTCACAGGGGGTCACCATCTTGGAAAGTGTCTGTGACACTCACATGCTCAGTGGGCTCTGAGCAGCTGTTGAGAAGCTAAGCTTAGGGGTTGTCACTAATTATCCAGCAGAAAATTAGGTTGGTCTGTAATATAAGCTGATGCTACAGGGCTGATTACAGGGAAGAAGATGGGGAGCTACTGGGGCATCTTTGGAGATCTTTACTGCTAAAGGGCTGTGGTTACTTTGGGCTGGTACAGAACCCCAAAACATAACGTAAAACATTTCTATCTTACTTCTTTAGTTAGGCTTTACTTCTCCTTTAAAGGGATACTTTTTTTTTTGAATTTTTTTTCAAAATAAACCAGTTAATAGAGCTGCTCCAGCAGAATTCTGCACTGAAATCCATTTCTCAAAAGAGCCAACAGATTTTTTTATATTCAATTTTGAAATCTGACATGGGGCTAGACATATTGTCAATTTCCCAGCTGCCCCAAGTCATGTGACTTGTGCTCTGATAAACTTCAATCACTCTTTACTGCTGTACTGCAAGTTGGAGTGATATCACCTCCCCTCCCTTTTCCCCCTCTGCAGCCAAACAAAAGAACAATGGGAAGGTAACCAGATAACAGCTCCCTAACACAAGATAACAGCTGCCTGATAGATCTAAGAACAAGACTCAATAGTAAAAACCCATGTCCCACTGAGACACATTGAGTTACATTGAGAAGGAAAAACAGCAGCCTGCCAGAAAGCATTTCTCTCCTAAAGTACAGGCACAAGTCACATGACCAGGGGCAGCTGGGAAATTGACAAAATGTCTAGCCCCATGTCAGATTTCAAAATGGAATATAAAAAAATCTGTTTGCTCTTTTGAGAAATGGAATTCAGTGCAGAATTCTGCTGGAGCAGCACTATTAACTGATTCATTTTGAAAAAAATTTTTTTTCCCATGACAGTATCCCTTTAAGCTAGCAGTAGCCCCTAAATACAGTAAGTATAATCATAAAGTGGGTTCTTTCTGCATCAATTTTTTATTTTAAAAAAAGTGTAGATATCCAAATGTTTTTGTTCAAAATGTTCTATCCCTCAGTGCATTTTTAAAAACTATTTATTAAAATTATATGCAGAAGAGAAATATGCAAATTGAGCTTGGATTCTGGAGAGCCACAGTGTAGAATAAAGAATGATTCTGTATCACACATTGTCCCAGTGCCAGAGTGGAGCTCTAAAACACCAAATAATGGGATCCGTTTCCTGCATTTCCAGATGGAATTAGCTAGAGTTTATAATGTAGAGTGCACTGTCGATTATAAATGTGTCCGGCCACATACAACATTAAAGAAGAAAAAAACAAAGTCTATTGTTTGCATCATGTCTTGTTTTCTTTTGTGAAAACAAACATGGCAGTCCCGGTCAGTGTATTTCATAATATTTCATAAGGGAGAAGATCACAAATAATGTGTTAATAATATAAATTATATTATAATGGAGACCATAATGTTAGGACTTGGCAATATAATGTATTTATTAGTTGGTAATACTGTGACCAGTTCATTGTAAAGGTATGACACATAAAAAAATTAGGGATGCACCAAATACTGGATTCTGTTCGGGATTCTGACTTTTTTTTTTTTTTTCGGCCATAAGCAAATTAGGGGCGGAGAGGGAAATCGCGTGACTTTTTGTCACAAAACAAGGAAGTAAAAAATGTTTTCCCCTTCCCACCCCTAATTTACATATGCAAATTAGGATTCGGATACGCTTCGGTATTCAGCCAAATCCTTTGTGACGGATTCGGGGGTTCGGCCGAATCCAAAATAGTGGATTCGGTGTATCCCTAAAAAAAATATACAAATTTGGAAAATATTATCTTGAAACCCAATATCTAGAATATGGTGATGCCAGTACCATAGTGGTCTGCATTTCTGACTGAATTCATGGTAACTAATCTGAATAAATCAGCACTGATGGTAAAACAAACCTATTGAGTTTTTTGTTTTTAATTTACAACGTTTTTGGCAACCTTATGGCAAGGTGTTCCACATCAGAGACAGATTTACCTGGAATATACCAGGTCCCACTTTAAAATAGAACTTTTATGACAAACTACTGTATATAAAATATATGTTGCTTCATTTATTTATGATATAGGAATAAAACTGGCATACATAATACAAACCAAGGGTTGGAGTAAATCATTGACAAAATGAAATATTTATTTCTAAAGGAGAAACAGTGTTTTGTCAGTTAAGGTAAAGGCCAAAAGTGCTTTATAAATGTGGCCAAAAGATGATTATAATAATCGATTCAGAGCAAAAAAAAAAAAAAAAAAAAAGAATGAAAGTTATTTTTGGTGTAAAAAAGACTTACAATTTCATCCCCAGGTAACCAGTATCCTTCTTGTTCAATACCAGCCTTTGATCCTTTGCAGCCTACTGTAAGTGTCTCCACTATAAGTCCGTCTTTCACAGCTAAGCTCAGCTGCCGTGTGATCTCTTTCGGGTGCATCCCATGCACTCGCGTCATGTACCTGGTTAGAAAGAGACATTCATTAGATGATTGTTCCGGTTTAATGAACATTATGTCCACAACTGCTGCTGGAGGGAAGTTGCACTGCTACTTACAATGAATTAGTAAGGGTGCTAGATATTTTTTTAGTAGCTCAGGGGCAAGGCTGGTGCGAGAGCTTTTATGATGTGCTGCCTGCTACATTTCAAGTGACAAATAAAAAAGCAAATGAAC